>NW_008354022.1:4080509-4114713 GCF_000622305.1 Nannospalax galili | reverse complement strand
TCCTTCCTTCCTTCCTTCCTTCCTTCCTTCCTTCCCTCCTTCCCTCCCTCCCTCTCTCCCTCCCTCCCTCCTTCCCTCCCTCCCTCTTTCCCTTCCTCTCCTCTTCCTTCCTCTTTTCTCTTGTTCTTTGCTTTTTTGAGGCAGCATCTCACTTATCCCTGCCTGGCCTGAACTCCGACCCTCCCATCTCCCCCTCCCAAGTGCCGAGACTACAGGTGTGCACCACCACACCTGGCTTCTTGGACCACCTTCCTCTGGAATCTTCCAGCTTTGGGCTGTTGCTTCTTCAGAGACAAATTTTTCTGTCCTCTTAACTTTCAAGTGTCTATAGTGTTTAGGAAACAACCGTGCCTGTCGTCGTGCCCCTCCCCTTCATCTCCTGGGTGGTCGCCTGCATCCAGTTAGGCCCCAACTGAACCTTTAACATTGATAGTTTTTAAGCTTTTAATCCAGACTCTAGGCTTTGATCTCCTATCTTCTGGAATCTTCTTCATCTGCCACTAAATTTTATCATTATCTTAAATCTTCTCGCTTTTAAGTCCCTCTTCCTGGCTTCTAATTTTTCTTCTGGATGTGCTGATTTGGACTCCATATTAGACTTCAGCCCTTTGGTTTGTGGTTTTGACTTTTTATCTCATTGAGGCCTCTTGTTTCTTTCATCTGAACTGCTTTTCATTATATAAAGAAAATTCTTAGAACTAGGGCTGTAGCTCAGTTGATGGAATGCTTCCCTAGTACACACAAAGCCCGGGGTTCGATCCTCAGGAGTTCAAGATCATCCTCAGCTACATAGTGAGTTGGAGGTCAGCCTGGGCTACATGAGACCCTATCTCAAACACAAAACAAACAAAAAATGGCTTTATCTAGATAATTCACATAACTTATAATACATCCATTTTTAAGTACACAATTCAATGCATTGTATTATAGATGACAAAGTTGAACACAGAAGAAACTCCATACACACCTCAGCCACCACCCTGCCTGCACCCTCTCCATTCCCTCCAGGAGCGGAGGTGTGCTCACCTAGGCCATGGTTTCTTTTCATCTTCACAAATGAGAACTGGTAAGCTTTTTCCTCTGTGTGTCAGTTGCCAAAGAGTTCAGAGAGACCGGGTGACACCTGTCATTCCAGCTCTCAGGAAAGTGAAGTGGGAGGCCAGCCTAGGCTGTCCAGCAAGACCCTGCCTCGCTAAACACAAGTGGGCTGGGGAGATGGTTCACTTGGTAAAGTGCTTGCTAAACAGGCCTAAGGACCTGAGTTTGATCCCCAGAACACACCTTTAAAAAGCCAGGCATGTATCATGTGCTTGTAGTTCCAGGGCTGGGAGATGAAGAACTTTGGGGGCTTACTGGTCAGTCAACCTAACTGAATCAGTGAGTTTCAAGTTCAGTGAGAGATACTGACTCAAAAAATAAGACAAAGGGGCTGGAGAGGTGGTTCAGCAGTTAAGAGCACTGGCTGCTCCTGCAGAGGACCCAGGTTGATTCCCAGCACCCACAGGCAGCTAGCAACCATCTGTAACTCCAGTTCCAGGGGATCCAGCACCCTCTTCTGTTCTCTGAGGGCACTGCATGACATGGATGCACCTACCTGTAGGCAAAACACTTATACACACAAAATAAAAATAATAAAATACAATAAAAAAATAAGATGGAGGCGCTGGAGAGATGGCTCAGCAGTTAACAACACTGACTGCTCTGATGTCCTCTTCTGGCCTCTGTTGGCACTGTACAGGTACACTTACATGCAGGCAAAACACTCATACACACAAACTAAAAATACATTAAAAAAATAAAGCAGGGGCTGGAGAAATGGCTCAGTGGTTAAGAACACTTGCTATTTTTCCAGAAGACCAGGGCTCGATTCCCAGCACCCACATGGCATCTAACAACCACACCTAACTCCACTTCCAGGGGATCCGACACCCTCTTCTGGCCTCTTTGTACAACACAGGTGCACTTGCATACATACAGGCAATACACTCATACACATCAAAAATAATTTTTTAAAATTTTTTATAAAAAGAATTAGCTGGGCATGGTGGCACATGCCTGCCTTTGATCCCAGCAGTCAGGAGGCAGAGGCAGGCAGAGCTCTGTGAGTTTGAGTCCAGCCTGGTCTACATAGTGCATTCCAGGCCAGCTGAGGCTACAAGAGATCCTGTCTCAAAAGGACCAAAAAAAAAAAAAAAAAATCCAAAGAAGGGCTGAAGAAATGACTCAACAGTTACACACCTGCCACATAAGCAAGAGGATCCCCAGAGCCCAGGATTGGAAGACAAAATGGCTCTCTTGTGGTAAATGACTAGATTTGCCGCATCGGTGAGCTCTGGCTTTGATTGAGAGATCCTGCTTCAATGAATAAGGTGGAAGAGCAATTGAGGATGATTTCTGTTTTATTTTTTGAGACAGGGTCTCCCTTTAGCCCCTGCTGGCCTCAAACTTGCTGTATAGACCAGCTGGCCTCGATTTCACAAAGATCCACCTGCCTCTGCCTCCTGAGTTCTGGGAAAAAAGTTGTGCACTACCACACCTGGTTTGAACTTTTTTTTTTTTTTTTTTTTTTTGAGACAGGGTCTCCCAGTAGCCCCAGCTGTTCTGGAACTCACTATGTAGACCAGGCTGGCCTTGATCTCACAGAGGTCCGCCTGCCTCTGCCTCCCGAGTGCTGGGATTAAAGGCGTGTGCCACGACGCCCAGCTCCTGAACTTTTTTTAAAAAGATTTGGGGGGGGCATGGCCCTGTCCGGCCAGCAGGTGGCGCACGTGCTTAAGATTTATTTTTATTTATTTGTAAATTTGTGTGTGCGTGCGTGCGTGCGTGCGTGTGTGTGTGTGTGTGTGTGTGTGTGTGTGTGTGTGTGCATATGTGTACAGGTACCTGAGGAAGCCAGAAGAGGGCATCCTGGACCTGGAGTTAAAGGTGATTGCCCAACGTGGGTGCTGAGAACAAAATCCAGCACATGCTCTTAGCCTCTGAGCCATCTTTCCAGGCCCAGCACTGAATTTATTGATTAGTTTAAGAAAGAATTACCTTCCTATTCATGAACACAATATAGCTTTTCATTTAATCTAAGTTTATTTGTTGTTTAGCTGATGGTTGGTTTTTAATTATTTTAAAATTACATTTGTTTATTATTATTGTATATATGCATGTGTGTGCGTGTGTGTGTGTGTGCACCTGCACGTGCACGTAGCCCACAGCACCTATGTGGAGGTCAGAGAACAACCAGTGAGAGTCAGGTTCTCTCCTTCTACCATGTAAGTCCCAAGGATGACTCAGGTCATCAGGCTTGGTGGCAAGTGCCTTTTACCCACTTAGCTGTCTCACCTGATTGCTTAGTATATTTTGTTTGATTAAGACAGGATCTCCCTGTCCCCAGCTGGCCTGGAACTCACTATGTAGATCAGGCTGGCCTCATCTCATAGAGATCTGCCTACCTCCACCTCTTCAGTGCTGGGATAAAAGGCATGTGCCACCACACCCAGCAGGGTTGTTTTTAATCACTTTGTTTATTTACTCATTTGTTTATTTGTGTGTGTGTTGCACATGCTATTGTGAGTGTGTGGTGTTTGGAGGACACTTTTCAGGAGTCAGTTCTCTCTTTCTACTTGGGGATTGAACTCAGATCATCAGGTTTGTCAATAAGCGCCTTTGCCAGCTGAGCTATCTTCTGAGCCATCTTCCATGGCCCCATGGTTAACTAGTTTTTTTGAGATAGGGTCTCACTTTGTAGCTCAGACTGGCCTCAAACTTGTCACAATCCTCCTGCCTCAGATTCTTGACTGCTAGAATTACAGGTGTGAACCACCGTGCCTGGCTGGGTTTTTTTGTTTTGTTTTGTTTTGTTTAGTTGTTTTCAAATATTTTATTATTTTTTTATTTTATGTGTATGAGTGTATTGCCTGCATGTTTGTGAGTGCACCTGTGTTGTGCGATGCCTCAGAGGTCAGAAGAGGGCTTTGGATTCCCCTGGAACTGGAGTTAACTGGAGTTAAGGACTGTTCATAGCTGTCATGTGGGTGCTAGAAATCGAACCCAGGTCCTCTGCAAGAGCAGTCAGTGCCCTTAACCACTGAGCCATCTCTCCAGCCCCTGTTGTTTTTAACCTAAGTTAATTTTACCATGTTAGTTATCAAGGTATTGAGCTATCAAGATCTTTAGTAAATTTATTCGCAAACACCTTATATTTTGGGTGTTAGAAGAGTGGGGCAAGGACAGTTAGCTGTCCATATGCAAAAAGCATGAAAATAGATTCCCACCTCCCACGTTAGCAAAAACCAACCCCAGACTGAATAATTACATGCAAAAAATAAAGTGGCTAAACTTGCAAAACAAAATGTAGAACAGGGAAATGTGTCTGCTGGGAAAACCAAAACAACAGTAGTTTAGACTTTCTCTTATTTAAGATTGTTTCTTGGGGCTGGAGAGATGGCTCAGTGGTCAAGAGCACTGACATAAAATAAAAATTAAAAAAATATATATATATAAAGATTATTTCCCTGGGCGTGGTGGTGCGCACATTTAATCCCAGCACTTGAGAGGCGGATCTCTGTGAGTTCAAGGCCAGCCTGGTCTACATAGTGAGTTCCAGGACAGCTGGGGCTACAGGGAGACCCTGTCTCAAAAAGACAAAAACAAAAAAACAAAAAAAGATTATTTCTTAGAGCTTGGGGCTCAGTCAGTAAACTGCTTTCCTTACAGGCACTAGATCTGAGTTTGATCCCCAGAACCTGTGTGAAAAAGCCAGGCACCAGGCTGGAGAGATGGGTCAGCAGTTAAGGGCACTGGCTTCTCTTGCAGAAGACCCAAGTTTGATTCCCAGCACCCACATGGTAGCTAACAGCCACCCTTAATTCCAGTTCCAGGGGATCCAACACCCTCTTCTGGCCTCCACAGGCATTGTAGGACATAAGTTACATACATGCAGACAAAACACTCATACATGAAAATTTTTAAAAAACAAGGCAGGGGCCAGAAAGAGGGCTCAGCAGGCAAAGGTACTTGCTGCCAAACCTGATGACCTGAGTTCGAGCCTTTGGATCACATGGTAGGAGACAGCTGATTCCACACGTCTTCTGGCCTCCACCTTTAAAGGTGCACCTTGGCCCACCTGCACACACAGACACATATACAAACAACATAAATAACTGCTAAAATATATGTTTTTTGAGACAAGGTCTCGCTATGCAGCCCTAGCTGGCCTGGAACTCACTACGTAGACCAGGCTGGCCTCAATCTCACAGAGATCCACCTGCCTTTGTCTTCCAGTGCTGGGATTAAAGGCATGTGCCACCACACCTGACTTTTTTTTAAAAGATGAATGGCTTTTGAGGAATGCCACCTCACAATGTCCTCTGGTCTCTACAAGCATGCACACACATGTGCAGCTGTCTACACAAAGGCACACACACACAAAAAAAAGGGAAAAAATAATTAGGCCTCTACCTATGTGCCCTGGCATATTAATTATAATCTTTCAAGGTGAGGTCACCACAAAGTCCAAAATGACAGACGAAGCTTCAGTCATCACATCTGTATTCTAGACAGTAGTTTGAAGATCAGGAGGAATTTTATCAGTCACAGTTCATCAGCCAGGTGTCAGGTTACTGACCACAGCTACATGGAAACCAGTCTGAAAATCTTAGTTTGTGGAGCTAGAGAGATGGTTCCCTGTGTGAGTTCAGATCTCCAGAACCCGGTTGGGAGTAGTGGCCTGCTTCTAATTCTAACACATAGGAGGCAGAGCTGGGATCCCCGGAGCAAGCTGGCTAGCTAGACCAGTCCAATCAGTGGTCTCTGGGTTCCACTGAGAGACCCTATCTCAATGCGTAAGGTGGAGACTGATGGAGGAAGTCAGCTGATGACAATGTCTGGCTTCCACATGCATGCACACACATGTGCACACACATACATATATGAAAAACATATATAGCTTGTTAACCAATGACATCCTGTCCTGTAAATAAGAGAAAGATGGATATTAAGGGGAGAGCCAGAAAAGGCTGTCCTATAACTATCATCATCATCATCACTATCACCATCATCATTCTTGTTATTGCATTTGTATGTATGGGCATGTTCCATGACACACATGTGGAAGCTAGAGAATAACTAAGGAGTCCATTTTATCCTTTCACCATGTAGATAGATCCCAGGAATCAAATTCAGATCCTCAGGCGGGGCAACAGGTGCTTTGACCCAGGTCATGCATAGTGGCCCATGCCTTTAGTCCCAGCAGGAGGCAGAGGCAGGCAGATCTCTGTGAGACTGAGGCCAGCCTGGTCTACATAAGCAAGTTCTAGGCCAACTGAGACTACAGGGAGACCCTGTCTAAAAACAAAAACAAAACAAGTGCCTTTGCTCACTCAGCCATCTCTCCAGCCTAAGAGAGCTGTTCTTAAGCAAGACACAAAAGGCACAAGTAGAGGGGCTGGAGAGATGGCTCAGAGGTTTAGAGCACTGGCTAGTCTTGCAGAAGACCTGGGTTCGAATCCCATCACCCACATGGCAATTAACAACCCTCAGTAACTCCAGTTCCAGGGACCCTCTTCTGTCCTCTGCGGGCATTGCACAACAGGGATGCACTTACACACATACAGGCATAATAGGCACAAGCAGAGGTGAGTGTGATGGTGCACACCTGTAATCCTAGTGCTCGGGAGGCTGAGGAAGGAGAATAAAAAATTAAATTTGAGCTATGTAGGAGGATTTTATCTGAAAAAAGCTAAGGGCTAGGCCAGGCCTGTGATCTTAGAGGAAGGAGAATCAAAAATTAAATTTGAGCTATGTAGGAGGATTTTATCTGAAAAAAGCTAAGGGCTAGGCCAGGCCTGTGATCTTAGCTACACTGAGGCAGCTACACTGATCTCAGCTACACTGAGAACAGAAAATTCAAGGCTAGTTTGGGCAATTTATTGAGACCTTGTCTCAAAAATAATAAGTAAGGGACTGGAGAGATGGCTCAGCAGTTAAGAGCACTGACCACCTTGCAGAGGACCCAGCTTCAGTTCCTAGAACCCACATGGTAGCTAACAATTGTCTGTAAGTCCAGTTCTGACAACCTCTTCTGGCCTCTATAGACATTGTATGTGGTACACTTATTTTTTAATATATTTATTATTTTAATTTTATGTGTATGAATGTATTGCTTGCATGTATGTAAGTACATCCTTGTCGTGCAATGCCTGTGGAGGTCAGAAAATGGTCCCCTGGAATTGGAATTATAAATGGCTGTTAGCCGTTATGTGGGTGCTGGGAATGGAACCAGGTCCTCTGCAAGACCAACCAGTGTTCTTAACCTCTGAGCCACCTCTCCAGACCCAACATATGGTACACTTATATACATTCAGGAAAAACATGTGTACACATAAAATTAAAATAAGTAAATCAAAACAGAAATTAAAAAGGGAGCATTGTGCCTAGAATCCCCCAGTGAGAAGCATTTGGAGACAGTCAATCCTGGGTTCTCAGGTCCCTGCCAGGCCACAGGAGAGATCAAAACAAAGGCTGCTACAGGAAGGAGAGAACCCCTTTGTGCTCTTGATAATGCCATGGTCTAGCTGGGAAAACCAGAGTATCCTGGAGAAGACAAGTCAGTTAGTTGCTTGATGAGTTGAGGGATGAAGCAGCTTGGAGAAGCTGGAAATCTAGGAAGGCTTCCTGTGGGAGACTGCTTGGGATTAGGTCCTGGAGAGCAGAAAGTTTACTTGTGACCCAGGCTTGCCCCGCATTAAATATTTTTTTTAATTTGTTTTTGGGGGCTGGAGAGATGGCTCAGTGGTTAAGAGCACTGGCTGCTCTTTCAGAGGACCTGGGTTCTATTCCCAGCACCCGCATGATGGCTAACAACTGTCCGTAAAACTCCAGTTCCAGGGGATCTGACACCGTCTTTTGACCTCCACAGGCATTGCACAACACGAGTGCACTTATGTGCATGCAGGCAATACACTCATACACATTAAAAAATTAATAAAATATTTCTTTAAATTAAAAAAAATTATTTTTATTTTATGTACCTTTTGACTGCATGTGTGTAAGTGCACCATATGTGTGCAATACCCACAGAGGCCAGAAAAGCATGTTGGACTCGCTGGAGCTGGAGTTATAGATGGTTGTTAGCCACCATGTGGGTGCTAGGAACTGAACCCCAGTCCTCTGCAAGAACAGCCACTGCTCTTAACTGCTGAGCCATCTCTCCAGCCCCTCCATTTTTCCTTTTGTTGTAATCCCCACTGTGTGAAATGGTACCTAGTTTAACTCCACCGCAGAAGCCGGGAATGACCTTGGGCCTCAGTTTTTTCCTCTGTGAAGTGAGCCTCTCGTATTCCAACCTTTACAAAGGAGTTAAAGGAGACTCTTGGTAGTTCTGAAACCCAAAAGCTGGGCGAAACTCCTCCAGATGACCTTCTGCCCTGTGAATTCACAAGGGGAAACTGAGGTCCAGAGAGGCAAAAGAGAGTGTTCAATCTCATTAGTTCAATGCCTGTGTAGTTTCAGGAACAAAAGGGACTGTGTTCAGCTCTTGCCAAGCCAGTTCCTCTGGAGTAAGGGGCCCACTGGAGGAGGGGGTGTCTGCTGCCTTCTGTGGTATCTTGGAAATGTTAATTGGGGGAAATTATGCAAAGACTGGAGATGCTCATTTGCATGTTAACAAGGTGACTACATTAAAAATAGCAGGAGGAAGGAGTTAAGTTTGGGGTTGGAAGGAGCCGAGAGTCACTCCTTCATAGAAGATCCAGGTTCCTCGGTGCCTGGGGTAGAGACATGACCTGGCCTGAGATGGGATAGGGACCCTGACTCAAACAGCCTGGGACCCCATAGCAGTACTGACCCCTCTAGTCTCTGGAGGGCAGCCCTTTCATGCACTGGACAAGAGAGGATCTTTTTAAAGATTTTTTTTTTTTTTATGTATATGAGTGTTTTTTCCTGCATGAATTTAAGTACACCTGTGCAATGCCCAGGAAGGCCAGAAGAGGGCGTCAGAGCCCCTGGAACTGGAGTTACAGACAGTTGTTAACTGCCATGTGGGTGCTGGGAACTAGATCTGGGTCCTCTGCAAGAGCAACTAGTGGTCTTATCTCCTGAATCAACTTTCCAGCCCCCAGAAAGATGACTTAAAAAATCACTTCTGAGGGCTGGAGAGATGGCACAGCAGTTAAGAGCTGACTGCTCTTGCAGAGGACCCAGGTTCAATTCCCAGCACCCACATGGCAGCTACAAATCGTCCTTAACTCTAGTTCCAGGGGAATCTGATGCCCTCTTCGTATCTCTGTGGCATTGTACGACACGGGTGCACTCACATACATGCAGGCAATACACTCATACACATAAAATAAAAATAATAAGTAAAAACAATTTTTTTAATCTCTTCTATAGCCGGGCATGGTGGCGCACACCTTTAATCCCAGCACTTGGGAGGCAGAGGGAGGCGGATCTCTGTGAGTTGAGGCCAGCCTGGTCCACATAGTTCCAGAACACCTGAAGCTACAGGGAGACCCTGTCTCAAAAAAGACCAAAAAAAGAAACAAAAAATCACTTCTGAAGGGCTGGACTCGCTGCTTTTTCAGAGAACCCGGGTCTAGCTTTCAACACCCAAATTGAGCAGCTCACAGCTGCGTGTAACTGCAGTTCCAGGGGATTCAACACCCTCTTTGGCCTCTAAGAGCACTGCACTCACACATACACATAAATAAAAATAAAAATGCACCATTAAAAAAAATCACTTCTGGGGCTGGAGAGATGGCTCAGTGGTTAAGAACACTGGCTGTTTTTGCAGAGGACCCAGGTTGGAATCCCAGCACCCACATGGCAGCTAACAACTGTCCTAACTCCAGTTCCAATAGCCTCTTCTGTCCTCCACGGGCATTGCATGACACGGGTGCACTCACATACATGCAGGCAATACACTCATACACATAAAATAAAAATAATAAATAAAATATATATTTTTAAAATCACTTCTATAGCCAGGCGTGGTGGTGCACGCCTTTAATCCCAGCACTCGGGAGGCAGAGGCAGGCGGATCTCTGTGAGTTCAAGGCCAGCCTGGTCTACATAGTGAGTTCCAGGACAGCTGGGGCTACAGGGAGACCCTGTCTCAAAAAGACCAAAAAAAAAAAAAAAATTACTTCTATGTCTATACTCTGCACAGAACCTGCAGATGCACCCTGCTGCCTTTCAGATGATGTCAAGCTTCTTAGCTCTTCACCCCAGGTCCAATTTGCCTGGTCCATTAGCCTCATCTCCTGACATCCCCAGCACTACGTAGTGTTGCATTGAGGGCTCATCCACTCTGCTCCCTGACTCCGAGCCTTCCCACAGAGTCATTCTAGTTTCTTGGAACAGGCTGGAACAGCTGGAAGAGCATGTCTTCGTGTCTATTAAGACAGCTACAGGATCTTTCAAGTACCATGACACAGGCACTTTCTGGGGCTTCTGGGACAAGCTGGCTTTTTTTTTTTTTTACATAAATGTGTGTGTCTGTGTATGTATATGTGAGTGCAGCGCCTGCAGAGGCCAGAAGAGGGCATTTGGATCCCCTGGAGCTGGAGTTACAAGCAGCTGTGAGCCTCTTGACCAAGGGGCTGAGAACTGAGCTCAGGTCCTCTGGGTTAGCAGCAAGAGCTCTTAACCACTGAGCCTTCTTTCCAGCCCTATCAGTCCAGTTCTTTCTTGTTATTGAGACAAAAATCTCATGTAGCCAAAGCTAGCCTGCAATTTGCTATTCAGTTCAGGATGACTTTGACCTTCTGATCTTCCTGCCTCTACTACCTCCTGAGTGCTGGTATTAAGAGGCATGTCCACCGTGCCCTGGTATATGTTGTGCTGGGGAGGGAACCTAGAGCCTCATAAATGCTAGACAAGTACTCTACCTATTAAACAACATCCCTAGACCCTGGTTATACTGATTTTGCTTTGTCTCCATGCATCACCCCAATCACCTGGTCCCTGAGTTCAGGGGGTGGTCTGAACCATCATCATCATCACCGGCCTCTTGGTGATATGGAGAATATTCTGGAATACATGATAGCATATGACCACAGGCCAATTCCCTGTGCCACTGCCAGGTGTCCCGCCCTGTAGAGGTGACTGAACCAAGTCTGAGAGACTCTGGACCCCCTCCCCGACCCAACCATTCCTTCAGGACAGCTGGGAGAAGGGTAGGGTGAAGAGGGAAGCTGGGTTTAAATTAAAAAGCAAGGTAAGGGCTGGAGAGATGGCTCAATGGTTAAGAGCACTGGCTGCTCTTGCAGAGGACAAGGTTTGGTTCCTAGCACCCACATGGCAGCTAACAACCATCCGTAACTCCAGTTCCATAGAATTAATTACCCTTTTCTGGTGTCTGTGGGCACCAGGCATATGTGTGGTGCACATATATGCATGAAGGCAAAACACTCATAGACATAAAATAAATCTTAAAAAACAAATGCTATATTGAGGATTGGGAGAGATGGGTCTGTGCTTGACAGCAATGGCTGCTCTTACAGAGGACCTGGGTTTAGTTCCCAGCACCCACATGGCAGCCAACAACCCCCTGCAATTCCAGTTCTGGGGGATATGATGTCTGCTTTTGGCCTCTGTGGGCATTAAATACATGGGTGTACTTACATGCATGCAAAATACTCATATACATAAAAATAAACAAATGGACTGGTGAGATGGCTCTGCAGTTAAGAGCACTGGCTGCTCTTGCAGAGAAACCAAGTTCAATTCCCAGCAGCCACATGACTTCTAATAACTGTCCAACACCCTCTTCTGATCTCCATGAACATTGCACAACATGGGTGCACTAACACACATGCAGGCAATACACTCATAACACATTAAAAATAACAAATAAAAATTAAAAATAAATAAAAAATAAAAAAATAAAAAGCAAGGTATGTGCTGGTCTTCCCTGGTACCCATAAAAAAATCAAAGGTATTAATTATCTGAGATAGACAAGGTTTTGGTTTACCAGTTTACCCAGGTAGGTAAAGACCTTGATGTTGAGAATCTCTTTTTTTGTTTGTTTTTTGAGACAGGGTCTTCCTGTAGTTCCAGCCTGGAACTGGCTATGTAGACCAGGTTGGCCTCATCTCACAGAGATCCTCCTGCCTCTGCCTCCCAAGTGCTGGGACTGAAGGCCTGTACCACCACACTGGGCTAATGTTGAGAAATTCACTGAGGATCTAGTCTCAGAGCCAAAGAGGGGCTGCAGGCAGTGCCAGGCAGGTACCTTGGGAGGAACATGGCCACTAAAATAACATTCCCCTTTCAAGAAGCCTCATGCTTGAACTCCCCAAGTCCCAGACTGAGGCCAAGGTCTACTTTTACACAGCTTGTGTCATCTCACTTCTAATAGCTTTGTGAGATAGGACCTATTTTAATCTCCACCCTGTAGCCAAGAACACTGGGGCACAGAGGGGTTTGGTAACTCTATCGGGTCACACAGCTAGCAGTTGGCAATTCTTGGTTGTCAGTATTTAATTTTTGTTGATAAAGGAACCTAGTACATAGCCTGGTCTTAAACATGTCATTCTCCTGTGTCAGCCTCCCCAGGGCTGGGCTTACATGTATGCAAGGCCATGCCTAACTGTATTTATTTATTTATTTTTATGTGTATGAGTGTTTTGCCTGCATGTATGTAAGTGCATCTTCTATGTACAATGCCTGCAGAGGCCTGAAGAGGGTGTCAGATCCCCTGGAACTAGAGTTGTGGATAGTTATCTGCCTTTTGGGTGCTGGGAACTGAACCCAGGTCCTCTTTAAGAGTAGCCAGTGCTCTTAACTGCTGAGCCATCTTTCCTGCCCACTATGCCTGAATTTAGCCTGTATTCTTTTTAAAACTTTTTAGGTGTTGTTTTGTTTCATTGAGACAGGGTTTCACTCTCGTAGGCTGGTTTCAAATTTACTGTATAGTGGAGGATGGTCCTAAACTTCTGATCCTCCTCCCTCCACATCCTGAGCTCTGGAATTGCAGGCTTGCACTGCCATACCTGCCTTATGCAGTGTTGGGGATGGTACACAAGACTTCATGCATGCTAAGCAAGCAGTCTGCTAACTGAGCCACGTCCCTGGACCCTTAGCTCATGACTTCTTCCTCCTCACCTGACTAAGGGAAAGGGGTCTAGGGCCCCCACCACTCCCTCCTCCATTTTTCCTCCCTCTGTTTGCCCATCTTCCCTGTACTCTCTGCAACCCAGCTGAGCAGAACGGACACAACACTCCTCCTCCTCAGCCCTGAAGGCAGTCAACCCAGGTCCCCAGCAGAATTAAAATAGACCTGACCTAAATAGGAGCACAATGCTTGCAGTGAGACTGCGGCTGTGTCAGCTCGGGTAGGAAAAGAAAAGGCACTTTGGGATTAACTTTGAGAGGAGTCTGGGACTTCAGGAAGACCAGGCTGGCCCAGGCCCAGGCCTTGTGCAGTGTTCACAACCTGGAACATGAATTGTTCCTAAAACATCCCCTAGTGGGGCTGGAAGTGTAGCTCAGTTGGTAAAGTGGTTGCCTAGCATGTGTGAGATCCTGAGTTTGATCTCTAGCATTGTCTCTACTCACTCCCATAAAAGAATAAATTGAAGCTCGTTGGTGCACATCTTTAATCCTAGAAATTAGATGAAGAGTTCAAGCTTACTTTTGGCTATACAGCAGGTTTGAGGACAGCCTGGGCTACATGAGACTGTCTAAAAACAGCTGGGTATAGTGGCTCACACCTGTAATCAGGAGGCTAAGGCCAGAGGATCATGAGTTAAAGGCTAGCCTGGACTACATGATGAGTGCCTATCTGAAAAACAAGCTCAGTGATAGAGCATTTGCCTAGAATCCCAAGTGAGGGACTAGGGGCATAGCTCAGTGATTAAGCACTTGTTTAGAATCCCCCAGTGAGGGGCTGGGGGTGTGGCTCAGCAGTAGAGCTCCCCAGTGAGCTGGGGTGTAGCTCAGTGGTAGAACACTTGCCTGACATGTGCAAGGCTGTGAGTTTCACCTCCAGGACTGCAGGGAGGGAAAAAAAAGAAAGAAAGAAAGAAAAAGAAAAATTGCAGGGTGTGGTGGTACATGTCTATAATCTCAGCACTCAGGAAGAATCCTTTGAGTTTTTAGGCTAGCCTGGGCCACACAGGGAGACGCTGAGATGGAAAGAAGGAAGGGAGGGAGGGAGGGAGGGAGGGAGGGAGGAAGGGAGGGAAGAAGGGAAGGATGGAGGGAGGATCCTTGAGTTTGCCCCTGGCTCTGAACCTGGCCCCTCTGCCTCAGTGTATGTGGGCATTTTCTGTTTATTTCTTTTCAAAGCAGGAAGAGCAAATTTGACTGCTCACCCTGGCAGCAATGCCCTGCTCTTGATAATTCCACATAGCAGAGACAGGAGCTTTCCTGGGTGCTGGGCTCTGACCTGTCCTAGAATGGCTTTTATGTCCATAGATGGGCCCAGGGCAGGTCTCCATCTTGACACTTGATTCTTTGTGAGTTGACAGTCTCAGCCTTGCATTCCAGTTTTAAGATGAGCATGTTTCTGTGTGTGCTGGTGTATGACTTCTATACCAGCCTTTTAGGACTGGGCTCAGGACGGCTGAGGCAGAAGGATTGCCTGGAGTTCACAGCCAGCCTGAGCTACAGGATGAGAGCCTATCTCAAAAAAAAATGAACATGGTCCTGGAGAGATGGCTCAGCAGTTAGAAGAGTTTGCTGCTTTTTCAGAGGACCTGACCCTTCCAGCACCCACACGGCTGCTCACAACCTCTTGTAACTCCAGATCCGGGGGCTCTGACCCCTGTTCTGGCCTCCACAGGCATTGCATGGATGGATGTACTTACCCATATTTAGGCAAAACACTCATACACATAAAATAAAAAAATTTTTTTTTTTTGGTCTTTTTGAAACAGGGTCTCCCTGTAGTCCCAGCTGTCCTGGAGCTCACTATGTAGACCAGGCTGGTCTTGAACTCACAGCGATCCACCTGCCTCTGCCTCCCGAGGGCTGGGATTAAAGGCGTGGGCCACCATGCCCAGCTAAAAATAAATTAAAAAAAAAAACCCCACACAATTGTAACTTCTCGGGAGCTTATGGAGGGTCCTGGCTCGGAGAAGGGACTGGGATACTCTCACTCCCTCAGTGCCCACCTTCCCGTTGCCCTCCTGTCGCCCCACCCCCACCCCCTCTGTCTCTCAAACTCTGGGAAGCCTTGGCCTCATGCTTGGCTCTATCACAATATTTACCAACATCGCTGCAATTGAGCCAGGCGGCTTGGCAATTATAATCACGGTATCATTATTGCTGATAATTTCGATCATAAGCATAAATTATAAACAGGAACAGGGCTCAGCAGGTGGAGCAGTCTACCTCTTGGAGGGTGTGAGGGGCAGCCTCTCCCACTCTATCCCGCTGCTGATCAGAGCCATGGGTGTCCTCTTTCCTGAGGCCTGACCCCGTGGTGCTGGTGAGCCCAGGTGTCTTTTCCAGCCAGCAGTCCTGATCAGCTCTTGAGAAGCCCCACTCTGCAACACACAAACTATTAAGGTGCAATTACGAAGGAGCCCGTCGCTCCAAATTGATCTCTCAGTAACGCCACAGCTGCAACCATGGAGACGCAGTGTCAATTACATGCCTGGCTCAGTTCTTCAAAGATTCCAGTGGAGGAAAGCAATGGCAGAGGGGGCAGGGAGCACAGAGAGACAGAGCGAGAGCCAGGGCTGGGGAG
Organism: Nannospalax galili; assembly: GCF_000622305.1. NCBI lineage: Eukaryota > Metazoa > Chordata > Mammalia > Rodentia > Spalacidae > Nannospalax > Nannospalax galili. The sequence goes on along the minus strand of NW_008354022.1, from coordinate 4,099,027 downwards.
ACACCCAGAGATGGAGGAAAACAGAAATGGAGAAACTCCCAGAGACACCCCGAAAGAGGCAGAGACCCTAAGGCAGAGGGGGATGCTGCCACACAGAGGCCAGCCATACAGGACAGCTAAGAGAGGGGTGAGCAGGCAGGATGGTGCACACATAAGGGAGGCATGAGCAGGAGGATGGATAGTTTGGGGCCAGCCTGGGCTGCATAGCAAGTTGAAGGCCAGCCTGAGCTACAGAGAAACAGCAAGATCCTATCTCAACAATTAAAAAAAGAAAAAGGATGGGTCGGGAAGGCAGGGGAAAGAGCTATTTAAAAAAGACAGAGCCATGCCACGGGTGGTGTTGCCCACCTTCAATCCCTGCACTCAGGAGACAGAGGCAGGCAGATCTCTGAGTTCAAGGCCAGCCTGGTCTACATAGTGAGTTCCACGCCAGGTGGCACTGCATGCATGAGTGTACTTAACATACACCCATAAATAAATAAATAAATAAATAAATAAATAAATAAACAAACAAACAAATAATAAATAAAAAGACGGAGCCAAGAACTGGGGGGCTGGAGAGGTGGTTGAGCAGTTAAGAGCATGCACTGCTCTTGCAAAGGATCCATGTTTGGTTCCCAGCGCCCATATCAGGCAGTTCACAGCTACCTGTAACTCCAGTTCCCCAGGATCCAACATCTCTGACCCCCTTAGGCACTGCACTCATCTGTATATATCCACACACATGCACACTTCTATATACATAATTTAAGAAAATAAAATGTATTTTTATTTTTAGAATTATTTATTATTTTTATTTTATGTGAATGAGTGAGTGTATTGTCTACATGGGTGTAAGTGCACCCATGTCATGCAGTGGCCATGGAGGTCAGATGAGGGCATCAGATCCCCTGGAACTGGACTTACAGACAGTTGTTAGTCACCATGTGGGTGCTGGGAACTGAACCCAGGTCTTCTGCAAGAGCAGTTGGTGCTCTTAACTGCTGAGCCATTTCTCCAGCCCCATAAAATACATTGTTTAAAAACCAAACAGATCTGGCACAGAGGCACATATCTGCAATCACAACATTGGGGAGGTGGAGACAGGAGAACCAAACGTTCAAGGTTGAGCCAGCATGATGGTTCAGTGGCTTAAGGTGCCTGTTTCCAAGTCTGATGACCTGAGCTCAATCCCTGGGGCCCACCTAGTGGAAGGAGAGAACTGACTTTTGATTTCTGATACACATACACACACACATAAATTTAAAAATGTAATAAAAAAGGAATTTAAAAAGTTTAAGGTCATCATCAGTTACAGAACAAGGTCAGCCTGGACTACATAAGACTGTGACTTAAAAAAAAAAAACACAGTATTTCCATACCCTGAATATTACTGTTTGGTCTCCAGAATGGAATAAAACTACATTCCTTGGAAGGGATGGGGTAGCCGATTCCAGAAAATATTCAGGTTTATTTTATTGATGGTATAAAGGATGAAACCCAGGTCCATGTTGGGCAATGCTCTACCACTGAGCCATGCCCCAGCCCCTCACTGGGGGATTCTAGGCAGGAGCTCTACCATGAGTCACACCCTAGTCCCTCACTGGGGGATGCTAGGCAGGTGTTCTACCACTGAGCCACACCCCCAGCCCCTCATTGGGGGATGCTAGGCAGGTGCTCTACCACTGAGCCAAACCCCCAGCCCCTCACTGGGGGATGCTAGGCAGGTGTTCTACCACTGAGCCAAACCCCCAGCCCCTCACTGGGGGATTCTAGGCAGGAGCTCTACCATGAGCCATGCCCCAGCCCCTCACTGGGGGACTCTAGGCAGGTGCTCTACCATGAGTCATGCCCCAGCCCCTCACTGGGGGATTCTAGGCAGGAGCTCTACCACTGAGCCACACCCCAGCCCCTCACTGGGGGATTCTAGGCGGGTGCTTTACTGCTGAGCTACTTTCCCAGCTCTTCATCTCTTTTTTTTATATTTATTTATTTTATTTATAAAGTTTTTTTTGAGGACAGTCTTATGTATCCCAAGCTGACCAACCCAGAACTCACTACATAGCCAAGAATGACTTTGAACTCCCAATCCTTCTGCCTCTACCTCCCAAGTGCTGGAATCACAGATGTGTGGCATCACACGTGCTTATGTGGTCCTGAGGGTGGAACCCAAGGCTTTGTGCCTGCTAGGTAAGCCTGCTATTTAGTTACATTCCCAACTCATAATTTTTAAGGATCTTTACATTTATTTATTTATTTATTTATTTATTTATTTATTATTTATTTAGTCTTTTTGAGACAGGGTCTCCCTGTAGCCCCAGCTGTCCTGGAACTATGTAGACCAGGCTGGCCTTGAACTCACAGAGATCCGCCTGTCTCTGCCTCCCGAATGCTGGGATTAAAGGCGTGCACTACCATGCCCAGATTAATTTTTATTTTTATAAGTGTTTGCCTGCATGTATGTATGTGCACCACGTGTGTGAAATGCTTGCAGAGTTCAGATGAGGGTGTTGGATTCCCTGGAACTGGTGTTAGAGATGGTTGTGAGCTGCTATGTGGGTGCTGGGAACTGAACTCAGGTCCTCTGCAAGAGCAGCCAGTGCTCTTAACTGCTGAGCCATCTCTCAAGCTGCAGTATTTGTTATTTTATTGAGATAGAGTTTTACTGTGTAGCTCAGGCAGGTGTTGAACTCACAGATTTCCTCCTGCCTCAGTCTCCCAATTTCTGGGATTATAAACATGTGCCAAGAAGCTTTACTATGTTTCTTTTATCATTTAAAAAAATTTTATATGTATTATTTATTTTGGGAGGATATGCCACAGAGCACATGTAGGGGTCAGAGGACAACTTGCAGGAATTGGTTCTCTCCCTCCATACTTGGATCCCAGATATTGAGTTCAGGTTATCAGGATTGGTGGTATCTTTTCCAGCTGAGCCATCTTGCTGGCCCCTCAGTTTCTTCTTTTGTTTTCATTTTTAAGAGGATCTCCCTGTAGCCCCAGCTGCCCTGGGATTCACCATATAGGCCAGGCTGGTCTTAATCTTACAGAGATCTGCCTACCTCTGCCTCCTAAATGCTAGGATTAAAGGTGTGTGCCACCACACCTGGCCCGTTAGTTTCATTTTTAAAGGATAAGTACTAATTATCAGATAACCCCCATGTCTTGAAGATACCAGGTAATCCAGGTGTGTCAGGAGTCTGGGGAGCCCTTATCTCTCTCCCATTTGCTGCAGAAATGTCCTACCTTGGGGTTCTGCAAGGTTACTGACCTGTAAGATGCTGGGTTGCCCACCCCTACCTTTCCCCCACTTGTAGTCCCATCCAAGGTATACTATTTGCAACTTCCTCTGGGGTGGCCCTGAGGTTCAGGCATGATTGCCTTCTCATTCCATATCCCTTGGTTATCTAACTCCAAGAAGCAAGCAACAGAGAAAGGTGGTCCAAAATGACAGGAAAAAAGAGTATACTGGCTTGATGGAGGGTAGCACTCTAGGTCTCAGGGAGACTAGAGGATGCGTCCCCAAGGGCAGCTGTCTCTGATGACCAGTTCTGCATGGAGGTTGTGGCCAGGAAACTCCTTTACACTCACCAATACACTCACATTACAAACAGCCAAGGCTGGGGATGTGGCTCAGCTGTTAGCATGCCTGTCTAGCATGTACAAAGCTCTGCACCATCCCCTGTACCACGGAACCCATGTGTGGTGGCATACACCTTTAATCCCTGTATTTAGAAGGTGGAAGCAGGAGGATCAGGAGTTCAATGTCATCCTTAGCTATTTATAGAGTTTCAGGTTAGCCTGGGCTATATGAGACCCTGTGACTCCCTCAAATACCCATTTTAGCTTCATTTTATTTATTTTTTTATTTTACATGTGGGAGTTTTGCTTATATGTATTAAGTGTACCACATGCATGCAATGTCTGCAGAGGCCAGAAGAGGTCAGATCCCTTGGAACTGGAGTTACAGATGGTTGTGAGCCGCTGTGTGGGTGCTGGGAATTGAACCTGGGTCCTCTTCAAGAGCAGCCAGTGCTCTTAACTGCTGAGCCATCTCTCCAGCCCCTATCTTCACTTTATAATAATGCTAAGGAGATGAAGCCCAGACGGGCTTGACCTGGCCCAGGACACACAACATAGGTGGAGCCTGTCGGTAACTCCATAGTAGATATGTGGTGGAGTGGGGTCTGAAAGTGGCAGGCCAAGGTGTTTGTTGTACTAAATCCCCTTGCTTTCCCCCAGGCATGGGTGATGTGTGGCTGGCTGTTTGGACTTTCTAGACTATATTCCCACCACTCATTCTATCCCTGCTGTTCCAGATTCTGCATGCAGAGGACAGTGCTCAGCACATCAGGCCCTCTGCATGGCCCTGAGGTCCAGGACTTGAGATGGGAAAGGCATTCCTTCCAGAGACCCACTGTCAGTGGGGCAGGGACTCAGACACAGGTCCATGCTGGCATCCTCAGCAGTCTGAGAAGGTCTCAATCTTTGAGGGACCTAGACTCAAGTAAAACCGGATCCTTAGCTTCAATTTGAGGATGAACCAATAGAAGAGCTGGAGTTTATTAAAAATAGGAAGAGGCGGGGCTGGAGAGATGGCTTAGTTGTTAAGAACACTGGTTGCTCTTGCAGAAGATCTGAGTCTGGTTCCCAGCACCCACATGGCAGCTAACAACCATCCATAACTCCAGTTCCAGGGGATCTGACTCTCTCTTCTGGTCTGCAGATGTGGTACACTGATATACATGCAGGCAAAACACACATATGAATATAATAAAAATTTAAAAAGGTGCTCATTCAAGGAAAGAATAAGACACACACACACAAGACAAGAGCAGGGTTAGGCTTCAGAAAGAAGAATCGCAGGTACGTGTCTTAGCAGTAGACATATGTACCTTGGAACCCATGTTCCAAGAGTCAGTTCTCTCCTTCTACCATGTGGGTCCTGGGCACTGAACCGAGGTCATCAGGTTTGGTAGCAAGCACCTTTACTCACAGAGCCATCTTGCTGGCCTTCCTCCTTTTTGATTATTAAGATTATAGAGCAGCTCTGAGGGACCTTGGATGGAATTACAATCTGATAAGGTAAAAGCAGGAGCCAGTGGGGTTGCACAAGGGCTCCTGTGAGACTGCTAGAAAATTACAGGTTTACAGCTGGGAAGGGAGAAGGGCTTTACGCAAATGTGCAACTATGGTGGATTTTTTTTTTTTTTCAAAAGATTCAGCAGTAGGTTTGTTATTTATTATTTCCTATAATTTTTTGATTTATTTGTTTTTCTTTTGTGTGTATTTTGCCTCCATGTAAGTGAACCCAAGTCATGCAATGCAAAAAAAAAAAAGACCAGAAAAGGGTGTTGAATCCCCTGGAACCAGAGTTTATGGACAGTTGTGAATAGCCATGTGGGTGCTGGAAACTGAACCCAGGTCCTCTGCAAGAGCAGCCAGTGCTTTTACCCACTGAGCCAGCTCCTCAGTTCCATTTTTATTATAATAATTGTGTGAATGTGTGTGTACACATGAGTGCAGTGCCCGCAGTGTCCAGAGAAATCAGATCCCCTGGAGCTGGAGTTTCAGGTGGTTGTGAGCTGCCCAATGTGGGTCCTGGGAACCAAACTCAGTCCTCTGCAAGATCAGTATAGGTTCTTACCTACTGAGCCATTTCTCCAGCCCCAGGTGTTGGAATTCTTGACTTTCAGCTGATGAGAGGCTTTGATCAGACCCCAAAGCAAGGGGCCCACTGCAGTCCCACATCCTCATAATTTTCATTTATGTATGTGTGTGTGTGTGAATGTGTTTGTGAATGTGAGTGTGTGTGTACCACCGCACACATGTGGAGGTCACAGGACAGCTATGGGCACCAGTCCTTGACTCTCACCTTGTTTGAGACAGGGTCTCTTTGTTCTTTTTCTGATTCATGTGCCAGGCTAGATGGTCCTCAGGCTCCCAGGCATTCTATCCTGCCTCCCATGTCTCCTCAGGAGCAGTTTAATTACAGATACTTGCATTCTGGTGTCTGGTTTTTATGTGAGTTCTGGGGATTTCAACTCAGGTCCTCAGGCTTATATGATAAGCACTTTACTGACTGAGCCACCCCAGTTTTATTATTTATTTAATTTGACTTTTTATGTTTTGGAGACAGGGTCTCACTGTATAGTCATGGCTAGACTGGAAAATGCTTTGTAGACCAGGCTGGCTTTGAATTCACATTGATCCATTCACCTGCCAACGCCTCCTAAGTGCTGTGATTAAAGGACTGTGCTACCACATCTGGCTTTCTGCTTTATTTTTTTTATTTCATTTCATTTTTGGTCTTTTTGAAATAGGGTCTTCCTATAGCCCCAGCTGCCCTGGAACTAACTGTATAGACTAGGCTGGCCTTGAACTCATAGAGATCTGCCTGCCTCTGCCTCCCAGGTGCTGGGACTACAGGCATGTGCCACCATGTCCAGCTCTCTACTTTATTTCTAAAATAAAACATTTTAAATTTATGTGTGTTGTTTTCCCTAGAAGTATGTAAGTGCTCCAAGTGCATACAATGCCCACAGAGGTCAGAAGAGGATGTTGGATCCCCTGGAATTGGAGCTATGGATGGTTGTTAGCCATCATGTGGGTGCTGGGATCAGAACCCAGGCTCTCTGCAAGAACAACTAGTGCTCTTAACTGCTGAGCCATCTCTCTCTCCAGCCCCTACACTCAGCTTTTATAAGGATGCTGGGGATCTGAACTCAGGTCCTTGTGTTTGCCAGGCAAGAACCTATAACCAACTGAATTATCACCCAACCCCTTTATTATTTATTTATTTATTTATTTATTTATTTATTTTTTAGTTAATTTATTTTATGTGTATTCATGTATTGCCTGTGTGTAGGCAAGCACACCTGTGTCATGCAATGCCCTCAGAGGACAGAAGAAGCTGTTGGATCCCCTGGAACTGGAGTTATGGACAGTTGTTAGCTGCCATGTGGGTACTGGGATTTGAACCCAGGTCCTCTGCAAGCACAACCAGTGTTCCTAACCTCTGAGCCATCTCTCCAGCCCCAACCCCTTTATTTTTAAGACAAGTTCTCACTATTTAGCCCAGGGTAACTTTGAACTTTCTTTTTGTAATTTTTTTTTTTTTTGGTCTTTTTTGAGATAGGGTCTCTCTGTAGCCCCAGCTGTCCTGGAACTCACTATGTCGACCAGGCTGGACTTGAACTCACAGAGATCCCCCTGCCTCTGCCTCCCAAGTGCTGGGATTAAAGGCGTGCACCACCACACCTGGCGTGTAATTTATTTTTATTTGTGTGTGTGTGTGTGTGTGTGTGTGTATGCGTGTGTAAGTGCCACAGTGTACATGTAGAGGTCAGAGGACAACTTGAGGGAGTCAGCTCTCTCCTTCTACCATGTGAGTTCCAGGGTTTGAACTCAGGTCATCAAGTTTGGCAGCAAGCCCCTTTACCCACTGAGCCCGTGAACTTTCAATTCCCTTGCCTTAGCTCTTGAGTAGCTAACAGGCATGTGCCCCCATACCCAGGTAGGCATGGAGATCTTTTTTGTTATTGTTTTGAGACAGGGTCTCCCTGTAGCCCCAGCTGGCCTGAAACTTGCTTTGTAGATCAGATTGGCCTGGATTTTACAGAGATCTACCTGCCTCTGCCTCCTAAGTGCTGGGACTAAAGACGTGGCAGCACCGTCTGGCTAGGCAAAGAGATCATAAATGTAATATAACATGCATCTAGCAGATGTTTAATAAGCTATGGCCTTGCTCCGTGTGGAAGTCATGCTGTAGTTGACTGAAGGGCTGTGGGAAGAAGGAAGTAGAGACAGACAAGGGAACTGCCTTGCCCCGGGTCACTTGGGTAGAAAGTGGAAGAGCCAGGATTTGAACTCACATGCTTGGCTGCCAGACCCTTGATAAGTTGTATTGGATTTGGTGTCAAACCAGGGCAGACATGGGGTAAGTGGGTCAGAGGGGCCTGCTGACTTCAAGGTGCCCTTGGGTCTCCCGGGACCTGTCGCCTATGGCCTCATTCCTCATCTCTGGTATTCTGCCCAACACCCTCTGTGGACACAAGGGTCCCTCTGGCTCCTCCTTGGGCAGCCAAGGGGAGGAGCTCCCTGATAGGCTTGTGAGCCTGTCCCAGGAGACTGGTCTTTCAAGATTAACTGTCAGTAAGGCTTGGGCCTGATATATGTCAGCAGAAAGACACAAGTAGAGGGAGATCAAGTGGGCTCTGTTAGAACCTGGTAGATTTGTAGGTTTTTTATTTTATTTTATTTTATTTTATTTGTTTTATTTTGTTAAGACGGGATCTCATTCCAAAGCCTCAAACTCACCATGTAGCCCAGGGTGACCTTGAACTCCCGATCTTCCTATCAGCCACTGTGCCTATGTGCTGTTACTACGGCAACATTTTAATTATCTGGGGGGAAAAAAGCCTAACTCTTAAATTTAGTTTTTAAGAGTGGGCCTGAACTCAGAGGACACTATTTCCTCTGGAGATCTCCTGGAACCCTCTGTCTCCTGAACTGTGCTCATGGAAATGTCTGGAACTCTTGTTTCTGGAATTGTGTCCAGGGCCCAGCCCCACATAATTTCATTCAGAATGGGTCCCAGCTTCAATTGGAGTACAAACTTAGCTCCACCCTAATCTTAACAGACCGTTGGGCCTTTTCATCAGTTGTTCTAGAATATATTATTCACACGGGGTCACAGGTCCTTCCCAGTATCCACTGTGTGCAATGGAGATGGGGTACTACCTTTCAGTGCTTTGCTACGTTAATTCTCAAGTATCCCCACATTCATTCATTTATTCATTCATTATCTTTGTGGATAAAGTACCAAACTGAGGTTGTCTGGGAAATGAGATCAGGTGTCTAGGTCACAAGACAAAAGAACACATGGTTTTGCTGGGGTTAATTAAAAGTCACTAGTCCAGATTCTATCCATTTATAAAAGTCACTGCTACATACCACCTTGTCTAGTTTTATGTGGCGTTGAAGACTGAATCAAACCCAGGGCTTCAAGAATGCTAGGCAAGCACTCTAGTGAGATACACATTACTCTGCCATGGTGTATGCTGTGTGTGTGTGCGTGTGTGTGTGCGTGTGTGTGTGTGTGTGTGTGTGTGTGTGTGTGTGTGTTTTCTGAGACAAGATCTCATAGCCCAGGAAGGGCTTCAAACTCTCAGCAATTCTGTTTCAGACCCCAAGTCCTGGGATTACAGAGTTCAGCCACAAAGTCTAACTCTTTTTAAAAGTTTAATTTTTAAAAAATATTTATTTGAGACAGGATCTCCCTGTAGCCACATCTGGTCTGGAACTTGCTGTGTAGATGAGGCTGGCCTCGATTTCAAAGAAATCTGCTGACTCTGCCTCCTGAATGCTGGGATGAAAGACATGCACCAGTACACCTGGCTTAGATTTATTTTTATTTTATATGTATGTTTTTGCCTGCATGTATATCTGTGTACCATGTGTGTGCCTGGTACCTGCAGAGGCCAGAAGAGGGCACTGAATCCTCTGAAACTGGAATTATAGAGGGTTGTGAGCTGCCATGTAGGTGCTGGGAATCAAACCCATGTAGGTGCAAGAGCAGCAAGCTCTCTTAACCAGAGCCACCCCTCCAGTCACTCTTTAAAAAAAAGTTTTATATATATGCATACATATATTTATGTATATGCGTGTTTGCCTACATGTATGTATCATGTGCATGCTATGACCATGGAGGCCAGAAAAGGGCATCAGATCCACTGGAATTGAAATTTTGAACAGTTGTTGGCCACCACGTGAGTACTGGGAACCAAACCCAGGTCCTCTGCAACAGCAGCCAGTGCTCTTAAGTACTGAGCCATCTCTCCAGCTCCTAAAATATGTTTTTATTTTAAGACAGAGTCTAAGTTGCCCAGACTAGCCTGGAACTTACTATGGAACTCAGGGTGACATAAAACTCACAACATTCCTGCCTCAGCCTCCTGAGGGCTGAGATTATTGGTATGCCCCATGATACCCTGCCTCAGTCTACCTCTGACTCACTGCATCTAAATCAGGACCTCCCTGGTGGTTGGGGGCCTGCCTGATATATTTCTCTATCTACTGTGCCTAACCCTGTAAAGGCTTAGCCAGGGCTCATAAGGACTGCCTGGTGATGAACTGTTGTGTTGAATTAGGACATATGGCTTTAGGGAGGCTGTGGGGGTGTACCCCTTGATTCAGTAGCATTCAGGAGATGAGAGAGACAAAGTAAAAGTTCGAGTCAGAAAAATCGGTGTGGTGGTACTCACCTGTAATCCCAGTACTTGGGAAGAAGTGGGAGGATCAGGAGTTCAAGGCCAGCCTCAGCTATATAGTTACTTTGAGGCTACAAAACTCTGCCTTAAAATAAATAAATAAAAATAAATAAATAAATAAATGAAATAAAATAAGGTTTGGGGATAGAGCTCAGTTGGTAGAGTGTTTTCCTAGAATGCAGAAAGCCCTGGGTTTGAGTGATCCTTGGTATGGGGACCAGGCCTGTAATCCTAACCCTCCAGAAGTGAAGCCAGGAAGATCAGGAACTCAAAGCTATCCCCAGCACCCTAGCCAGTTTGAGGCCAGCCTGGGCTAGCTGAGACCATGTCTCAAAAACATAAACTGAAATATAAATAAATAAATAAATAAATACATAAATAAAAAGGCCTGGGAAACCTGGGGGACCCTCCCCCTCTTGCGACTTTGGACACCCCAGGATAAGAGTGACTAGCAAGCAGTTCAGCCACATAGGGATCCTTCAGGCGTGGGCGTCCTCTGGGTGACCTTGATGTCTCCGGATCCCCGGGGGAAGGGGGTTCTAATCCGCGGCTGGGGGAGTCTCAAGACGCCAGGCTTGTGGGGTGCAGTCCGCTGGGTTTCCTCCCCCCAACCATGGCACGGGGCGGGCCGGGCGGGCTAATCCCGTATGTAAATGGCAGCCAATGGAGGGTGGTGTTGCGCGGGGCTGGGATTAGGGCCGGGGCGAATGGCTGGCAATCTTACTGGGATTACAGAACAAAGAGCCTCCCAGAGCCCGGGCTCCGCTCCGCGCTCTCCGCGCCCCGCCCTCCGCCGCAGCCCGCGCCGGGGGTGGGGGCCCCGCGCAGCCCCCCGGCCGGCCTCCCGCACCGCGTCCGCCCTCCTTCCCTCCCTCCAGCCCTCCCTCCCTCCGCCGATCCTGTCCCCCATTCCCGGATTATTAACTCAGCAACCGGAGGTGACTGGATCCACTAAGTCCTGGCCACCGGGCCGGGGCCGGGGCGCCCGGAGCGCTTGGGGACCCTGCAAGGTAAAAAAAAAAAAAAAAGAGAAAGTTTGACTTGGGGGGGGATGGGAGTGCGGGATGGGGTGGGGATGATGGAGAGGGGGTGCTCTGGAGCTCGCCTTGGCCTTGGTTCCCCCTTATTTTGCACACCCACCCCTCCCTTTCTGTGTGTTGTGTGCATGGGAGGTCCCTTCCCCTCCCCTCCCCCTCCAGGTGTCTCAATTCTAAGGCCCGCCTTTTGAGGGGGGGCTGTGCACGTGATCGGGATTATAATTTGAGTTTGGAGGGGGATGGGTTGGGATGGTCAGATTCTCCCCTCCCCACACCTGCCGGAATCGGGAAGCAGTCACCCCTATCACCCCCACATTCCCTGGAGGTGGATAGGGGGGCGCCCCCCTGGCCTGGAGCCCACAGGCCTGGATACGGTTGGGCGAATGAGGTCAGTAGTAGTGCCCGGCGGTGGGAGGTTGGTGGAGGGGTTGCTGGGAAGAGGCCTTGCGGACCACCTCCCCCTCTTCTCCCCCCACCCCAACTCAAGCGGAGTCTTCCCACATTGCCCCAGACCAGTGGTTTCTTTTGGGGGTCGTCCTAGAGAGGGGCTGGCTTGCATGGGGTGGGGTGCTGAATCTTCTGTGGCTGGTTGGGGGTGAAGAGTCTTTAAGAGTAGCAGTTAAGGTGGGGCACTGAGGGTGCCAAGGAACAAGTTGGGGAGCCTGGTCTGTGGGTGGTCTCTTGAGTTTTTACAGAGGCGGGGGAGGGGCTAGGGAGTGCTTAGCGTCCAGCCCCCTCCCCAACCTCCTGAGTCCCTAGGAGTAATGAGTGTGAACACCCAGTTTCGCAGCCAGCCTGGGGCCAGGGAGTGAAACGGTTCCCTGGCCTGGGCCCCAGGGCAGCCGGGGGACAGTGTGGCTGAGAGTTCTGCCATTTCGGCGTGGCTAGAGGGGCCTTCATTCAGTTCTGGCCTCTGTCCCAGTGACCCAGCCTCCCAGGAGTAGACTTGTGGTGGTAGTTCCTTGGTCCCCATCCTGGTGAAGTGAGGGAACTCAGGAGCTGGGCAGCGCGGGGAAGGCGGGGGGCGGGGGGGTCTTCCTGCAGGCACGTGGGAAACCCTGGCTCGCCTATGGAGTATGTTGGGATGTGGGATGTGGTGCCTGAGCCTCGGCAGCTTTTTAAGGGAGTGGGCATTTGCAAGGGGCTTCACTTACCACTCAGAGCACAGAGCTACTCCTGGGGTGGTCAGCGGGCTGCTTGCTCTTGTTTGGTGGCCCCCTGGCCTCTGGGCTTGGGAGGGGCCTCTGTTCATTTATTTTAGCAACGTCATTCCCAGAGGTGGGGGGCACCGGCATCGATTATTCTGTTTAGAGCAAAAGGAAGTGGTTAGGAAGCTTGATGGCTCCAGGTCTGTAGGGGCTAGGCTGGGCATTAGGGCAGCAAGGTGGGGTGGAGGTACTGTTGGCTTTCTGTCCATCATAAGTCACCTGCTTAGGGCCTCAGGAGGGTGTGAGATTGACTTTGGCCTCTTTAAAGCAGCTACACCAGCAGACCTAGAAACAGGCCTGACCTGGAGGTGTCAGAACACCCCCACTCCAACCTGCTTCTGGGTTGCTGATGGCTTACACGTATCTCATTCAGTAGCCTGTTCCGAGGATGACCTAGAAATCCTAATTTCCAACTCCTAGGGTCCCAGTGGACCCCAGCCAGGGAAACAAGGAAGGGTTGGAACTCTGTAGCACTCCTTGTCTGGTCCTTGGAAATTCACCACAGAACTTGGTATTGGGGACAATATCTTTAGGGGATATACCTAACTTACTTAAGTGCTTTGTTGTCTGGATTTGGGGGAGAATGGTCATTTATTTGTAGTGTGCTAACAACATTTTTGATATCGTTTAAGGCGGGCTTCCAGTAGCTCAGCCGGGCCTCTGACACATGCAGCCGTCTAGTGCCTGGTGCTTGGAAGTGGTCAGAACAGCAGATGTAATAATAGATGTGGTTGTTGAGTTGCTGAGTGTGCAAAGATTGAAGCATGCATAGTTGGGTAATAGCTGGGTTGTCAGAGACCCGAGCTGGGCCCCTCTGGTAGGATGGCTTGGGGTATACATGTCTTAAGTGTCACTTAGAACTACAGCCTGCATCTCCCAGCCCAATCTGGACCCTGGTTCCTCTCCCCAGATCCTGCTGTCTTCCCAGCCTGGCTAAGGGAGGGATGCCCGGTTATAGAATCTTCTTTTCTTTCTGACTTCAAGATTTGACCTGGCCGTGGTACCCTTGTCTATAGAGCTGGCCATACCATCCTGGGTTTCCCTACATTGGTGTCACATCACTGTTCACATCTGTCCCTATGTTTGTAGGGATAGGCAGGAAACTGCTGAGTGATTATATATTGGAATGAATGAATGAGTGAATTAAATCTTCCTTGTTAATTTTCCATCCTTACTTTTTTTGCGGGGGGGGGGTGCAGGGTTGAGACAAGGGTCTTACTATGTCGCCCTAGGCTAGAGAGGTACTTCCTACATAGCTCAGGCTGACCTAGAACTCAGGGCAATTCTCCTGCCTCAGCCTCCTGAATGCTGGTATTATAGGCACAAGCCACCAGGCCCTCTGGTTGATTTTCATCTCTGGCATGGTTCCTCACTGTGGTGGGAGATCTAGTGTCTTTCTCTAATCTTCCATTTCTGGTTCCTGGGGGATCCCCCTTTCCATCACCCCAGGCTTTGTGTTTCTCCAAAGCTGAACCTGACTCTTCACTCCCCAAATTATATCCCTCCTGTGTCTCTCTGTTTTGAAGCTCTACTGTGAGTGGGCATCTCATATGCCAGGGAGCCAGGGACACAAGCCAGTTTCTTTGGCACAAGCCTGGGGCCTGCTAAGGCCTTGACACTTGAAGAGTGAGATTGGTGGGGTTAATTCAGAAACCCCAGAGGACAGAACAGGACCTGACTGAGGGCTTAGGCTCCACACTCAGTTCTGTTTTAAAATTTTATTATTTTGTGTGTATGTATTATTTTATGTGTATGAGAGTGTTTTGTCTGCATGAATGTAAGTATGTCATATGCGTACCTGGTGCCCGTGGAGGCCAGATGAGGCGTCAGAATTGGAGTTAAGGACAGTTATTAGCTGCCGTGGCGGTGCTTGGGAACTGAACCTGAGTCCTCTGCAAGAGCAGCCAGTGCTCTTAACTACTGAGCCCTCTGTCCAGTGCCCCTCTTCCTTTTTTTAAACAGGGTTTCAGTATGTAATCCAGGCTGGCCTTGAACTCCCTAATACTAGGATTACAGGCAAGTGTCACTATACCTGACTTGAATTCAAGTTGAATAGAGGAGCTACCAGAATGGAGTGAGATGGAGACACAGACCCTTTAGGGAATAGAAGGGAGTCCCAGCAGAAGTGTACAGTAGGGACGGCCTGGAGAAGGGTGAATTTCAGGGGAGAAAGGAGGAGAGAAATGTGCCTGACTAGGGCACAGTGGAATGTGAGCAGTAGTTGGTGGCAGGGCGACTCTAGAGGCTCGGATGTATAGATGTGGGATACCACATAGGACAGGAGGGCCAGCCTCCTAGAATCCTTGTCAGAGGAGCAAGGTTCTTCTCTGATGCTTTTTGGAAGAAAAACTTCCTTGGTGTGTTTTTGGCGCTTCACAGTCCAGGCATCTCTTAGGTGGCAAGCTTGTGGTTGAGGGGCCCGTGGCCTAGAGAGGTGGAGTAGATTTGGGGAGCAGAGAGCCCTGCTTAGCATGCATCTCCCTTGTTTCACGGCCCTGACTTGGGCTGGAGAGATAGCTAAGTGGGTGAAGTGCTTGCTGTACAATCACAAGGACCTAAGTTTGCTCCCCAGCACCCATGTAAAATAGCAGGTGTGGTAGAGTGTACTTATCACTCAGTGCTGGGGAAGTGGAGACATACAGGTTCCCGGGGCTTGCTGACCAGCCAGCCTCACCTATTTCATGACTTCTGGCTTCTGCGTGCACACACAGGTGCACACACACATGCAAAATAAATAAAAAATAGAAAAATAGGGGCTAGAGAGATGGCTCAGCAGTTAAGAGCACTGACTGTTCTTGCAAAGGACCCAGGTTCAGGACCCAGCACCCACACGGCAGCTAACAGCTGTCCATAACTTCAGTTTCAGGGGGTCCCACTGCCCTCTTCTGGCTTCTGCAGACACGTGGTGTACTTATGTACATGCAGGCAAAACACCCATACACTTAAAAATAAATAATTTTAAAAATAGAAAAATAATGCTTGTAACTCCATCTCATCAGTTGCTGGCTCACCGTCCCTTTACTCTGCTCTCCCTGGGCTAATGATCGGTTAGGTTCAGTGGTTTGGTGAATGTAGACAGGAACAACATGGGACACTGGTGAGCCTGGGTTCCCCTCTTGGCTCAGCCCCATGACCCAAGAGGAATCTGCACCTCTGCACCAGGCACCTAAGGTTATTGTTCTAGAAGCATCTGACTGAGACCATTTGTGATGGGATGCTTAAGTCAATTTCAGACTCAGTGTCCCAGGTGACAGTTAAGGACAGTAAGAGGCTCCTGGGAGGTAAATTCAGTTTCTTCAATGGATGGACTCACATGGGGTGACTCACGGGGTGTCTAGACAGGGAGTATATGCCTCTCATTTCACACACCTTTCTCCTTGACCCTTAGTGGGGCCCAGCTGACCTAGAGCTATTTCTGGGTCCACCAGTTTCCCTTCTTCAGGACCACTTACTTGCTCCTGAAGGCCAGGTTTAGCTAATAGAAATAAGGGCACCTGGTTTTTAAATGTGGACTGTAGATAAGCAAGGGTGATGCAGTTTTACTAAGAATTCATGTATAGTTCTCACTGAACTTGGGTCTATCTGCTAGCCTCGTAGTTAAGACTTGGAGGGCAGCAGAGGAGGGGTTCCAGGGTGTGACTAGGCCTAGACTTGGAGGTCAGGGCTCACCTTAAAAAGGCTTTGGAGCTGAGCATGGTGGTGCACATCTTTAGTCCCAGTACTTGGGAGACCAAGGCAGGCTGATCTCTGAATTCAAGGCCAGTCTGGTCTATACCGGGAGTTCCAGGCCAGCTGGGGCTACAGGGAGACCCTGTCTCAAAAAGACCAAAAAAAAAGGCGGGGGGGGGGAGTTGGCGACAGCAGCAAGCTTATCTGGTATTTAGTCCTCTTAACTGGGTGTGTGTAGGCAAAGGTCAACTTTAGGTGTCAACACATTCCTCAGGAGCACCCCCCCAATCCCATGTTGGTTTAAAAAAAATTTTTATGTGTATGAGTGTTTTGCCTGCATGTATATAAGTGCACCATAGGCATGCAATGCCTGCAGAGACCAGAAGAGAGCATCGATTAAATCTCCTGAAACTGGAGTTAATGAATAGTTGTTAGCTGCCATGTGGATGCTGGGAACCAAACCCAGGTTCTCTGCAAGAGCAGCCAGTGCTCTTAACTGCTGGGCCATCTCTCCAGCCTCCATGTTGGTTTTTGAGGCAGGATCTTATTGGCCTGGAGCTTGCCAATAAGTTGGCAAGACTAGCTGTCCAGTGAGACTCAGGGATCTGCCTGTTTGCCTCCCCAGGGCTGGGATTACAAGTGCCATTGTGCTTGGCAGCTGCTGCTGCTGCTGTTTATTATTATTATTATTATTATTATTATTGTTATATGTTGTCTGTGTGTGTGCCAGGGTGCATGTTTGCAAGTCAGGGGGTAACTTTCAGAAATTTGTTCTTTCCTTTTGCCATGTGAGTCCCAGGGATTGAACTCAAGTCTTCATGCTCACGCTATGGCACTTTACTGACCTAGCATCTCCCTAGGCCTTCTCCTAACATTAAAAAAATTGAATTTAATTTAAATTTTTAATTAGGCTTGGCAATAGTTGTCTTTATCCGCCCAGCCATCTTGCCGTCTTCTTTGTAACTTTGTAGTGGGATTTATGGTTTGCTTCACTCTCTGACCCAAGGACCCCGATCTCCAGATAGGTCTGAGTGACATGGAAGAATTAAGGCTCTTAGAACCTAGGTATGAGAACCTCTTGTTTTGGGATCATCTTTTGGTAGGAGGGTTTGATATAAAGTTGTACACTGTATCCCAGGTTATCCAGGAACTCACTATGTAGCTTAGCCTATCATTGAACTCTAGGTGATCCTTCTGCCTCAGTCTCCTGAGTGCTAGGCTAACAGACATGAGTCACCATACTTGACTGTTTTGGGGTCTTATGTGAAATTGTGGTCCATATAACATATTAAAATTTGTGTATGTGTGTACATGTTCATGTGTGTGGAGGCCAGGAGTTCACATTGGATGTCTTCTCCAGTTGCTCTCTACCTTAATTTATATTTATTTATATTTTTTATGTATGAGTGTTTTTGCCTCATGTAAGTGCACCCGTGTTGTACAATGTCTGTAGCTGCCAGAAGAGGGTGTCTGATCCCCTGGAACTGGAGTTAGATGTGGTTGTTAGCTGCCATGTGGGTGGTGGGAACCACACCCAGGTCCTCTGCAAGAGCAGAAAATGCTTTTAACTGCTGAGCCATCTCTCTAGCTTTCTGCCTGATTTTTTGAGACAAGGTCTCTCTCTGACTAGTCGACTGGCTGGCCAGGGAGCCCCAGGGAGCCTCCTGTCTCTGCCTCATCAGCTCCAAGATTACAGGCATGCACTGCCATGCCCGGTGATTACATGAGTGCTAGAGATCAAACTCAGGTCCTCATGCATGTGTGGCAAGCACTTGATGGAGCCATCTCCTCAGCCCCTCATACAGCATGTTAAGAGCCAAGCCCATGGTGGCCTGTACCTGTAATTCCAGCACCAGGGAGGCAGAGGCAGGCAGATCTCTGAGTTTGAGGCTAGCCTGGTGTACATAGTGAGTTCCAGGCCAGCCATAGCTACATAAACAAAACAGATTTGTAAAGCCAGAATTGAGTACCAGGAGACAGTTTCTCTGATAGCCCCCATTTCAATATCAAGGTGGGGGGTCTGCCTCTGGGGTGGTCACAAACTTGGGGAGAAAAACTGCCTCACTTGGAGGGACCTGAAATTAAGATAGTAACTGTGTCTCAAGTCCATTTTCCATGGCTATAACTGAATACCACAGGCTAGGTAAGAGTTTAAGAATAAAGATTTCCTTAGCCGGGCATGGTGGTGCACGCCTGTAGTCCCAGCACTTGGGAGGCAGAGGCAGGTGGATCTCTGTGAGTTCAAGGCCAGCCTGGTCTACATAGTGAGTTCCAGGACAGCTGGGGCTACAGGGAGACCCTGCTTCAAAAAGACAAAAAAAAGAATAAACATTTCCTTAGCTTGTGGTACTTGA
>NW_008354022.1:4074344-4080426 GCF_000622305.1 Nannospalax galili | reverse complement strand
GCCCTGCTTTTCAGTAAATGGTGGCACATGCCTTTAATCCCAGCACTCGGGAGGCAGAGGCAGGCGGATCTCTGTGAGTTCAAGTCTGGTCTACATAGTGAGTTCCAGGACAGCTGGGGCTACTGGGAGACCCTGTCTCAAAAAGACAAAAAAAAAGAGAAAGATTTTATTTTTATTTTTAATTATGTCTGTGTGTGGGTATGTGCACATGCAAATGCAGTACTCAGGGAGGCCAGAAGAGGGTCCCCTGGAACTGGAGTTAGGTGATTTTGATTTGCTCAGTGTGAGAGGAGCAAGCACTCTTAACCACTGAGCCATCTCTCCAGCCCACTTCCTTTTCTCATAAAGTCACTATGGTGACTCATGGTGGTCTCATCCTTGTGAACTCATTTAACTCTGTGCTTAATGTGAGTCCCACCTCTTAACTCAGAGTGGGTGTGAAATTTCAACATGAGATTTGTTTGTTTCAAGACAGGATCTTGCTATATAGCCCAAGCTGGCCTCAAGCTCCCTATGCAGCCAAGGATGACTTTGAAGTCCTGATCCTTCAGCCTCTATCTCCCAGTGCTGGGATTACGGATAAGCACCACCATACCTGGTTTATGGAAGGACCTAGAGATCAAACTTAGGGCTTCATATGGGATAAGTGAGCACTCTGCCAACTGAGTTACAACCTGGTGCTTGCTCTCCTTGTTCCCCTCTCTCTCTCTCTCTCTCTCTCTGACTTTAAAAAAATTTTAAAAATTTTAAATTTATATGTATGTGTGTGGGTTTCTGTCTGTGTGCCACATGTGTGTGGTTGTGTCTGCCAGACAGGGGTGCTGAGAACTGCACTTGGTTCCTCTGGAAAAGCATCAAGTATTTTTGATTGCTCAGCCCTCTCCAGCTCTCTCTAGCTTAAAAAAAAAATTTTTTTTTTTAAAAATTTTAATGAAATAGGGTCTTACTGGCCTAGAACTTACTATGTAGACCAGGCTGGCCTTGAATTTACAAAGATTCTCCTCCCTCTGCCTCCCCAGTTCTGGGATTAGAGGCATGTACCTCCTCTGGCTTTTTCTTTTGAGACAGGGTCTTATAGCCCAGGCTGGCCTTGAGCTCACTGTGTAACCCAGTTTGGCCTTGAACTCTCCTGTCTCAGTCTCCTGAGTGTGGATCTTGTAGGTAGGTATGTGTCACCAGGCCTTAGTGATGGCTTAAACCACCATCCAGTGGTCACTGGGACCTGCCTGGCCCCTGTGATGCCATGTGCCTGAGGCCAGCCCCCAGGACCGTTGCTGTGACTCCAGTAGTCACAGGGTAGCCAGGAAGCAAGGGGTCTCCGGGGTTCATGTCCCCTGCCAACTGCCTGGGTAGTTTGCTTGCTTATAAAATGTAGATGGGCTGGGCATGGTGGCACATGCCTTTAATCCCAGCACTAAGGAGGCAGATCTCTGTGAGTTCAAGCATTCAAATGGCCACCTGTGATGTCTTCCTAGGCTACATTTCTGGGTCACAAAAAAAAAAAAAAAAAAAAAAAAAAAAAAAAAAAAAGTAGATGGGGCTGGTGAGATGGCTCAGCAGGTAAAGGCACTTGCTGCACAACCCTGAAGACTTGGGTTTGATCCCTGGAACTCTCCTGTTGGAAGGAGAGAAGAGAATCATGTAGGTTGTCCTCTGACTGCCACGTGGGTGCCATGGCACATGTGTGCCTGCACTTGAACGTGTTCATGCATGTGTGCACATCACACAGCATGAATAATAAAATAAATTTAAAATATAGATGGTGGAGGTGGGGCTGGAGAGATGGCTTAGTTGTTAAGAGCATTGGCTACTCTTGCAGGGGACCTGGGTTCAATTCCCAGCACCCACATGGCAGCTAACAACCATTCATAACTATGGTTCCAGGGGATCCAACACCCTCTTCTGCCTCTGTGGGCACTGCATAGCATGGGTGCACTTGCATACATGCAGACAACACACTCATACACATAAATTTAAAAAACATAATAAACTGGGCGTGGTAGCACACGCTTTTAATCCCAGCACTGAGGCTGGCAGATCTCTGTGAGTTCGAGGCTCTGAGAGGTCCCGGCCAGCTGGAGCTACAAGGAGACCCTGTCTCAAAAAGACGAAGAAAAACCAAAACAAAACAAACAAAAAAACCATAATAAATAAAATATTTTTAAAATGTAGATGGAGGGTTCTGACCTGCCCACAGGTGGAACAATCCTGAGAAGTTGTCAGGCTGGGTGTGGTGGGTCTCACTTGTATTCCCAGCACTTGGGAGTCTGAGGCAGGAGGATTGTGAGTTTAAGGCTGAGCTTAGGCTACGTAGTGAGACTCTCAAACACAAAACAACCCTTTGGCCACAAAAGATACTGTTTTGGGAACTGGAGAGATGGCTCAGAGGTTAAGAGACTGGTTGTTCTTGTAGAGGACCCAGGTTCACATTGTGGCTCACAACTTCCTGTAACTTCAGCTCCAGGGGATGAGACACCCTCTTCTAGCTTCTGTGGACATTGCATGCATGTGGTACACATAAACTCAAAGCAGGCACATACACATAAAAATAAATAAATCTTAAAAAATTTTAAACTGAGTTAAGAAAAAACCAAGCAAACCATGAAACAAAAGGGAGCCTATATCTTTCCATCCATCTATGGGTCACTTTACTAGCTAATAGGAAACGTGCAGGGTACCATGCTGAAGGAACGTTCTCTAAATGGTTCAAGTTGGCTTCCCACCAATCATGGCTGGGTATATCCTGGAGGGCTGGCAGGGGGACAGCTGGTGACAGACCCATACCATCAAAGATCTTTCCTGGCACACATACTTAAATGATTTCCACCTCTGTCAAGGTAAGGGACAGTTCCATGACACCTCCAATCACTTTGCAGTGGGTTCCCAGCCCCTTCCCTGATAGTTAAAGATCAGCGGTCTGTCTCTAGTTTTCCATTTCTAGAGTGTCACATCGATGAAACGACAGAGCATGTGGCCTTGGAGATTGGACTCTTCCACTCAGTACAGCCCCTGGTGCAGTGTACCAGGAATAAATCCTTTTTGATCTCTTTCTCCCCACCCTTATTGAACCGATCGCCTTGCACTTGCTAGGCAGGCTTTCAACTTGAGTCATGTCCTTGAACCCCTCACTGGGGATTCTAGGCAATAGCTTTACCACTGAGCCATAACCCCAGCCCCTCACTGGAGGATTCTAAGCAGGTGCTCTTCCACTGAGCTAAATTGCTACCTGACCCCTCTGTTTTGGGTTTTTGAGACAGGGTCCCAACTCTGTCACCCAGGCTGGCCTCAAACTCTGAGATCCTATGTCAGTCTCCCAAATACAGGGATTTCAGGTGTTCTGCATCAGGCCTGGCTCCTGTCAGTCACTTGACTAGGACACTAGGTCATGGTTGTTCCACATTATCTCCAGCCACATCCCTGTGGCAATCCAGGAATTCCCAAAGAATTTGTGCTCAGCTTGGAACCCCCAAGAACAAGGAAGCCTGGCTCCCATTTGCACCTTTCCTACCCTCTTTGAGAGCTGACCCTGGGCCAGTAATGCTGCACACACCTCTGCTCTTGGAGCTGGAATTTCATCCCATGTTTCTGGTGACTCACACAGTGAGCTCCAGAGATGAAATTACACCTTCTTGCCGCTACCCTCTGGCCTCTGGCCCTGGATCCTCCGCAGCCCAGGTGGGCTCTGGAACAATCCATGCTATAGAGACTGAGAGCTGGAGTTGGGAAGGTGCCAGCAGGGAGCCGTCTGCTATGTGATGTCTTGTCTCCTCTGTACCCCCTGCTACAGGAGTCAGCTGGGAGTCAGGGGTGGGGTCCCCAGTTGTCTCAGGAACTGCAGCTGCTTTGCTTGATGTGGAAGTTCTGGTGCTGGGAATACAGGGTTGCTCCCCCATGCCTGGTTTATGTGGTGCTGGGGATGGAGCCTAATGTTTTTTGCATGCTAGGCAAACACTTCACCAACTGCACCTTTGTCTTTTTAATTAATTTATTTATTATTTTTATTATTATTAATTTTTTTTTTTTTTTGAGACAGGGTCTCCCTGTAGCCTTGGCTGGCCTAAAACTCCCTACGTAGATCAGACTGTCCACAAACTCACAGAGTTTTGTCTGCCTCTGTCTGCCAAGTGCTGGGATTAACCAGCCCATGCCTGGTTCCTGTCTTTTTTATTAAACATTTTATTTTTTTTTTAAATTTATTTGGTCTTTTTGAGATAGGGTCTCCCTGTAATTCCAGCTGGCCTGGAACTTACTGTGTAGACCAGGCTGGCCTTGAACTCACAGAGATTGTCTGCCCCTGCCTCTTGACTACTGAGATTAAAGGAGTACACTCCCACACTGGGTTCCTTGTTTGTTTTTTTGAGATGACATCTTGCTGTGTACCCCAGGTTGGCCTTGAACTCCTGATCCTCCTGCCTCAGCTTCCCAAGTGCTGGGATTACAACTGTGCTGCCACACCTGGCTCAGATGTGGGTTTTTGTGGATTTTCTTCCCTCCTTCCCTCCTTCCCTCCCTCCCTCCCTCCCTCCCTCCTTGCATTCTTTTTGAGCACTATGACTAGAACCCAAGGCCTCACTCAGGCTGGCCAAGCATTCTACCACTGAGCTACAGACCTTTAACGTGAGACATTTTAACTTTGCTTTTTGTCAGGTTATCCTAGCCAACCCTAGCACCTCCCCTGTGCACAGGCAGTTAGTTGCCCTGCACCCCTCCCATGTCTCCTGAAGCCCATAAAAGTTGGACCCTTGGGGGCCAGCACTTGGGGAGAGGCCTTGGGAGACTCTGGCCCAGTAGCTGGTGCAGAGGGCACCTGGGTTATTCCCAGGTGGCTCTGACAGCAGAACAGACCCCTGGCAGCCCACCCACCTCCAGGGTGGTCCTGGCAGCTTCTGGGGGTTCTTGTGACTGGGCCAGTTGGTCTCTTGTGTTTACCCAGGAGCTGGTTTTTCAGGTTGTAGCAGCTTCTAGTAGTGAGGCTCAGACTGATGGCAAGCTGTGGAGGGGGTGGCTCCCCTCTTCCACCATCCACGCTTCTTCCAGGTGCCATGTAACACCCACCTGGCTCCCAGGCAGGTGGGTACACCACATCCTCCTCTTTGATCCTCATCCGTTGGCCGCCCACCCCGAGCCAACCTCAACCTGACATGCTGTGGTCTCAGCACCTCCAAGCCCATAGTGCTCCTTGGTCTCACTGAGTCAGAGGCCAATGCCCTACCTGGCACTGCCCGGGGCATCCCACTTCACAGCAGAGTGTAGTGCAGCCATTAAGGCCTTTGAAGCCAGTCAGGCGTGGGTTCAAGCCCCAGCTTGACCATTAACCTGCTGAGTAGCCTCAGGCAAGTGACTTCACCCCTTGGCGTCATGAGAAAAAAGGAGACTCCTCTATTTTGTGTGGCATGCAGGTGCTGTGTACCATAGTGCACATGTGGAGGTCAGAGGACAACTTGCAGGAATCTCTTGGGGAGTCAGTTCTTTCCCTCTACCTATGTGGGTTCCAGGAATTGAACTTATACCCTCAGGCTTGGCAGCAAGTGCCTTTAACCAGTGGAGCCATCTCGCTGCCCCTTGTTTTGAGACAGGGTCTTGTGTTAGTCCTGGATGTCTTCCAACTCACAATGTAGCTAAGGATGACTTTGAAATTCTGGTTTTCAAAATCTTTGTATCTATGTGTGTTTGTGTGTGGCTTCATGTGTTGTGAATGCAGACACTTTCATACCAGGATACGGCATGCATGTGGACATCAGAGGGTAACTCTGGGAGTTGGTCTTCACCTTCCACCTTGTTTAAAGCAGGGTCTTTTGTTCATGGCTATGCATCAGGCCTATGAATTTCTAGGGTTCCTTCTGTCTCTGCCTCCCATCTAGCCACAGAAGCAGTGGGATTACAGTGTGCTACTGTGTCTCACTTTTACATGGGTTCTGGGGATTTGAACTCAGGTTCTCATGCTTGTACTGCGAGTGCTTTACCCACTGAACCATCTCCACAGCTTAAGAACTGATTTCTTAGAAGCCAGGGCACTTGAGCACACCAGCAGGCTCACTAGGAGGAAGTTTGCTGCCATCAAGAGTTTATTTATTTATTTATT
>NW_008354022.1:4064399-4074239 GCF_000622305.1 Nannospalax galili | reverse complement strand
TTGAGACAGGGTCTCCCTGTAGCCCCAGCTGTCCTGGAACTCACTATGTAGACCAGGCTGGCCTTGAACTCACAGAGATCCGCCTGCCTCTGCCTCCCGAGTGCTGGAGTTAAAGACGTGTGCCACCATGCCTGGCTTATTTATTTATTTTATTAATTTATTTTTATTTTAAATGTATGAGTGTTTTGCCTACATGTATGTAAGTGCACCCATTGTTCAGTGCCTGCAGAGGACAAAAGAGGGTGTCAGATCCCCTGGAACTGGAGTTATAGGCAGTTGTTAGTTACCATGTGAACTGAACCCGGGTCCTCTACAAAAGCAGCCAGTGCTGTTAACCACTGAGCCATCACTCCAACCCCAATTTATTTTTTTGATATAGGGTCTCACTGTATAGCCCAGGCTGGCCTAGAACTTGCTATGTAGACCAAGCTGGCCTGGAACTCACAAAGATCCATCTACCTCTTCCTAAATGCTGGGATTACAGGTGTGTGCACCACACCCAGCTGCTTTATAAATCTTGATGGAAAATTTTAGGTATCAAATAGGATGTTTCCAGAAACTTCTTTCCTCTTCCCAGCATTTCCTTTTTGAGGCCTTTTTGAGGCAGGGTTTCCTGTAACCTCAGCTGGTCTGGAGCTCGCTGCATAACTGTACCTTGAACTCACAGAGGTCTGCCTGCCTCTGCCTCCCAAGTGCCAGGGTTAAAGGTGTGCACTAGCCTTTTTTTTTTTTCTGAGACTGGGTTTCACTGTGCAGCCCAGGCTGTCCTGGAATTCCTGATCTTCCTGCCTCTGCCTTTTGAGTACTGGGGTACATGTACCATCTTGCCCAGCACAGAGCATGTTTTCATATTACCTGTCCATTTCCCTGGACAGTTGTAACTATTTGCAGGTCTCAGCTATTTGTCTGCCATGTTTATGGACAGAACGGTCAGTTTCTGGCAAATCAAGTCAGTGTGATCTGTTCACAGTCCCATCCCCAAGCACCCTGACTCATACCCAAGAGGGTCTTGGATAGATTTGCAAAGGGAATTAGACACCAACTACTGATCATAAGTTCAAGGCTTGTCTGGGCTGCAGAGTAAGCTCGAGACAAATCTGGGCAACTTAGTGAGACCTTGTGTCAAAATAAAAAGTAAGCCTAAGCTTGGTGGTACATACCTGTCATCCCAGCCCTCAGGGGGTGGAGATGAATGGGAGACCCTGTCTCAAAGAGACCAAAAAAAAAAAAAAAAAAATCTAAACCCACCCTTCAGGACTCTTGTCCCAGGGCTGGCTGTCTTCCTTAGGTGCTCCTGGCCCCTGTTCCTGATGCAGAAGGCTGGCCAGCTATTTGATGGCTTTTGGTCCCTGGGAGTTTGTGGGGCCAGCCATGATGAGTTGGAGGGTGAAGCTGGTCAGTGAGACTGGCCAGGGCATTAGAAACACCTGTGGAGGAGAGGCAGAGACACTGTTGTGAGGCCTGGGAGGGCCTGATTATGGTTTGTTGTCATCCCTGGTTGCTGTCCCCAGGGCCAGGACAGGAGAGAGGCACAGGGTTCTACTCTTTAGAATATGGGGTGTCACTTAGAGAAGCTCTTTAAGTTCCTTATGTGTCCATATGAACCCCAGAAAACATGATCCTTAGAGTTTGGTAGATGGGCTAATAACTGGGAGATGCATCCTATAGGAGGGGCCAAAGGAAACTGTAATGATGAGCAGTTGGGGTATTTCAGATGGTGCCCCATGCTAAGATGGGTGCACCCAGTCTTGGGAATGCAAACTCTGGGTTTTATTTCCTAGAATCCCCCAGCGAGGGACTGGGGGTGTGGTTCATATTAGTACACTTGCCTAGAATCCCCCAGTGAGGGGATAGGGGTGTGGCTCAGTGGTAGAGTACCTGTCTAGAATTCCCCGGTGAGGGGCTGGGGGTGTGACTTGCCTAGCTTGGAGGAAGCACTGATTTGAATCTCTGGGGCATAGGGAGTAAACATAAATCAGCTGGGTTGGTTGTGGTGACACACACAACTGAGGCTGAAGTGGGAGGATCACAAGTTCCATGCTTGTCTGGGCTACAAGGTCAGACCCTGTATCAGAATGAATAAAGTGAAGAGATTGCTGTTATGTTGGGGGTATGGAGGCCGTAAGTGGAGCCATGTGTCCACTCAGTACCCCTCCTGCTGATAACCATCCTAGGGGTTGATAGGTGACTGGTTTTGAGACAGTAGCCAGTTCAGGTGGACCATGAACTCTTCTCTATCAGAGCCCCTCTCTCACCTCCACACTTTGCTCTGTGAGGGAGAACAGGACAGCCTGTTATGGATGTCTTTGGTTTTGTGTGTGTGTGTGTGTGTGTGTATGTGTGTGTGTGTGTGCGCGCACATGCATGCCTGTTGTCTGCAATCAACCTTGGGTGTCTTTCTTTGTGTTTTCTCATCTTATTTTTTCAGACAGAGTCTCCTGTTGAACCCGGAGCTCTCCAATTTGGCAAGACTGGCTAGCATCGGAGCCTTTAGTATCCCCTCATCTCTGCCCCGTGAGCACTGCCATGCCCAGCTTTTATGTGGATGCTGGGAATCAAACCCAGGTCCTCTGCAAGAGCAACCAGTGCTCTTAACTGCTGTGTCATCTCTCCAGCCCCTGGTTTTGTTTTTTAAAAAAGGTTTTTCTTTTAAATTATGTGTGTGTATGTGTTCCTGCTTGTCTGTAGCTGGTCTGGAACTTGCTTTGTAGATCTGTCTGGCCTGGAACTCAGAGCTCTACCTGCCTCTACCTCTCCAGGTGGGGATTAAAGGCATGCACCGCCATAACTGGCCTCTTGGTTTGGCCTTTCAGACAGCGTCTTGTCTTTAGCCCAGGTCTGCTTGGAATTCTCTATCCCCCTGCCTCTGTCTTCCTAATGCTGGGATGACAGGTGTGAGCTACCGAACCCAACTTAGACTCCCTCCCACTGTCAGTCGTGTCAGGGATAGAGGGCCAGCTCTGTGGTGTCACCCTCAGAAACCCGAGGAGTTTAATCTTTTAGGGACTTAGATGCAGGTAATACTGGATCCTTCTTTGATGCAGAAAGGAATTTCAGGGTGAGCCAGTATAAAGCTTATTATGAAGTTTATTAAAAATGCAAAGCAAGGTTGTCAAGCAGAGTAAAAGAACACGTGAGTGCATGGCTGTGAGCTTCTCAAAGGGTCAGGCTAACAAGCCTTAATGTTAGCTGTATTTTGGTGGCTCTTAAGTTACCTCTCAAATGGTTAAGAAACGATTTTTTTTCCTTCTTAAAACTTTTTTTATTATGTTTATTTACTTGTATGTGTGCCTGTCTGTGTTTGGTGGAGGTCAAAAGACAATTTAAGAAATCAGTTCTCTCCTTCCAGCAGGTGGGTCCTGGGGATTGAACTCAGATTGTTAGCCTTGGTGGCAAGCCCCTTTACCCACTGAGCTATCTTGTTGGCCTGTTTTTCCTCCTTTTTGATAACTGAGATTACAGGGTGTCTTGGGTGGGATTATAATTTACTAAAGTAAAACCCGGAGCTGCTATGGTTGTACAAGGGAGTTAGGACAAGTCCTGTTTTGGTAAAGCAGGTTTCTGGTGAGATTTCTAGAAACTTGCAGGTTTTTCAGCTGAAATAGGAGAAAGATTTTGAATAATCTTTTTCTGTGTGTGACAGGGTCTCACTGTGTAGCCCTGACTGGCCTGGAACTCACTATGTAAACGAAGCTAGCCTTGAATTCATAGAAATCTGCCACACTCACCCACCCCCCTCCACCCCAGCTGGGATTAAAGGCGTTCACTGCCACACCCGGCAGTGTTAGAATTCTTGATTCAGCTGATGAGAGGCTTCAGCCAACTCCAGGGAGAGGGGTTCCTCACCCTTTCCATGTCCCCATACTTTTCCCTGTCTTTTTCCCCTGTCTAACTACCACCTCCTGCACAGGGGACCAGACTCCCAGCCCATGAACCTCTCTGGAACAGACCATGTTCAAACCACAGCAAGGTTTGTCAGAGCTCAGCCTACATGACCTAGAAACTCAGGTTCCTGTGAACACCTGTACCCCTGTTCACAAGCTGGCAAAACCTTCCAGAATTCCTCAGTGTTCTTCCATAGTTGCCTTTTACAAGCATACGGTTTTACCCTCAACTGACCCTATTCCTAGTTGTTTACCCCCAAACTACCATTCAGCCCTTGGAGCCAGTATCTCTGTCAGCCTTCCATCGCCCCTTCTGCCAACCCCACCCTCCTGGTTAGGAGCTCAAGCCACTTTGGGTAACTGGAAATTTCAGGTACAGGATGTCACTCAGTTTGTAGAGTGCTTGTCTTAACACTCATAAAGCCCTGGCACCGTATAAACTAGGCATGGTAGTACATGCCTCTATTCTTAGCATTTGGGAGGTAGAGGCAGGACAATCAGGATTTCAAGGCCATCCTTGGCTACATAGGGAGTTTGAGGCTAGCCTGGGCTATATGACACCCTGTCTGAAAAAATAAAATAATAACAAATTTCACGTCTTTATCCTGTCCCAGGAGCTCCAGCGCAGGGGCCTACATGATGGGTTTACTCCCAGTTCTAGGTCATAGGTCATAAGATGTGGAGAATCTCGGTGAGTAATCGGGGTCACACAGCATTAGGTAGATGGGGGTAGGCCAGCCTAAGGTTTGAGACTGGGGAGTCCCTGGGATGGAAACCATGAGGAGAGGGGTATTGCTTGACATCCATCTGGGGTTGGAGCAAGAGTAGATGGGACAGGAGCTGGCAAGTACCCAGGTAGAGGCAAAGCCTGTGGGCCATCAGAGGGCAGCAGAAGATGAGAGCTGAAATACCCATAGAGAATGTTCTAAAGTGGATTACCATAAGTGGGAGAGACCAGACACCAGGATGGGGTTGTGGTGGTCTTTCCAGCTGGGGCTGGGGATTAGAGAGCCCTTGGACAGCTAATGCTTAAGATCTTGGTTTTCAAATGGGGTAACTGAGGCAGGGGTAGAGGTGGACAGTTCCTAGACTCCCATGTGGGGTTGGAAGCCGAGGCTCCTGGTCACAGGGCACAGCCTTCCCATTGGTTCAGAAGGCTGAAGGACAGTAGGTGGTGGGAGGGGGCAGCCAGCTCAGGAGGGTGCTGTCTCCCCCTCCCCCATGAACCAGCGCCCCAGGATTAGATCATCCCTAAGCCTTTGGCTGTTTTCCATGCAGCCTTGTTTCCCGACAAGAAAGGGCCTGATGCCCCTCTGCCTCCCACATCTTCTGAGAAGGCCTGTTTACGTCTGGCGAGGGGGGTCTCAGGAGACACCATCCCTGGCCTCTCACTGACGCCTCACCCCAGGGCTGGCACTGCTCCAGCTCTGGCTTCTGCCCACCTCATCCTGACAATCCACCCTGCTTTGGAAGAAATATATCTCGTACTCCATGTGGAGGAGTATGCATCCACTGCTGGGGTGGGCAGCTAGAACTGGGGGCCAGGGTTTCCTGGTTTCCTAGCTCAGTGCTAGCTCTTTTGGCCCACTCTGCCAACCCCCCCCCACCCCTGTGTAGGGGACAGAGGTGACGTGACGTGGACAGTTTGGGCGAGTTGATGTCAGAGTGATTGGGGATAAGCAGGGCAGCTCTTGGAAATCATCAATGCTTAGTAAGTAGCACTTGGGGAGAGGTTGACTGTCTTTTCTTAGGGTCTGGCACATTCAAAGCAGGTGCTCTACCACTGAGCTACACCCCCAAGCTTCTCATTGGAGGACTCTAGGCAGGTGCTCTACCACTGAGCCACACCACACTCCCAACCCCTCACTGGGGGATTCTTAGCAGGCGCTCTACCACTGAACCACACCTCCATTTCGCTTCGTACTTTTTATTTTGAGACAGGATCTCATTAAGTTCCCTAGTCTGGATTTGAACTCTGTATCTCAGACTGACCATTAACTTGGGATCCTCCTGCCTTAGCATAGGGAACTGGTAGCATGTCAGCTTTCGCTGCAAGACTGGATGATAGTTTGAGCGTCTTGATGGATGCGGCCAGCTCATTCCAGCCTGTTGGGGACTTGCTTTCTCTTCTCCTCCTGCCCGGGATGGCAGCTGATGCAGACAGGGACCTGAGGAACTGGGTGCCAGTATGGGGTGGCTAGTGTCTGCAGGAGGGTCTTGGGTACCGGTGCTGATACCCCCACTTTCTCTTTGTGTCACTTGTTCAGTTACCTAGAGACAGCCATGCCAGTTGAAAATGGATTGTCTGTGTAATGGTGGCCTCATCAGTTTATTTTACCTACAGCTGTGGTTGTAGCGCTCTCTGTTGGTGAAGTGTTTGCCTAGCATTCAGGAAGCCCTGGGTTCCATTCCCAGTACCACATAAACCAGTTGTGGTGTTACATACCTGTGATCCCAGCCCTGGGAAGATGGAGGCAGGAGGACCAGGAATTCAAGGCCATCCTTGACTACATAGTGAGTTTGAAGTCAGCCTGGGCTACATGAGACCCTGCTTCAAGAATGGTAAAAGATTGTCAGGCATGGTGACACACACCTTTAATCCCAGCGCTCAGAGGTAGAGACAGGCAGGTCTCTGTAAGTTCAAGGCCATCCTGGAGTTCCAGGCCAGCCGGGGCTACACAGTGAGACCCTGTCTCAAAAAAAATATTATTGACCTATTGACATCACATGCATCCTAGTTTGTATAAGTGTGCCCTATGGTGTTCACACAGCACTGAAAAATGCCCAGTTGTGCGTCTCTCTCTCACTATGGTAATTAATTGATGCATGACTGTAGAGTACCTGCTGTATACCAGGCACTGTTGTGTGCAACCTGTGTCCACAATGGATTAAACAGAATTCCTGCTCTCCTGTGATTATGCTCTGTAAGGGAGTTGGGCAAGACCACAGTCTCTCCTCACAGTAAGCTTTTGAGTCTGACCACCCCATTGCATTCCTGCCAGATGGAATGCCATGGGTGGGCGCCGTTTGCCATCCTTTGAGATGGGTGTTGGGGTTTCTTCACAGCGCCTGGGCCTGTGGAAAGGGTGTGGAGTCTGAATGTCCCACTGGTTGTGGGTCTTCAACTCTCAGTGTATGAGGGGTCCAGCAAGCATCATCCTCAACCCAGGGGAGGTGTGAGTCTCCTTCTAAACCTGTAATTCCATCCTAAAGAGGGAAGCTCCTAGGAGCCTCCCTATGTCCCTTTCTTACCAGACCCCCACAGCCTCCACCTTTTTCCTCGTCTGCCCTTCAGCCCCTGGCCCAGCTGTTTTGGTGTCCTGGTGTCTGGCATTACCTCTGAGCTGCCTCCCCTAGGGAGTCTGTGGCCCCATCTCCTTACACTTCCTTGGCTCCGTCTCTGTCTCCTACATCTGCTTCTTGCTATCCATTGCCATGTGGCTTCTTGTCATCCACTTGTGTTCCCTGTACCCTGCCCCATATCTCTCAGATCTCGACTTTCCAGCCCAAAGCTCGCTGACCCCTTAGCCCACACAAGTGGGTCTTGGGCAACCACTCAGAGGCTCAGCCTCTAACCTCCCAGCCTCTTCCTTTCTGTTCCATGGGCACCAGCATCCACTCGACCATCTGAGTTGGATGTCTGGGACTACTTCACACTCCTCCTACTCACAACTCCAGAGCTGCACTTCCAGATCGCAGCTCCAGCCTATCTTTATAGTCTGCTGCAGGCTTGGCATAATTCCCTCTCCTCAGACTCCACTCTTGCCCCCTGGAAGCTTTTCTGCTGCATCCCCACCATACCCATTGAACTGCGCACCTGCTCTAAACCTTTCCATGGCTCCTGTTTGCCTGAATGTCCTGAGCTCCCTGACCCCAGAGCCTCAGGGCCCGGGCCTGGCATCTTCACCTACCACTTCCTGCTCCTCCGTCATCACTGCTCCCCTCCTCACCACCTCACCCCCTTGCTCAGCCTCCAGCCAAGGCCACTGCCCTGCTCAACCCCAACCTCGACACGTGGGTGGCTCAGGCTGGTGGCTGGGTTTCCCGGGCTGCCGGTCATTTGGCATGCCTTCAAAGTCTACTCTGTGCTGTGGCCAGGGGAGGTGTGATCTTCAGAGTGGGGTGGGGCAGGCGTCCCTCTTGATGACTGAATTCTGAGGTCATCTTCCACAGCATCTCCTCTGGGGACACCCCCTGCCCCCATTGCCTCACCTTCCCATCATCCTGTGCTTGTGTGACACTTAAAAATTCTTGACTTTGAGAGGTATTTTTTTTTTAATTCATTTATTTTTATTTTATGTGTATGAGTGTTATGCCTGCATGTATGTAAGTGTACCCGTGTCATGCAATGCCCACAGAGGACAAAAGAGGGTGTCAGATCCCCTGGAACTGGAGTTAGGATAGTGTTAACCACCACGTGGGTGCTGGAATTCGATCCTGGGTCTTCTGTAAGAACAATCAGTGTTCTTAACTCCTGAGCTATCTCTCCAGCCCCGGCTTTGAGAGTTTTTGTTTTAATTTTGTTTTGGTTTCTGTGTGTATACATGTGGATTTTGTTTTATTTTTAAAATTTTATTTATTATTTTATTTATTTATTTTTTGTCTTTTTGAGACAGGGTTTCCCTGTAGCCCCAGCTGTCCTGGAACTCATTATGTAGATCAGGCTGGCCTCGAACTCAAAAAAGATCCGCCTTCCTTTGCCTCCCAAGTGCTGGGATTAAAGGCGTGTGCCTCCACACCTGGTTATTTTTATTTTTATGGGTATGTGTGTATTGCCTACATGTATATAAGTACAGCCGTGTCCTGCAATGAACTGGCATTATAATCGGTTGTTAGCTGCCACGAGGGTGCTGGGATTCGAACCCAGGTCTTCTGCAAGAATAGCCAGTGCTCTTAACCGCTGAGCCATCTCTCCAGCCACTATTTTGATTTTTTTTTTTGTCTTTTTGAGACAGGGTCTCCTTATAGCCCCTTATAGCCCCAGCTACCCTGGAACTCACTATGTAGACCAAACTCAAACTCACAAAGATCCGCCTGCCTCTGCCTCCCAAGCACTGCGATTACCCGGCCTGATTTTTTTTTTTTTTTAATGAGACAGGGTCTGACTATGTAACCCTGGCTGACCTGGAACTCATTTTGTAGGCCAGGTTGACCTTGAACAGAGCTTCTCCTGCTTCTGCCTCCTAAATGCTGGGACTAAAGGCATGCACCAACCACACCTGACTTCTTTTGTTTTTGAGACATGGTCTTGGATAGCCCAGGCTAACCTCAGACAGGTCCAGTTTATGCATTACTGGTGATCAAAACCAGAGTGTTGTGCTTGCTAGGAAAGTGTTCTACCCACTGAGCTACATCTCCAGCTCCTGCTTTTGCTTTCTTTAACTGTATAATTACACTAAATTGCACAAATACTGCTGGGTATAGTGGTGCACACCTGCAGCCATAGTCCTGGGGAGAGTGAGGCAGAAAGATCAGGAGTTTAGAGTCCTCAGCTACACAGCAAGTTTGAGGCCAGCCTGAGACCTTATCTCAAAAAAAAAAAAAAAAAAAAAAAGTGGGCTGTGACTGTGGCTTTGTTGGTAGAGTACCTGCCTAGCACACAGCCCTGAGTCCCATTTCCAGCACTACATAAATTGGGCATGGAGACACATAACTGTAATCCCAGCATTTGGGAAGTTGAGGCAGGAGGACCAGAAGTTCAAGGTCATCCTCCGCTACATAGGAAGGTGGTAGCCAGACTGGGCTTGTGAGACCCTCCTTTAAGACCAAACCAACCAAACAACAACAAAAACTAGTTTTAAGTCTATTTTTAAAAAATTTTTATTTATTATTTTTATTTTATGTGTATGTGTGTATTGCCTGCATGTAGGTAAGTGCACCCATATCATGCAATGCCCACAGAGAACAGAAGAGGCCATCAGATCCCCTGGAACTGGAGTTACGGACAGTTGTTAGC
>NW_008354022.1:4054496-4064313 GCF_000622305.1 Nannospalax galili | reverse complement strand
GGATCCCCTGAAACTGGAGTTATGGACAGTTGTTAGCTGCCATGTGGGTGCTGGGATTTGAACCCGGGTCTTCTACAAGAACATCCAGTGTTCTTAACCACTGAGCCATCTCTCCAGCCCCTTAATAGTCTATTTTAAAAATAAATTTTTTAATTTTTTTTTATTTTTATGTGTGCGTGCGTGTGTGTGTGTGTGTGTGTGTATGTATGTGTGTATGTGCTTGCATGAGTTTATGTGCACATGTACATGCAGGAGCCCAGGGAAACCAGAAGAGTGTGTAAGAGCCCTTGGAACTGGAGTTACAGACCATTGTAAGTTGCCATGTGGGTGTTGGGAACTGAACCTGGGTCCTCTGCAAGAGTAGTGGTGCTCTTAACTGCTGAGCCATCTCTCCAGCCCCTTCACTAGTCTGTTTTCTTATTGTTTTTTCCTTCCCAGTTTAGAGCCCTGCAGGGTCAAGACTAGCTGCCTCTGGTCCCAGTTCTGTTGAGGCCCAAGTGTGCTGAGATTGCATCTTGTGAGCTGCTGGCCACATCCCACGCATATGACCATTTGAGAGAGAGAATATGTGTGTGTGTGTGTGTGTGTGTGTGTGTGTGTGCGCGCGCGCGCGCGCGCGTCTGCTGCAGCCATGGAAACGTGTGTCTGGGTGGGTGCCTGACTAGTTATCCCCTCTCCTCTGGAACAGAGAGGCTTGGCCCATCCCCCAGCCAGAGGTCCCCTGTAGGGAACTGCACCCACCCCAGGAGAGGCCCTGCTGCCTGGAGATTAGTCTCCAAGGCCTCCCTGCCAGTTGCCATAGGCACTTGGGCCCTAAGATAGTACTGCAATTTCTCATCCTGGTCACGAAGGCGGCTACCCCAGTTGCCTGCCAGCAGCCAGGAGCCAGGCTTTAAATAACTAGTGGAAACCTGACCCTCTAAGGGAACCGGCTGCCTACCAGGGCCGGGCCTCCCCTCTCAGGGGCAGGCTTAGGGCAGCCCAGCCGCACCCCACTGCTGTCACCAGGGCCCCTCCCAGGGGCTGGAGAGACAAGTGGCAGTTAGAGGCCTACCCTGGGGAACCTCAGTCCCACTGTGCAGGAGGGGACTCTAATCTCATAACGCTGACCCCTGCACTTGAGGACTGTGTAGCCCATGGACTAGGGAGCCCAAAAGGGACTTCCAGTGGTCAGACCTGGAGCCCGTCCTGTTCCCCCAGCTCCACTGCTCCATGTCCCTAGAAAGTGACATGAATCCTGGATATGAAGTCTAAAGTCTTGATACCTGCTTCCTGGGCTTGGCCTTCTCCTTGCATGGAGCCCCCTTTCCTGTCCTGGGGGTGGGGCAACTCTGGTAACTTGTTCCTTAAAAATGTTTTTTTGTTCTTTGCAGGCGTAGTGGCGTCCGCCTTTAATCCCAGCACTCGGGAGGCAGAGGCAGGCGGATCTCTATGAGTTCAAGGCCAGCTTGGTCTACATGGTGAGTTCCAGGACAGCTGGGGCTACCAAAAAAAAAAAAATTCCTTTTTGAGACTGGGTCTCCCTGTAGCCCCAGCTGGCCCAAACTCACCATGTAGACCAGGTTGGCCTTGATTTCACAGTGATCTGCCTGCCCCTGCCTCCCTCGAGCTAGAATTAAAGGGGTGTGCCACTAGGCACAGCTTAAAATTTACTAAAAAAAAATTTCATTGCATTTATTTATTTATTTATTTATTTATTTATTTATGAATGACAGAGAGAGAGAGAGAGAGAGAGAGAGAGAGAGAGAGAGGCCATGTGGAATCAGAGGGTAACTTTCTGAGTCGGTTCTCTCCTCCAGGTGGGTCCTGGGATTGAACTCTGGTCATTAGGCTTGATTTTGTTGTTTGTTTTGTTTTTGGTAAGAATGAAGTTTCTTTCTTTGCTTTTCAAGTAGTAAAAATAATACCTAGATACCTTAGGTCATTTACAAAATACAAATCAGTAAAAAGGAAAGGGTGGTTGTGGTAGTGCATGCCTGTAATTTGGGAGGTGGGCGATGGAGGATCAGGTAGATCAAGGTCATCCTTAGCTAGATAGCAAGTTAGAAGCCAGCCTGGTCTACAGAAGACCCAGCCAGGGCCCTGGGGATGTACTCAGTGGGTAGCGTGCTTGCCTAGCATGCATGAAGCCTGGGTTCTAGCCCCAGCACCACATAAACTGGTCATGGTGGCTTACTGATAGAATTCAAGCACTTGGGAGGTAGAGGTAAGAGGATCAAGAGTTCAAGGTCATTCTTGGCTCATATTAATGGCAAATTCAATTTGAGACTCCATCTCAGAAACTGAAACGTGGCTGGGGATGTTGCTCAGTCTGTATAATGCTTGCCCAGCATGTGCAGAGCACTGGGTTTGATCCCCAACACTGCATAAATGAGACATGTTGGTACGTACCTGTAATCTGTGCAGTCAGGTGGTAGAGGCAGGAGAATCAGAACTTCAAGGTCATCCTTAGCTATGTATGAACTTCAAGGTCAGCCTGGGCACATGAGACTCTGTCTCACAGGAAAAAAAAAAAAAAAAAAAGAAAAACAAGCTGGGTATGCTGTGCATGCCTATTGTTTTACTTACTTTGGAGGCTGAGCAAGAGGAACACAAGTTCAAGGTTAGCCTGGGTGACTAGCAAGATCCTTTTGATTCTTTAGAAAAAAAAAAAATTTAAAGGTTATTTTTTGCAAGTAATCAGAGTAGTAATTTTTTTTTTGCAAACTAGAGCCCTTTTATCAGATATTCTCAGTCTTCTTTCAACCCCCCCCATACTTCTAAGATGCTGTTTCTTTGTGTGTGTGGTGTATATGCATATGTGTATGTATGTTCATGTGTGTATGCATGTACATGTGGAGCCCTGAGGTTGATATAAGAATCTTCCTCTAGCGATCTTCCATCATATTTATTGAGGCAGGGTCTCTCCCTTTTTCTTTCAAAAATTAATTAATTTTATTTTTATTTTATGTGTATGACTGTTTTACCTGCATGTATGTATGTGCACCCATGTCATACAAAGCCCATGGAGGCCAGAAGAGGACCTGGAGTTATGGACAGTTGTTAGCTGCCATGTGAGTGCTGGGAACTGAATCTGGGCCCTGCACAACAGTGGCCATTGCTGTCTATTTCTCCAGCCCTCCACCCCCTTTTTTTTTTTTGAGACAGGGTTTCTCTTTTACCTGGAACTTGCCAAGTAGACTATGCTGGCTGGCCAGTGAGCCCTAGGGATCTGCCTATCTCCACCTCCCCAATGCTAGGATTATAAGTGTACATTACCATGCCTACCTTTTTTTTTTTTTTTTTTTAATGTGGTTCTGGGGATTGAACTCAGGTCCTCATGCTTGCAGGGCAAGCACTTTATCCACTGAGCCATCCCCACAACCCCCTCGCTATCTGATTTCTTAGGCGAGGGTTTGACGTGGCTTTGAACTCTATACAGCATGACCTTTTGTACCTGCAATCTCTCTTCATCATTTCAACATCTAGCAGTGCTATTGCATGAGGTGGAGGCTGGTCCGTTGTTCTCTGTGTTTTCTAGTAGAGGAGACTACAGAGACCAGACCAGGAGGATTGCTGAAATCATGATCTTTTGGAATTTTTACTTGTTTTTCAAAGACACAAGGTTTATTTCTCTAAAAGACCTCAGTCAGTTCAATAGGAAAGAATGCAGCCAGGCATGGTGGGGCACATCATGATACCAGCCTGTGGAATGCTGGGCAGGATTTTAAACTACCCTGGACTATATAGAGAATCTGTCTCAAAAAACCATAGGCAGTGGGGCCAGTGAGATGGATCAATGGGTAAGGAGTTGCCACCAAGCCTGAGGCCCTGAATTTGATTCCTGAAACCCACATGGTGGAAGGAGAGAACAGACCCCACAAGTTTTCCTCTGACCCCTATATACATGTTGTGGTACATGCCCCTACCCCCCAAAAATAATAAACGTAAAAACAAAATTTAAAAAACAACCATAGGCTGAAGGCTGAAGCAGGAGAATTGCAATATTTGAGGACAGTGTGGGAACATGGCTCAGTGGTAGAGCACCTGCCTAGCATCCCCCAGTAAGGGGCTGGGGTGTGGCTCAGTGGTAGAGCTCCTACCTAGCATCCCCCAGTGAGGGGCTGGGGTGTGGCTCAGTGGTAGAGCTCCTACCTAACAAGCACAAAGGCCTAGACTCTATCTTTAACAGCCAAAGAATAAAAGGAAAAAGAAAAAAAGAATCTCAGAATTCATACTGTAAAAGTTTTGCCCACAGGAGAACATGCTGCATCCTGGTGTGAACCTGGAATGGTGTTCAGAGATCTTGACATAGTCTCTCCCCTCCTGGGCCTTCATGGATGTGCTTGATTGAGGGGCTCATCTGGCTCTGAGCACCAGGACACTGTTGCACAGACTTGTCAGTGCTAAGAGATAGTTTCCTTTCTTTTCTTTTTAAAACATATTACATTTATTTATTTGTTTTTTTAAATTTCTCTCTCTGTGTGTGTGTGTGTGTGTGTGTGTGTGTGTGTGTGTGTGTGTGTACATGCCGTGGCACACATGTGAAGGTCAAAGAACAATGTGGAAGAGTCTGTTCTGTCTTCTACCATGTGGGTCCCATGGATTGGAACTCAGGTCATCAGGCTTGGCAGCAAGTGCCTTTACCCACTGAGTCATCTTACCAACCCCAGAGATATTTTGTTTTTGTCCCTTCCTCCTTCCCTTCCCTCCCCTCTCCCTTCTGTTTCTCTCTCTCCTCTTTCTCTCTTTGTGGTTTGTTTGTTTCTGGAGACAGGGTGTCATGTAGCCCAAATGGTCTAGAACTTGCCATGTAGCTAAAGGTAACCTTGACCCCATGATCTGCTTCATCTACCTCCCATGCTGGAATTACAAACATGTGCCACCACTCCCAAATAAGAGTTGGCTGCAACACATGAGTCTTTTGGAAGGCCACCTCAGATTCTAACTGAAATAAGCATTTTCTTTTTAAAAGACTTATGATTAGTATTGGGGTGTGTGTGTGTGTGTGTGTGTGTGTGTGTGTGTGTGTGTGTGTGTGTTTTAGACAAGATCTCCCTGTGTAGTCCTGGCTGGCCTGGACCTCACTTTGTATACCAGGCTGACCTCAAACTCACAGAGATCTGCCTATCTTTTAAGTACTGGGATTAAAGGTGGGCTCTGTGTGTATTCATGTATGTTTCTGTGTATGTATGTGCACATGACTGCAGTGCCTATGGTGACTAAAATAGGACATCAGGTCCCCTGGAGCTGGAGTTACAGGCAGCTGTGAACTGCTCATGTTGGTGCTAGGAACTGAACTTGGGCCCTGTGCAAGAGCAACACGTACTCATAACCTTGAGTCATCTCTCTAATTCCTAATAAGCATTTTCTCTGTGTGTGTGTATGTTTGAGACAGTGTCTTGCTCTGTAGCCCAAGTTAGCCTGGAACTCACTGTGTATCTGAGACAGACATGTAACTCATTATGTAGCCCAGGCTGGCCTCAAACTTGCAGTAATCCTCCTGCCTCAGCCTCTCAAGTGCTGGGATGATAGTCATGTATTGTCATGCTGGGTGGCGTTTCCTGTGGGTTCTTGGCTTGTTTTCTTCTGCTCTTGTGCCCAGTGCTGCAGTGAACAGACATGTGGGGATGTCTTTGGTTAGTCTGGAGAAGATGCCTCTGTCAGCCCTTTATCAGGTGTTTGGTCTCCTCCCTGTGTCCTCCCCCTGGCCCCACCAGGACTCCTCTGTCCTTGAAAGCCTGCCAGTTGTGAGGCTGGCCACCTTGACTGAGGACCGGAGCTGTGTGGCTGCCAGAGAGGAAAGGGACTTTGGAGATGGGATGAGGGAAGAGGGAAGGACACCTGGGCATCCTGCTGTCTCCACACACCTCACAGACTGTAGCAGAAGAAACTAGGATTTGGCCAGGTGTGGTGGCATATGCCTTTAATCTCAGTTCCAGGGGTACAAGGAGACCCTGTCTCTAAAAGACCAAAAAAAAAAAAAAAAGAAACTAGGATTTGAGTTTGGAGTTTGGACCAATTTTCCCCCATGGTGAGATTTGAGGCAGTTCTTTTTTTAAAAAAAAGTTTTTTAGCATTTCTCTCTCTCTCCCCGCCTCCGCCTCAGTGGGTGGGTGGGTGTAGGCACATGTGTACCATGGATTTTGCATGTGGAGGTCACAGGACAACTATCAAGAGTTGGTTCTCTACTTCTACCATATAGGCCCTGGGGATTAAACTCAGGTTTATCAAACTTAGCAGCAGGTGCCGTTATCCACTGAGTCATCTAACTGGCCCCTGTTTAAAATTTTATTTATTTATTGTTTTATTTATTGTTTTATTGCTTTATTATTTTTTTTGTTTGTTTTTTGAGACAAGGTCTCACTACATAACTCTAGCTGGCCTGAAACTAGCTATGTAGGCCAACTTGGCCTTGATATCACATGGATCTGCCTGCCTTTCTTTGCCTCCTGAGTGCTGGGATTAAAGGCATGTTCCACCATATCTACCTAACATGGCCTTTTAAAAATATCTTATTATTTTTATTTTATGTGTATGAGTTTTAGGCCTGCATGTAGGTAAGTACACCCGTGTCGTGCAATGCCTGAGGAGGTCAGAGAGGCTGTCGTATCCCCTGGGACTGGAGTTACAGACAGTTGGTAGCTGCCATGTGGGTGCTAGGATTCAAATCTGGGTCTTCTGCAAGAACAACCAGTGTTCTTAACCACTGAGCCATCTCTCCAGCCCAACATGGTCTTTTTAAAAGTATATTTATTTGGGGGCTGAAGAGATGGCTCAACAATTAAGAGCATTGGCTGCTCTTCCACAACACTGGGATTCAGTTCCCAGCACCC
Source organism: Nannospalax galili (assembly GCF_000622305.1). Taxonomy (NCBI): domain Eukaryota; kingdom Metazoa; phylum Chordata; class Mammalia; order Rodentia; family Spalacidae; genus Nannospalax; species Nannospalax galili. The sequence continues at coordinate 4,057,498 of NW_008354022.1, read as the reverse complement.
ATATGACAGCTTACAACACCTGTAACTCCGTTCCAGAGGATCCAGTGTCCTCTTCTGGCCTCTGCAGGCATTACATGCACATGGTAGACTTACATATATGCAGGCAGGCAAAACACTCATACACATAAAATAAATCCAAAAACTTAAAAATATATTAATTGTGGCTTTGTGTATGATGTGTGTGTGCACACACATGTGCCATGTCATATGTGTGAAGGTTAGAGAACAGCTTTTAAGCGTCAGTTCTCACCTTCCACCTTGTTGAGGCAGGGTCTCTCTTGTTTCTGTTGCTGAGTTGTGTGCTTCGGGATAGCTGGTCTGTGAGCTTCAGGGTGATTCTCTTGTCTCAGCTCCTGTCTTTTTTTTTTTTGTCTTTTTGAGATGGGGTCTCCTTGTAGCCCCAGCTGTCCTGGAACTCACTATGTAGACTAGGCTGGCCTAGATCCACCTGCCTCTGTCTCCCAAGTGCTGGGATTAAAGGCGTGCGCCACCACGCCTGGCCTCCTGTCTTTCTATAGGAGTTCTGGGATTACATGAATTCTAGATTTGCATATATTTGTACATTGCGAATTCCAGTGCATGTAAGATCTCACTTTGCTCAGGTCTTAGACTATTGTTATGGGCAACTCCCCAAACAGACTGTAGGCTATCTAACTAGCAACTGCAACAGGACTATGTCTATTATGCAATAAACTAGGATATACAATACACTAGGAGACAAACTTGACTTAAGCAGGTTGTTTTTAGGTGCTATTAAGAACCAGCGCTGCCTATGACTCAAGCAACTTGTTCTTTTATTTATTCTTTTAGTTAAAAAAATTTATTATTATTATTATTTTATTTTATTTTATTTTTTGGTCTTCTTGAGATAGGGTCTCCCTGTAGCCCCAGCTGGCCTGGAACTCGCTATGTAGACCAGGCTGGCCTTGAACTTACAGAGATTTCTTCTGCCTCTGCCTCCTGAGCTCTAAGGCTAAAGACATGCACCACCATACCCAGAAAATTTAATATAAGTTTTTGAGACAGGGTCTTATTTGCAGCCCAGGCTGGTCTTGAACATGCTATGTAGCTGAGGATGATCTTGAACTTCTGATCCTCCTGCCTCCCCAGTGCTGTGGTTACAGGCTTGTGCCACCACATCTGGTTTATGTAATGCTGAGGATGAAACCCAGGCCTTCAAGCATACTAGGCAAGCACTCCACCAACTGAGCCACATCCTCAGTCCCCAAGCTGCCTTTCACTGTACTGTCATTAGATGTAAGACCACTTCTGTACATCCTAGACTAGGGCTTGAGCAGACAGGAGCAGGAGTTAGGGCTGTGGGCTACAACATTCTCTGCTCCAGTGTTGAGTGGATGGAACTCCAGAGCTCTGGGCAATTCCATCCTCTCTTGGGAGCTCATGGGATGGAAGATGGGGTACCATTGAGACTGTGGGCTGCTGGGAGAAAGCATCGTCTCTCCGGAGCCTGGCCCGGATGGGAGGCGCTGCCTCTTGTTTATTCTCTCAAGCTTCTTTTTGGAGAAATAAGCATATGGTGGCGGCTGGTGCGGGGGCTGTGTTTGGGTGGCGTGTGTGCTTGCCTTTGCCTTTTTCTGTGCTTGCCTGTCAATCTTCCTTCCCCCTCGACTCCCATTGCCTGCTCAGCTGGTCCACCGGACAGTGATACTGAGTCAGAGAGCCTTCCCCAGGGTCTGGAAATATCCAGATCTCTGCAGTAGGTCTTGTGAGGAACTGCGGAGCAGACCCAGGCCTGAGCTTTGCAGAGGTCTGAGGTATTGGGAGGCCCATGGGTCTGCCCAGGGCCCAAGGGTGTGTGATGGTGCTTGGTGAAGGGAGGCAGGAGCAGTTAAGGAGCCTCTAAGGGGGGTCCAGAGGCTGCAAGAAGCTGAGACGAAGCTTCCTCTGAAATGCTGGGGACCACAAGCACCTCGGATTTGGGGTTTTCCTAAGTTTTGGAATATTTGTGTCTAATAATGAGATACTTTGCGGATGAGACTCAGGCCTGAACAAGAAATTCGTTCCTGTTTCATCTGTATTTTAGCCTTAAGGTAATTTGATGATTTTTTTTGAAGATTTATTTTATTTTATTTTTAATTATGTTTATATGTGTGTGACTGTGTATGCGCATGTGAGTACATGCCCACAGAGGTCAGAAGAGGGAGTCTGAAGTTACAAGTGATTGTAAGCCACCTGACATCGGTTCTGGGACCTGAACCTGGGTCCTCTGCAAAAACAGAAAGTGCTCTTAACTACTGAGCTATCTATTTATTTATTTATTTATTTATTTATTTATTTATTTATTTATTTATTTATTTATTTATTTATTTATTTATTTATTTATTTATTTATTTATTTATTTGTGACAGGGTCTCTCCATAGTCCCAGCTAGCCCAACTCACTGTGTAGACCAGGCTGCCCTTGAACTAACAGAGATTTGCCTACCTCAGCCTCCTAAGTGCTGGGATAAAAGATGGGGTGTTATCACACCCAGCTATTTATGTTATTTATGTGTATGCATGGTTGCTTGCATGTGCTTATCATGTGCATGCAGCACCTGCAGAGGCCAGACGAGGGTGCTGGATTCCCCTGGAACTGGAGTTACAGAACATTGTAAGCCTCCATGTGGGTGCTGGAAACTGAATCCAGGTCCTCTGTAAGAGCAGCCAACGCTCTTAACCTCTAAGCTATCTCTCTAGCCCCTAATTAAATTTTTTTTATTACATTTTAATTTATTTTGTGTTTGTATATGTGTATGGATAGCACATGTGTGGCGATTAGAGGACAGCTTGCTGGAGTGCATTCTCTTCTCCTGCCATGTAGGTCCCAGGGATAAACTCAGGTTGTCAGGCTTGGCAGCAATTACCCTTACCTGCTGAGCCATCTCACTGGCTCATACTTAGATTTTATGTGATTTCTTTTATTTCTGTTATGAGGCAAGTCTAGTCCAGACTGGCCTTGAACATGCTGTGTATCTCAGCCTGGTTTTGATCTCTCTCTCT
>NW_008354022.1:4053306-4054327 GCF_000622305.1 Nannospalax galili | reverse complement strand
ATATATATGTGCATGAGCAAGTGCTTGCCAGTGTGGATGCATGTGGAAGCGAGATCAATATTTTTAGAGACAGCGTCTCTCATTGAATCTGGAGCTGATCTTTTGACTAGGCTGGGACCTGCCTATCTCTACCTCCTAGTACTGGTGTCTAGTTGTATACTATCACACCCGACTTTTACATGGATGCTGGGGATCTGAACTCAGGTCTTTGTGTTTGCACAGCAAACACTTTACCCACTGAGCTATCTCCTTGGTCCCTTGGTTTTGAACTGTTTTGTTTGTTTTGAGACAGGGTCTCCCTGTAGCCCCAGCTAACTTGGAACACTTCATGTAGACCAGGCTGGCCTTGAACTCGCAGAGATATGCCTGCCTCTGCTTCCCAAGTGCTGAGATTAAAGGAATGTGCCACCATGCCCAACTGAACTTGGACTCTTGATCTTACCTCTACTTCCTAAGTGCTAGGAGTACAGATCTGTACCACTATACTTGGATTATTTATTTATTGAATGATTGATTTTTTAAAAATTTTATTTATTTTTTATTTTATGTGTATGCATGTATTGCCTCCGTGTAGGTAAGTGTACCCGTGTCATGCAATGCCCGAGGAAGTCAGAAGAGGCTGTCAGATCCCCTGGGACTGGAGTTAAGGACAGTTGTTAGATGCCATGTAGGTGCTGGGATTTGAACCCAGGTCTTCTGCAAGAACAACCAGTGTTCTTAACCACTGAGCCATCTCTCCAGCCCCTGATTGATATTTTTGAGACTCATATAGCCCAGGTTGGTAGCAAACTTGCTGTGTAACTAAGGTTGAACTTGAATTCCTGATCCTCCTGCCTCTACTAAATGCTAGGGTTATAGGCAAGCCCCACCATGCCTACCAATTTTATTTTTATTTTATTGAAAACTTCAAAAAATTTATTGTATTTATTTATTTATTTATTGGTCTTTTAAAAAATATTTTATCTATTATTTTTATTTTATGTGTATGAGTGTATTGCCTGCATGTATGTGAGTCTCAAAA
>NW_008354022.1:3972891-4053095 GCF_000622305.1 Nannospalax galili | reverse complement strand
CAAGAGCAGTCAGTGCTCTTAACTGCTGAGCCATCTCTCCAGGCCCTTTTTGATCTTTTTTTTTTAAAAAAAATTATTTTTATTTTATGTATATGCATGTATTGCCTACATGTAGGTAAGTACACCCGTGTTGTGCAGTGCCGGAGGAGGACAGAAGAGGCTGTCGGATTCCCCTGGAACTGGAGTTACGGACAGTTGTTAGCTGCCATGTGGGTGCTGGGATTTGAACCCAGGTCTTCTGCAAGAACAGTCAAGTGTTCTTGACTGCTGCTGAGCCATCTCTCCAGCCCCTATTTTTTGGTCTTTTTGAGATGGTCTCTCTGTAGCACCAGTTGGCCTGAACTTGCTATATAAACCAGGCTGGCCTTGAACTCACAGAGATCCACCTGGCTCTGCTTCCCAAGTGCTAGGATTAAAGGTGTGTGCCACCATGCCCCACTTTAATTTTATTTTATGTGTATGAGTGTTTTGCCTGCATGTACATAAGGGAACATGCATGCAATGCCCATGGAGGTCAGTAGAGATTCCCTGGAACTGGAGTTACAGACAGTTGTTAGCTGCCATGTGGTTGCTGAGAACCAAACCCAGATCCTCTGCAAGAACAACCAGTGAGTGCTTTTAACTTCTGAGCCATGTCTCCAGCCCCGGTTTATTTTTTATTTTATGTGTATGAATGTTTTGCCTGCGTGTATGTAAGTGCACTAAGTGCATGCAGTGCCTGTGCAGACCAAAAGAGGGTGTCAGATTCTCTGGAACTAGAGTTATTGAATGTTGTTAGCCATTATGTAGATGCTGGGAACTGAACCTGGGTTATTTGCAAGAGCAGCCAGTACCCTTTTGCTGAGCCATCTTGCCAACCCCTATTTTTATTTTTTTGAGACAGGATCTATGTAACAATGGATGACCTGGAACTCACTGTGTAGACCAGGCTGACTTGATACTTACAGTGATCCTCCTGCATTTGCCTTCTGAGTCCTGGGAGCACAGGTCTGTACCACTTTACTGTCCATCAGGTAACTATGCAATACCTTTCTTGGGCCTGCATAATGACTGCCTCCTGTCACAAGAGGGCAGGTAGGATTTTCCTCTTGTGGCATCATAGCCTCACCTAGAGTTTTTAATTAAAGAGCATTTCAGATTTTGCATTTTCAGATTAGTGACACTCAACCTAGCCCACATATCTTGAAACAACAGAATGTATATTATTACCTACTTTTCTAGATAAGTTCAGAGTCACTGCCATTGGCCAATTGGCCCACATCAAGGTGTCAGGAGGGCCCAGCTGGGTCTCAGAATTGCTCCTTGTCTTTCCAACCTTTGGTAGCAGTAGCACTCCTTGGCTCAGGTCCCTGTGTTCTTTAGTTGTTCAGTACTATGACAAAATACTTGAGAAAAACAATTTAAGAGGAGGAGAGGTTTACTTTGGTTCATGGTTTTGGAGGTTTCTATAGTCAGCTGGTTCCTTTACTTTGGATCTGAGGCAGGGCAAAGCATTGTGGCCATTGGGGGAAGGTGGATAGTGGTGGTAGAGGAGGAGGGGGAAAAGGAGGAGGAAGAGGAGGAAGGAGAAGAAGAGGAAGAGGAGGGGGAGGAAGCTGCTTACTTCATGTAATCAGGAAGTGGGGAGAGAGGGAGGGAGGGAGAGAGAAAGAACAAGAAGGAAAGGGAGAAGGAAGAAGACGAAGAAAGGAGGGGGAAGGAGAAGGCAGAAACAAGATATAACCTTCAAAGTTGGTGGGTGCCACAGTGACCCACTTCCTTCAGCCAAGCCCCACCTCCCAGTGACCACCCACTTCTTCCAACCAAGCCCTGCCTCCTAGTAGACCATTCAGCTGTGAACTGGTGAATGGGTCATTGAAGAAGTTACCCACTTCATGATCCAAGCACCTCTCTTTGGCATCACTAGCTAGGGACAAAGTCAACATACAAGCTTTGGAGGAGACACAGCATCCCTAAGACATAATGCCACGTCTTACCATCCTTTCTGCTCACCTTCAAACCAACTGTTCTATGTGTCAGATCTAGCAGACTGGGGACTGGTGATGTGGCTCAGTTAGTAGAATGTTTACCTAGCATACATGAACTCCTGGGTTCCATCCCTAGCACCGGGTGTGGTGGTACACACACTTGTGATCCCAGCTCTTAGGGGGTGGATACAGGAGGATCTGGAGTTCAAGGTCATCCTCGGCTACATAGTGAGTTCCAGCAGCCTGGGCTACATGAGACCCTGTTTCAAAAAAGGGGACAGAAGGCAGGCTGGAGAGATGGCTCAGTGGTTAAGAGCATTGGCTGCTCTTGTAGAAGACCCTGGTTTGGTTCCCAGCACCCACATGATGGCTCACAACCACCTGTAACTCCAGTTCCAGGGCATCCAACACCCTCATCTGGCCTCTGTGGGCACTGCACACATGTGGTGCACTTATATACGTGCAGGCAAAACACTCATGCATACAAAATAAAAATAAAAATAAATTTTAAATGAGGTGTTTGTGACCAGTGGGTTTAACTGATTGATCTTCAGCACTTAGGAAGGAGCCTTTGATGCCCTCTCTTCTCCTAACACCCCGCTGGCCAGTCCTTGAGCTCCTCTGGCCCATGCAGACAGCAGAGTGAGCCTGAGGCCATCTGTCAAGTGCACTTCCTTGGCGTTGACTGCTTTGGCTTTGGGCCCCTTGGGTGTCCTCGTGTGTGGCTCAGCCTGAGTTCCTCTGTGAAATACTTGAGTCCTCCTTAGCTTCCTTTCCAGTTGCGGACAGCAGGTCCTGCACTCTCTGCACTATTTTTTATTTTATTTTTATTTATTTGTATGTTGTATGTGTGAGGTGCATGGACCAGTGTGTGTACACACATACAAAGGCCAGAGCAGGTCTCCTGTGTCTCCCTCTGTTGGTCTTCATTTTATTCCCTTGAAATGGGGTCTGTCACTGAACCAGAAGCTGGCTGTTTGGGCAAGGCTGGCTAGCTCCACATCTGCCTGTCTATCACCCAGTGCTTGACTTTTTAATGTAAGTGTTGGGGATTCAAATTCAGATACTCACGTTTGCAGAGCCTGTGCTCTTAACCACTGAGCCATCTCCTGCAATTCACTATGTAACTGAAGGTAGCTCTGAATTGATCCTCCTGCCTTCACATGCCCAGTGCTGGGACTATAGGCACACAGTACTAAAGATGGAGCCCAGGGCTTCATGATTGCTTGGCAAGAACTCTACCAACTGGGCCCCATCCCCAGCCTTTTTTTTTTTTTTTTTAAATTTGAAACAGTCTCACTATGGAGTCAAGGGCCACCTGGAACTCCCAGTCCTGCTTCAGCCTCCCAAATGCTGGGATTACATGCACACCCAGTGTTCACATTCCTGTCTCTGTTCTCTTAAACTTGCTTAGAGCTGGGGTTTCCCTTTTTCTGGTGCCCTTCCTTCTTCCCTGGAGACTTTTCTCTTGTTTATTCTGGGATACTAGCTGTATGGTTAACCATGGGTCAGACTTCATGTTCTCTGTTCTATGCCCCCCCTTTTGTTTTTGGGGTTTTTTTCGGGGGGTCTTTTTGAGACAGGGTCTTGGAACTCACTATGTAGACGAGGCTGGCTTTGAACTCAGAGATCCGCCTGCCTCTGCCTTCCAAATGCTGGGATTAAAGGCGTGTGCCACCACACCTTGCACCCCCCCTTTTTATAGTTTTTTATTACTTATGTGTGTATGTGTGCATGCACAAGCCATGGTGTGACATCAGAGGACAATTTGTAGGAGTTGGTTCTCTCCTATCGTGTGGGTCCCAGGGATCAAACTCAGGTCCTTATGCTTGGCGGCAGGTACCTTTGCCTGCTGTGCCATCTTGCCAGCCCTGTTTTCCCCTTCTTTTATTGGTCCTTGCTTTTACTAATGAATACACTTCCACCAGGCCTGGTGGCACACGCCTTTAATCCCAGCACTCAGAGGCAGAGGCAGGCGGATCTCTGTGAGTTCAAGGCCAGGGTCTACATAGTGAGTTATAGGCCAGCTGGGGCTACAGGGAGGCCCTGTCTAAAAAAGACAAAAAAAAAAAAGAGTATGTTTCCATTTATGTCATTTACATACTTGGTCTGAGGCTTCTCTTGGCTCCCATGTAGAATGGGTAGCCCCCACCTAGACTCCCCTGGAGCTAGGATAAGGATTTCCAATATTTCACAGCCCAGCCCCCTCCCATGTCCCTGGTCCTTTGGCTCTGAATCCCTGGTTCTCATGTAAGTAGACAAGGACCTTAGCCAGAAGGAGCCAGATCAATCTGGGGAGAACAGGAGGCCAGGGCAGGAGGAGTCCTGGCTGCCACCTGGCAGCCCTGATTTGATTTTGGGTGTGGACAGCAGGGATGCTAGCGCCCAGTGTTTTCCTGGGAATGGCTCAAGAGCTAAAGGGAGTGGCTGCAGGGCTAACTGTGGAGAGAAGCCTTGGGCTCCCAGGCAGGCAGAGCTCTTGGCTAGGAATTTGGGAATACAGTTAGATATCAGATCATCCCCACAGAATGGACAGGATGCATCCATCCACAGCCTCTGCTCTCCAGCACGATCCACCGGAAGCCTGTCTCCTGTAGGAATGACTTTTATAAATGGACAGAATCTGGACTAATCACTTTAATTAACCCCAGCAAAGCCAAATGCGCTTTTGTCTTGTGACCTAATCTCCTTTCCTTGGCAGCCTCCATTTGGTACTCCATCCAAAAGATAATGAATGAATATGCTTGAGGATTAAGATGTCAAAGCACTGAAAGGCTCAGCCTTCACCAAAGCACACATTGAAGATTGGGAAGAACATGTGGCCTTGAGTGAATGAGATATTCTAGAACTAGGGAGAAAAGACTGGATGGTCTATTAAGATTAGGGTGGAGTGGATCTTGTACTTCCCCAGTTCAAGCTGGAGGAGAGTTTTGAATAAAATATGGGTGGGGCTAGACTGGAAGACAGAGTTCAGAAGTAAGATTCCTATGGGACAATTTCATCTGCACAGTTCCAAGAGATGGTTCTAAGAGATATCTAGGAGAGTAAGTGTCCTCTAAGTTCCGGCCCACTCAAGAGTTAGACTTTATTTTTTGGGTCTTTTTGAAACAGGGTCTCCCTGTAGCCCCAGCTGTCCTGGAACTCACTACGTAGACCAGGCTGGCTTTGAACTCACAGAGATCCACCTGCCTCTGCCTCCCAAGTGCTGGTACTACAGGCGTGCACCACCATGCCCGCTCAGCTTATGAGTGAGACTTTTTGATCAGTTGGTGGTAATGCTGCCATCTCCCATATCTGTACACGGTCTGACATACACTTAGTGACTCTTTATGCTATAGATTTAGTTTTTGTTTTCTTTGCTATTTGTTTGGGGTTTTTTGTTTGTTTGGGTTGGGTTGGGTGTTTTTGAGCTCTACCTGCCTCTGCCTTTATGGGTGCTGGTTTGCTATTTGTTTTGAGGCAGGGATTCATGCAGCCCAGGCTGGCCTCAAATTTACTATGTAGTTGACGAGGTCTTTGATCTTCTGATCTGGGTGCCACCTGCTCCTGGGTGCTGGGATTGCATGTGTGCATCATCTGGCTTAGCTTATTTATGTATTTATTCATTAGTATTGATGGTGTTGGGGATGGAACCTAGGGTCTAGCACTTGCTAGGCAGGTGCTCTCCCAACTGAGCCACACCCCCAGCCCCCTCACTAGGGGATTCTAGGCAAGTGCTTTACTACTGATCTACATTTCCAGTTTTCTTTTTTAGACTTTGTATTTGAGATTGAGTTTCACCCAAGTTAACAGACTGGCTTGGGCTCACTTTGTAACCCAGGCTAGCCTTGAACTTGTAGTCCTCCTGCCTCTGTTCTCCAAGTAGCTGGGATAATAGGATGCATCTGCTAAAACCAGTTTAAAAAAATGTTAAAACATTTTTATTTATGTGTGTATACATGTGCTGTATAGCGTGCCTGTGATGGTCAGAGGACTACTTGCAAATTTGGTTCTCTCCTTCTACCATATGGATCCAAGGACTGGGACTCAGGTCATCAGGCTTGGCAGCAACCTCCTTTACCTGCTGAGCTCTCTTGTCAGCCCTAAAACAAGTTTTAATCTGCAGCTTAAGAGCAGATCTGGTCAAGCACTGGTCTAGAATTGTGTTCTCTACTTAATCCTCTTGATCTGGACGGTTCTATTGCCGAAAAGTACTCTTACATCCTTTACAATGCCCTCTGACACCTGTTGCTGCCTTGAGTTTCTTAACACATTACAGCCAGAGACAGGAAATGTCTGGACCCTGTGCTTGGCCCAGCCCATTGCATGCCTTGAACAGTGCGAGCTGGGCCCTGGGAAACAGGAGCAACCTTGTGGGTAGACCCAGAGCTTGCAGAGCTTAGGGTCTGGAGGCCAGTGTTGATAGTAATGATCATCTTGGGTTCGGTGCCCTTTTAGGCTCTAGGCCTGGATGTCCTGTCCTGTGGCTCTTCCCACACACAGAGTGTGCCTGGAGCCCTGGTCTTGGAATCTACAGCTCTTTCATGGTTGACACACCCAACCAGGAACCTCAGAGAGCCCTGGGGATGAACCCCAATAGGGTCCCCTCCCGACTCTTGCTTCTTTTCTTGGGCTGGTAATGGGTGGGAACTCCCCACAGGCAGCAGGTGGGACACCCTCCCTTCCATTCCTGAGGGCAGGGAAAAAAAAAAAACAACTCAAGGACAAAACCAGGACCAAGCCAGCAACCTGCAAGCTGGTTTGTGTATTTAAGGTAGAGCAACTGGGGAGGCCTTTATAAGAGGAGCTGTGAGAAGCCAGTATTTGGGACAAAGTCCTTTCCCAGGGAATCTCTGGTTTGAGGAAGTGACCTGCGCCCTATTGTAGCTTCCTGCACCTGCTCGAGGGCCAAGGCCCACAGCCAGGTTCTTAGGCCTGGGGCACTGGCCTTGACCTGGAGGCTTGGGACCAAGCCCAAAGGTGTGCATGGAGCTGACAGGGACATGACCCAGCCAAGCTGTGGGTGGGGCAGTCAGACACCTTTCTAGCAGGATTGATCAGGAGGCTGTGTGGGGACGGAGCCGAAATTCCAGCACTAGAGAAAGAAGGATCAGGAGTTTAAAGGCAGCCTGAGCTACAGTGAGACCATATAATGTGGGCAGTGGGGCTGGAGAGATGGCTCAGTGGTTAAGAGCACTAGTTGCTCTTATAGAGAATCCAGGTTCAGTTCCCAGCACTCACATGGTCTAACAACCAGTTTTGACTCCAGTTTCAGGGGATCGATAACCCTCTTCTGGCCTCTTACTGCATTTGCATGTATGTGTTGCACTTACACACATGCAGGCAAAACACTCGTAAACATAAAGTAAAAAAAAAATGTGAGCAATAGGGAGCCATAGAGGGCATGTGACCAGGAAGGGCTGTGGCTAGAGTTAGCTACATGATGAAACTGGCAGTTGGGGTCTGTCTGGGAGACTAGCATTATCATGGTTTTGGACCCAGTTTGGTGATAAATTAAATACTTGGGGGGATGTGCTGTGGGGGTACAGCCCTCAGTTATGTTCCTGTTGCATGTTTTCCTGGGGAGATATGAACAAATGTCCAGATATGGCACCAACAACAGACTAAAGAAACTGTTCCACCCAAGCATAGCTTAGTGAACCATGTGTGGAGTTTGGGGACTTACTGGAGCGTGGGTGGCTCAAAGGCAGCTTCAGCACTGAAAAGCCCAGTATGGGTGACATGACTCATGGAAGCTGGATCCTTGAGCTTCTTATATGACTTACCTACAGGACAGCTCCTTTGTAGAGATTCCTCAGCAATTGCTTTCTGCCTTTATAACCGTGGGGAGGGACCTTGTGACTGTTGAAACTTTCTGAGCCTTGTCAGTTTCTTGAGCTCCCTGAGTCTTGTCAGTGGGACTCTTTCAAACCTCTGAGAATATTTCAGATAGGAGGAAACAGCTATGCAATAGTGGTCATCTGAGCCCAAATGCATGCAGCTCTGTGGCAGTCACTGTGCTTTGCCTCAAAACTCAGTCGGACCTTTGAGGCCCTTCAGTGATAGGAAGGCAGGCCTACTTGTGATGTGTCCCACTTGGGAAGTTGAGGTGACCATCGGAGCCAGGAGTGCCCACCCAATTGTGCCGTGGATATACTAACCCTTATATGATCTCTCTTCTCTCTAGGTGACCATGGCCTTGCTGGGGAAACACTGTGACATCCCCACCAATGGTTGCGGGTCTGAGCGCTGGAACTCTGCCTTTGCCCGCAAAGACGAACTTATCAACAGCCTGGTGTCTGCCTTAGACTCCATGGTGAGTGAGCAGCCAGGGGGGAAGAGGGTGGGACCTGAAGGGCAAGAGATCTGCCAGAGGTCATACCCATCAAATAGCTATCACTGGACACTAGACAGATGGCTTAGTTGGTAAAGTGCTCGCCTTCCAAGCCTGAGGACCTAAGTTTGAGTCCCAGAACCCAGGTTTAAAAAGCCAGGCAGAGTGGCACATGGTTGGAATCCCAGTGCTCGGGAGGAGGAGACAGGAGGATCCCTGGGGCTCAATGGTCAGCTAGCCTAGCCTGCTTGGCAAGCTCCAAGCCATTGAGAGATGCTGTCTCAAAAAATATGCTGGGCGTGGTGGTACACACCTTTAATCCCAGCACCCGGGAGGCAGAGGCAGGTGGATGCTCTGTGAGTTCGAGGCCAGCCTGGTCTACAGAGTGAGTTCCAGGCAGCTGGAGCTACAGGGAGACCCTGTCTCAAAAAGACCAAAAGAGTAAAAAAAAGAAAGAAAGAAATAGGGATTGGAGAGATGGCTCAGTGGTTAAGAGCACTGAATGCTCTTGCAGAGGACCTGGATTCAATTTTCAGCACCCACGTGGCAGCTAACAACTATCCATAACTCCAGTTCCGGGGGAATTGGATGCCCACTTCTGACCTCCAAGGACATTGCATGACATAGGTGTACTTACGTACATGTAGGCAAGGTACTCATGCACACACAAAAAATAAAAATAAATAAAATATTAAGAAAGGGGGCAAGAATGTAGCTCTGTGGTCAAGTACATGTATAATACAGAGCAAGCTCTGAGTTCAAATCCTAGTACCACATACACACACACACACACACACACACACACACACAAATCCAAGGCAGGCATGTTGGGCATGCCATAATCCCAGCACTTGGGAGGCAGAGGAAGGTGGATCTCTGTAAGATTGAGGCTAGCCTGGTCTATATAGTGAGGTCCAGGCCAGCTGGGGCTATAGGAAGACACTGTCTCAAAAAAACAACAAACAAACAAGCAAAAAAATCTTGTTGCTGGAAAGATGGCTCAGCAGTTAAGAGCACTGGCTGCTCTTGAAGAGGACCTGAGTTCAGTTCCCAGCACCCACATGGTAGCTAACAACAATCCATAACTCTAGTTTCAGAGGATCTGATGCCCTTTTCTGGCCTCTGTGGACATTACATACATGTGGTACACTTAAATACACACAAGCAAAACACTCATATGGTAATGTATGACTTCAGTCTCAGCACTTGGAAGGCAGGTAGATTTCTGTGAGTTCCAGGCCAACTGAGATTATAGACAAACCCTGTCTCCAAAAACCAAAGGGCTGGAGAGGAGAGATGGCTCAACGGTTAAGAGCACTGGCTGCTTGTTTGATTCCCAGTTGTCTTTTTGAAATAGGGTCTTACTGTAGCCCCAGCTGGGCTTGAACTCACTCGTAGACCAAGCTGGCCTCAATTTCACAGAGATTGGCCTGCCTTTGCTGGGATTAAAGGCATGCACCACCTTACCTTTATTTTATTCCCATGCCTATATGTATGTGTGTATACAGGTGTGTATGTGTGTTCGCAGGTGTGTGTATGCAGGTGCACAGCATGCATGTGTGTGTGTGTGTATGGAGCCAAAACTGATGCCCCGTGTCTTCTTCCATTTCCCCCCCCCCTTATATTTTGAGGCAGAGTCTCTCACTTGAACCCAGAGCTTGCTAATTTGGCTACCTGTTTCTACCTCTCAAGTACTGGGGGCTGTCACATCCACCCAGCATTTATGTACATTTTTGTGGGCATTGGGGATCCAGACTTTGGTCCTCATGCTGTTGTAGTAAGCACTTTACCCACTGAGCCATCCACCCAGCCCCACACCCAGCCTATTTTAACATGGGTGCTGGGGATCAAACTCAAGTCCTCCTGCTTGCAAGGCAGGCACTCTACTGATTGAGCCATCTCCTCAGCCCTACTTTTGAATTCCCTCTTTTCCCTTAACCAGTCCTCATTGAAATTCCACTGTCAAGCTCTCTAGAAGTGGCTTGACCCCAGGACTACAGATGTGGAGGCCAGGGTTTAGAGAGAACTGTCACTGCCCTGGGTCCCAGCACAGGGTGACCAAAGTGGGTTAGAGGGCTCATGACTTACCCCTATAATCCCATCTCTGTAGCCCAGGTTGGCCTTGAGCTCTCCATCCTTTTGTGTCAACCTCCTGGGCTCTGGATGACAGGCTGGTCTCAATTTAGCTCACACACCCTCCCCCCTCCCCACAGTGCTCAGCGCTCTCTAAGCTGAATGCAGAGGTGGCCTGTGTGGCCGTACACGATGAGAGTGCCTTCGTGGTGGGCACCGACAAAGGAAGAATGTTCTTGAACGCACGGAAAGAGCTGCAGTCAGACTTCCTCAGGTTCTGCCGTGAGTACCCCAGGTTCCTCATGCCCAGGACCCAGCTGTTCGCAAAGGACAAGCCCTAGCCTGTCCCTATCTCTTCCTGCTTCAACCAGCCTAGATAGCCCAGTGTGAGGGACGAAGTAGACATAGGGTTGTCCCAAATGCAGCCTGTTGTTAGAACTGTCTAGCAGCCCCCTCTGTCACTGAACCCCACAGCCAGCCACTTTCATGTGCCCATTTTTAGAGGGGAAAACTGAGGCCAGGTTCAGTTTACTAGCTGCATTTTCTTTCTTTTTAATTAAAGAATTAATTTTAATTAATTAATTAATTAATTTAGTCTTTTTGAGACAGGGTCTCCCTATATATAGCCCCATTATGTAGACACTTGCTATGTAGTCCAGGCTGGCCTCATTGCACAGAGATCTGACTGCCTCTGCCTCCTGTGCTGGGACTAAAGGCGTTCTCCACCATGCTCAGCTTTATTTATTTATTTATTGGTCTTTTTGAGACAGGGTCTCCCTGTAGCCCCAGCTGTCCTGGAACTCACTATGTAGACTAGGCTGGCCTTGAACTCACAGAGATCCACCTGCCTCTGCCTCCCAAGTGCTGGGATTAAAGGAATGCACCACCATGCCTGGCTCATTTATTTATTTTTATTTTATGTGTCTGAGTGTTTTCTTTTTTTAATATTTTTATTTATTATTTTTATTTTATGTGTATGAGTGTATTGCCTGCATGTATGTGAGTGCACCCTTTGTGCAATGCTGCGGAGGTCAGAAGAGCTCTTTGGATTCCCCTGGAACTGGAGTTAAGGACGGTTCATAGCCGCCATGTGGGTGCTGGGAATCGAACCCAGGTCCTCTGCAAGAGCAGTCAGTGCTCTTAACTGCTGAGTCATCTCTCTAGCCCTGTGTCTGGTGTTTTACCTGCATGTGTATAAGTGCGCCCGTGTCATACAATACCTGTGGAGGTCAGAAGAGGGTGTCAGATCCCCTGGAACTGAGTTATGGATGGTTGTTAGCTGCCATTTGGGTGCTGAGAACTGAACCCAGGTCCTCTGCAAGAGCAGCCAGTGCTCTGAACTGCAGAACTACCTCACCAGCCTCTACTTTCTTCAGTGGTGCTGAGGATTGAACCCAGGTCCTCCTGCATGTTAAGCTGGCTCACTGCTACTAAGTCTCACACACACCTCCAATAACCACTTCTTTTTTTTAATATTTTTATTTTATGTGTATGAGTGTATTACGTGCATGTATGTGAGTGCAACCGTGTTGTGCAATGCTGCGGAGGTCAGAAGAGGCTTTGGATTCCCCTGGAACTGGAGTTAAGGACGGTTTGTAGCCTCCATGTGGGTGCTGGGAATCGAACCCGGGTCCTCTGCAAGAGCAGTCAGTGCTCTTAACTGCTGAGCCATCTTTCCAGCCCTTCCAGTAACCACTTCTATTTTTGTTGTTGTTTTGGTTTTTAAAATAATTTTATGACATTTTATTTATTGTGTATGCAAGCTCATGGGCCCTTGCATGCCTGTGGATATCAGACAGAAGCTTGGGAGAGTCAGTTTTTTTCCTTCCACCATGTGGGTCCCAGGGATGAGCTCAGGTCTTCTGGCTTAACGGCAAGTAGTGCTTCTTACCCATCTGCTGAACCATCGCTGCCATTCCCTATTGTTGTTTAAGATTTATTTCTTTTTCTTTTACGTGTATGAGTGTTTTACCTACATAATATAAGTACATTATGTGTGTTTCTGGTGCCCTTGGAGGTAAGAAGGCATAAGATCCCCTGGAACTGGAGTTACAGACAGCTGTGAGCCATTATGTGGGTGCTGGGAATGGAGCTCGGGTTCTGTGCAAGAATAGAATAGGCAGTGTTCTTAACCATTGAGCCATCTCTTGGGTTTTTTTTGTTTTTGTTTTTTGTTTTGGTCTTTTTGAGACAGGGTCTCCCTGTAGCCCCAGCTGTCCTGGAACTCACTATGTAGACCAGGCTGGCCTTGAACTCACAGAGATCCACCTGCCTCTGCCTCCCAAATGCTGGAATTAAAGGTGTGCGCCACCACACCCGGCACCACCCGTTGTTTTAAAGAGGGTCTCATGTAGCCCATGCTGGCCTTGAACTCAATAGGTAGCCAAGGATGACCTTGAACTCCTGATCCTCCTTCCTCCACCTTCTGAATGCTAGGATTTGCAGGTACCCACCACCACACCCAGTTTATGTGGTGCTGGGGGTGCAACGCAGGGCTTCATGCATGCTAGGCAAACGCTCTACTAATGGAACTACATGCCCAACCCTAGTTTGACCTCTTGATTCAGTGTATTTGAGGATAGGGACCAGGCATAGTTGTCCAACTTAGATGTTTAGCCCGAGTGAGTGTGTGACACTTGACGATGCAAACACACTTATCTTGAGAGCTCAGCTGTGCACTAGGCTGTGTGGTTGTCATAGTCAGTATTTCTCATAGCTCCTCCATTAGTTTCATAAGGATATAGCAACTGCGCCGGTTTCCTACAACAAGCATATTTAGGAAGTTCTCAATACACTTGTACTGTTGGTGATAAACAGTGCTGGGGTGGAATGAGGCTCCACAGTAGATCACGTGCCTTGAGAGGGACTGAGGATGTGGCTCAGTGGTAGAGCACCTGCCTAGAATCCCCCATTGAGGGCCTGGGGCTAGGGCTCAGTGGTAGATAGATTACCTGCCTGGAATTCCTCAGTGAGGGGCTATGGATGTCACTCAGTGGTAGAGTACTTGCCTAGAATCCCCCAGTGAGGGACTTGGGGTGTGGCTCAGTGGTAGAACATCTGCCTAGAAATCTTTCAGTGAAGGGCTATGGGTGGGACTCCGTGGTAGAACAGTTGCCTAGAATCCCTTAGTGAGGGGCTTGGGACTGTGGCTCAGTGGTAAAGTCTTTACCTAGCACTGGTCAGGCCCTGGGTTCGTTCCATCCCCAGCAACAGCAAAAACAAATCCAAACATCACTTCATGCTGGGACACAGGCCAGAAATCTCATTCCCTTTTCCATTTGCTACAGTGTGTAGAGGAGAAACTATGGTACAGTGGGCATATGCTGTTCCCCCAGACACTCAGCTAGTCCATGATGGAAGATGGATAGATTCCAAGGCCAGGCCTCTGGTCCTCAGACCCTAGTTCTTTCTCTTATACCCCTTCAAAGTGGAGGAAATGGTGAACAAGGACCTGCAGGGGCCCTGCCAGAGTGCTGGGTAAACACCTGGGTGCCAATAATAGTTTCATCCTCTCCTGGGCCTCATCCCTAGCATTAGCCATCCTGGGCTTACCCAGCGCTGAGTATATAGATAGTCAGGTATAACTGCTTCCCTAGGACCCACCTCCAACTCAGCCCCTCTAGCTTGCACTCTCTCTAATGTTGAGTTGGAGTCTGAGCCCAAGGTAGTGGGTGTGACCAGGTCCTCTGGCCACCAGCCTCCTGGGGATGGTGCACCTGGTTTGTCAGAGCGCCAAAAAGAGCTTCTATTTATACAATCAGGATCCAGCTGGTTTATTTAAAGCTTTGAAGATCACCAAAGAGAGCCAGCTCCAAGCTGGAAAGGCCTGCTTGTCCCATCTGATGCAGCTTCTAGAATATTCCATAAAGATCCACTAACACCTACCAGGTCCCCATACTGACCCAATCTGGCACGAACCTGCCCCTTTGTAGCCCCCCTCAACATTCTGAGAGGATTTATCCTACTTTCATTCCTGTTACTGTGATAAAACACACTGACAAAAAGCAACTGAGGGGAAGAGGAAAGGGTTTATTTGGCTCACAACTCCAGATTGTGGTCCATCATTGAGGGGGGGTCAAGGCAGGCACTCAAGCAGCTACTCACATCACATCCACAATCAAGAGCAGAGAGTTGACATACCCATGCTGCCTGCTTGCCTGCTGCTTCTACTCAGCTAGTTTTCTCTCTCACACACAGTTCAGGGCCTCGTCTAGGGAGTGGTGCTGCCCACAGTGGGCTGTCTCCATTAACAATCAAGGATGTCATCGCCTACAGATTAGACACTTGCCCACCCAATGCAGATAATTCTTCTCTTTCCCAGATGTGGTAAATTAACTTTTTCTTTGGTCTTTTTTGAGACAGGGTCTCCCCGTAGCCCCAGTTGGCCTGGAACTCACTATGTAGACCAGGCTGGCCTGGAACTCACAGAGATCCACCTGCCTCTGCCTCCCGAGTGCTGGGACTAAAGGCATGAGCCTCTATGCCCCCGAGGTAAATTGACATTTTAAAATGACTAGCAGAGGGTCTTTATTGTTGCTCATGTGAACAGAGCAGAAAATGAGGGCTGAGACTGAGAGAGCATGTTAGTATGCAAGTACAGACTGGGGCACAGGAAACATTCACAGAGCCGAAGCTCAGAGCCAGGACTGATGGGCTCCTCTGAGTGATCACAAACTGAGTCCCAGATTCTGATGCCCAGAATCACACAGCAACCTAGATGTGCCAGGGATGAGACCCACAGTGTGTGCAAATGGCTGACCCTAAGGGGGGAAGTTGAGGCAGGCCTTGATTATTCATTCATTCATTCACTCGTGTATCAGGTTCTGCAGCTCAACATGCAGGGAAGACATCCCAGCAGGAGAGGTGGGTTTTGAAACTTGTACTTTTGTCCCACAGGAGGGCCCCTGTGGAAGGATCCAGAAGCAGGACACCCTAAGAAGGTGCAGCGATGCGAGGGTGGTGGTGGCCGGAGCATCCCGCGGTCCTCACTGGAGCACAGCTCAGATGTGTACTTGTTGCAGAAGATGGTAGAAGAGGTGTTTGATGTTCTTTATAGTAAGGTCCTTCCTCATTCCATTTGGGGGTATGGGGTGTGTGAGAGGCCAGCCTATACCCAGACCAACCACTCCCCACCCACCTGTACCCTGCTCATCTCAGCCCCACCCTCCTAGCTCAGGCTAACCCCTCAGTCCAGCTCTACCCAGACACATCCTGCCAAGTTCAGCTCAGCCTCACTGTACCTTGCTGAGCCCTGCCAATCCTGGCCCCGACCTGCCAGCTACATCCCTCTTTAGCCCAACTAAACTCCATACTGCTTAGCCATGCCCACCTAGGCCCCACCCCGCCCTGTTAGCTAAGCCTAGCCCCACCCAGCCGTACTTGAGCATCCTAGCCCCATGAGCTCTCCCCATCCCTATCCAGCCCTGCCTGACTCAACTCTACCCACTTCAGCCTGGCTCTCCCTAGCACTACCTTGTGTAGCCCTACCCCACTCAGATCATCCCTGCCCAGCCTCAGTCTAGCCCTACCCAGCCCTACCCTTCTCAGCCTACCCCTTGCTCAGCTAAGCTCTGAAGTAAGACCCCAGGGCATGGGCTTTTCCCACCCCAGCTTTTTCTTGGGCCTATACCATGAGACATGTATGTCCCACCCAGCCACCTTTCCTGCACAGCCTCTCCCAGACCCCTGCCCTGGCACACTTTGTCCTCCAGCAGATCATTTACTGTAGGCTCAAAGCCATCTTCCCAAAGCACAAGGCTTAGGTTCAAGTTCAGTGCACATTCACTGGGGAAATCATGGTCCCTACTGCCTGGCATTAGGGTCTTCCTGTCCCTCCTTCCAGCCCTTAGATGCACCTAGTGTGGTCTTCTCTACAGCCTGGTGTAGTTCATTCTATACCATGTCTGCAGTGATGAGGGACCCAGAGCCGCTCTCCACGGGGAGTCTCCCCACATTGCCTGACTCTGAGTGCACCTATGCTGAGCCCCACTGTTCACTCCCTAACAGGCGAAGCCCTGGGCAGGGCCAGCGTGGTGCCGCTACCCTATGAGAGGCTGCTTAGGGAGCCAGGCCTGCTGGCTGTGCAGGGGCTGCCTGAGGGTCTGGCCTTCCGGAGGCCAGCGGAGTATGATCCCAAGGCACTCATGGCTATCTTGGAGCACAGCCACCGAATCCGCTTTAAGCTCAAGAGGTAAGCCCCTGTCCTTGATTCATTTCCTTTTGCTGTGATAAAATACCCTGAAAAAACAACTTGAGGGAGAAAGGGTTTATTAGGCTCTCAATTCTGTTACAGCCCATTGCTGTGGGCATCAAGACAGGAACTGGTCACATCACAGCCACAGTCAAGAGCAGAGCACACGGGTTGGAGAGATGACTCAGCGATTAGGCACTGACTCACTGACTGCTCCTGTAGAGGGACCTGGATTCAATTCCTAGCGCCTACATGACAATTAACAATCCTCTATAATTCTAGTTCCATGGGATCCAGTGTATGCCCTCTTCTGGCCTCTGTGGGCACTACATGCATGTGGTGTACTTACATCCAAGGGGATCTCTGTGTTTGAGGCCAGCCTGGTCTACATCACACATTCCAGGCCATCTGGGACTACAGCAAGACCCTGTCTCAAAAAACAACAACAAAAAAAAAGTAAAATCTTTTTTAAAGAAGAACAGAGGCCAGGTGTGGTGGCTCATACCTTTAGTCCCAGTACTCTGGAAGCAGAGGCAGGTGGATCTATGTGAGTTCAAGGCCAGCCTGATCTACACAGCAAGTTCCAGGCCAGCTGGGGCTACAGAGACCCTGTCTCAAAAAGACCAAAAAACTAAAAAATGAAAAAGCAGAGATGAATGAACGAATGCATGCCTAGTGCTCAGCTCGCTTTCTCCACTGAGATATATATATCTCAATAGTCAGGATCCCCTGCTAGGGAATGGTGCCGCCCACAGTGGTCTGGGTCTTTCCAACTCAGTCTAATCAAGACAAATCCCCACAGGCCAACCTAATCTAGACTATCCCTCATTGAGACTCTCTTCCCAAGTAGGTTGTGTCAAGTTGACAATTAAAGCTTGTTGGATGTGACGACGCACACCTTTAATGACAGCACTCAGGAGGCAGAAGCAGATAGATCTCTGGGAGATCAAAGTCAGCCAGGGCTACTTAGTGAGACTGTTTCAAAATCAAAACAGCAACAATAAAAAACCAAAAGAACTAATCCTCGGAGCCCATGCCCAGTTGGGGGGCAGAAGGCTTGAGACACCTGAGAGGACATTTGGGAAAACTCTGCATGCAATGAAAGAAGCAAGACTAAAGCCGAGCCAGGCATGGCTGTGGACGTCTCCCACGGCATTTATGTGTTGAAGTATCTGGAAGAGTTCAGACTTGGGAGAGTCCTATCAAAGACCTTGCAGGTGTCAGGGGCAAGCTAAAGAAATGTAGAGTTGATAGTCACAGGCCTGTAATTTCAGCACTTGGGAGGTGGATCTGAGAGGGTCAGGAGTTCAAAGTCATCCTTGGCTACATATTAAGCTCATGGCCAGTCTAACTTGATAGCCAGATTCCATATTCAAAAAATAGTAATAACTGGGTATGGTGGTATGTAGTTGTAATTCTACCACTCAGGAGGTAGAGGCCAGAGGATCAAGGAGTTCAAGGTTGTCCTTGGCTACTTAGCAAGTTCAAGGCTAGATTTCATATAAAAAAATTTTTAAAGGTAAGGCTGGACAGATGACTCATTGGTTAAGAGCATTTGCTGCTCTTGCAAAAGATCTGGGTTCAGTTCCCAGCACTATGTCAGGCAGTTCACCAGCTCACTGCAGCTTCTAACTCTGCTTCAGTGAATCTGATGCCCTCTGCTGGCCTCAGAGAGTACTGCATATACACACACACACACACACACACACACACACACACACACACACACACCCTCCCCTATATACATAATTAAATATAAATGGGGCTGGAGCACGATGGCTCAGCAGTTAAGAGAACTGTCTGTTCTTGCAGAGGACTCAGGCTTGATTCTCAGCATCCACGTGGTAGCCAACAACTGTCCCTAATTCTCCCTAGGGATCAGACACCCTCTTCTGGTCTCTGCAAGTGTTGTCCAATTTGGGAGCACTTACACACAGGCAAAGCACTCATGCACATAAAATAAATAAATAAATCCCCTCCAAATTTAAAATAAACTTTTAAAAAGAACCTGTTGACTGTGCATGGCCATGCACATCTATAATCCCAGCACTGGGGAAGCTGAGTCAGGAGGATCAGGAGTTCAAGGTCATCCTCAACTACATAGTGATTTTGAGGCCTGGGTTACATGAGACCCTATCTCTAATAACTCAATTTAAAGTATCTTGGTGGGGGGAGCTTGGGCTGTTTGTGGGTGAGACACGCGAGGGACTGACGAGGTGAAGTTAAGGCTACCCAAGGCAGGTACTGCCTTTCCTACCAGGGGTTTAAAGTTGCACCCAGCTGCCAGGTTTTTCCCAGCATGCATGAGCAGGCATGGGAGAGATGGACGGGATGGGAGGGAGCCAGGTGGGGTAGGATTGGTGGTTTGCAGCACTCTGGCCTGGGGTAGACCTGGGTCCTACAGTGACTCCGCCTGGTCTCAGGTATCTAATGCCCATTTCCTAAGCCTGTGTCCCTACCTATAAAGAGGGGCCTGACACCCAGCTCAGATTTTGGAATACTGGGTCAGCCCAGGTCTGCTGTTTTCTGTTGAGGGTTACACAGGCTGTGAAGGGAATGATGGACAGGCAGAGTGAGTATTCAAAACTCACCGTTTCTCCTTTGTCCAGGCCTCCTGATGATGGTGGACGGGACTCAAAGGCACTGGTGGAGCTCAATGGTATCTCTCTGCTACCCAAGGGGTCGAGAGATTGTGGTCTGCATGGCCAGGCCCCCAAAGTCACTCCCCAGGACCTGCCCCCAGCTGCCACGTCATCCTCCGTAGCCAGCTTCCTGTACAGCACTGCAATGCCCAACCACACCATCCGGGAACTCAAGCAGGAGGCGTCTACCTGCCCACTGACTCCCAGTGATCTGAGCTTGGGTTGGCATATGCCTGAGACCCAGGTTCCCGGTACCCAAGACTTCTCGGACTGCTGTGGTAATTGCCACCTGGGGACCTGTATGTCTTGGGGTGGCCGCCCACAAAGAGGAGACATTTCTGGCAAGGGGTGGGCTTTGCTGGTGGTGTCCTGCTAAGACCCAGTTAGAAATGGGCCTCCACTTGACCTTTTGAGTAGACCTTAATCAGAACTCCCTCAGGAGGCTGTGAAGGCTATAAATAAAATAATTAGGGCTGATGAGATGGCTTAGCAGGTAAAGGTGCTTACGGCCAAGCCTGATGACCTGAGTTCAGTCTCTGAGACCCACATGGTAAAAGGAGAAAATCGACTCCCAAAAGTTGTCCTCTGACCACCACGCGCACACGCACAATATAAATAAATAAATGAATGAATAAATAAATAAATAAATAATAAATAAACTTAACAACTAAAGTTATCTGCCCATATGCATTTTTAAAATTTTTATTTATTTAATGTGTATGAGTGTATTGCCTGCATGTAAGTACACTCGTGTCATGCAGTGCCTGCGGAGGCCAGAAGAGGGTGTTGGATCCCCTGGAACTGGACTTACAGATGGTTGTTAGCTTCCATGTAAATCTGGGTCTTCTGCAAGAACAACCATTATTCTTACCCACTGAGCTATCTCTCCAGCCCCTGCTCATAACCATTTAATGAGCACCTACTATATACCAAGCTTGGATTCAAGGTTTGGGGTGCATAAGAGAAGGAACAGCGGAGTGTGAGGAGGATGTGGTTCTATCCTGCCTCCTCTATGGCTGTGTATGCCAGGGCAAGTCTCACTCTCTCTGAACCTCAGTATTCTCATCTATAAAATGGGCCTGCTTGTATCAGTGCAGTGTCCATTTCTCTAAGATGCTTGGTATCAAGATTCCTAAAGTAGAGGCTGGAGAGATGACTCAGAAGTTAAGAGCACTGGGTACTCTTCCAGAGGACACAGGTTCAGTTCCCAGCACCCACAAGGCGGCTAACAACCATCTGTAACTCCAGTTGCAGGGGATCCGATACCCTCTTCTGCCCTCCGCAGGCATTGCATGCACATAGTGCACCTACATACATGCAAGCAAAACAGTCATACACATAAGACTAAAAAAAAAAAGAATCCCAAAGTAGAAGTTTCAGATTTAGGAGCTGGGGATGTGACTCGGGTGGTAGAGTGCCTGCCTAGCATGCACAAAGCCCTAGGTTCTATACCCAGCAGTACATAAAGCAAGATGTGGTGGTGTACACCTATAATCCAGCACACCAGAAGTAGAGGCAGGTGGACCAGAAATTCAAGGTCATCCCCTGCTACATCTGTACTTCCAGCCCAGTCTGGGCTACATGAGACCCTGTCTCAGTCCTCCCTGACCAAAGAAAAGATGTGCAATCCAATGCACGGCACCTAGTAGGTGATGTTGTATTTACTGTTATTATCAAAAGGAGGGGGGAAAAGACACAGACCCCTGGAATCCTTACCTGGAAAGTGTGACCCCTGGGACCACCAAGTTAGCGTAGCGGGTAAAGGTGCTTGCAGCAAAGCCTGATGACTACATGGTGGTAGGAGAGAACTGAATCTCACAAGTTGTCCTCTGACCTCCCCACATGCGAACAACCCACCCCAAATAAATAATTAAAAGAATAAATTTTTAAAAAGGATAGAGGGCTGGGGAGATGTCTCAGAGTTTAAGAGCACTGGTGCTCTTGCTAGATTCAGTTGCCAGCATCCACATGGCAACTAACACCTGTCAATAACTCTAGTTCCAAGGGATCTGACACCTTCTTCTGGCCTCCGCAGGCATTGTATACACATGGTACACCTACATGCATGCAGGCAAAACACTTATACATACAAATAATTAAAAGAATAGGTGACCGGACTTCTGACATCCTGCTCTTACGGACCCAGCCTCTGGGTATAGCAAATTCTGGTGTAGAGTACTTGAGAGTCTGGTTAGAGAACCATCCTGCAGCTCATGGTCACAGGGCTTGTTGCTGGTTTCTCCTGGTATGTGGTACTGTTAGCCCGGGACTGGAGTCTGTGTACAGGGGATTAGGTGTGGGGCCCCTCCCAAATGTATTTCTCTCTTCCCCCTTGTTCAGGACAGAAGCCTGCAGGGTCTGTTGGGCCTCTCATTCAGAATGTTCATGCTTCTAAGCGCATCCTGTTCTCCATCGTCCATGACAAGTCAGGTAGGCCAGTAACCTGGCCAGTGTGGGCATCTTTGGAGGTGTAGCTCTACCAAGGGGCTATGACTCAAACCAGGGTATGGTAGCTGTTGGCTGCTATATTACAAACATCCCCCAAATATAGCTTAACTGTTTGTTACCACACAGTTTCTGTGCATGAATTAGTTTTCTCATTGTTGTGATAAAATATCTGATATTCCTCCTTGTGAAAGAATTTCAAAAGCTAGGGAGCTGGTTGTGGTGGCCCACACTTATAATCTCAGCACTCTGGAACTGGGGCAGGAGGCTCTCCAGTTTGAGGCCAACCAGGGATATATAGCAAGATCCCTCTTAAAAGAATAAGAAAAGGAAAGGAAAAGAAGAACCTATGTGGGACCGAGAATGTGGTTGAGCAGTTGAGTGCCTGTTTAGAATTTCTTAAGGAACGGGCTGGGGTATTGCTCAGTGCTAGAGCCTAGAATCCTCCAGTGAGGGGCTCAGTGGTAGAGCACCTGCCTAGGATATCCCCCCCCCCCCCGGGGAGGGGCTGGAGGCTTGGCTCAATGGTAGATCACCTGCCTAATATGCAAGTGTCCTTGTTCCATGACTAGCACTGCCAGATTTATCAAAGCATAACACACACCTATAATTCCAGTACCCAGAAGGCTAAGGCAGGAGGATTTCAAGTTCCAGTCTGGCCTGGTCTCCATAGTTAGATTCTCCTTTTTTAAGGAATGTGGCTATCCCTGGCTCTTGCCTGTCTGAGGGAGGGTAGACTGGAGAGAGGTAGGCCTAAGCCCATACAGGGCACACAGACCTTTAGTTGGGGACACCAAAGTGGTCTTTGAGGCCACTGAGAGAGAGCAGAGGGGAACACCATCCAAACACCCCAAATGGCTTAGGGACTGAGGTGACAGTGGGTTGGGAAGGCTGTATGCCTTGAAGTGGGAGCACACGCAGCTCCCCAGCTGGTAGAGTGAGAGTGGCTAGAATTGGGGACTCTGGCAGGAGGCAGGGTGGCAGCTCTCCCAGTGGAGAACCAGCTCTCACTGGGCCTTCTGTGTTTTTAGAGAAGTGGGACGCCTTCATCAAGGAGACAGAGGACATCAACACACTACGGGAGTGTGTGCAGATCCTGTTTAACAGCAGATACGGTGAGTGGGTGGCGGGCCGCTGGGTGAGCATATCATTATGTGTGGCAATTGCTTGTGTTCCCCAACACGGCAGCGGCAGCCATATGCTGGCGCCCGCGCAGCGTCAACATGGTTGTCATCCGGCGTGGGCTCTCTCCTGTCTGGGGAGGGGGTGGTTGTGTCAATATTTCCCTTGCAGCTTGTTTCTGGGGGTGGGATGATGGCAGATCCCCAGACCTTAAGTCACCTGTGGGGAAATGGGCACGAGTACACACTGCCTCTCTGTTAGCTTGCACTGGCCCCACAACCCCATGTTGTTCTCTGTTTTGTGTGTGCATACAAGTATATATGTGCATGCATGCATGTGTGTGTGTGTGTGTGTGTGTGTTTGTGTGTGTGTGTGTGTGCACGTGCGCACTCATGTTGAGGCCAGAAGATAACCTCAGCTATCACACTTTAGGAGTCATCCTTAGGTTGTTGTTTTGTTTTTGAGACAGGGTCTCACACTGTAGCCCCAGCTGGCCTGGAACCCACTATGTAGACCAGGCTGGCCTCAAACTCACAGAGATGCACCTGCCTCTGCCTCCCAAGTGCTAGGACCAAAGGCATGTGCTACCACATTGGTATTTGTGGTTGTTGAGATCGGGTCTCAGGTAGCCCAGGGTAGCATCGAAATTGCTGTGTAGATGAGGCTGGCCTTGAACTTGTGATCCTCTTGCCTCCTGAGTGCTGGGATTGTATGCAGTGCTGGGGCTAAAACCCAGGGTTTTGTGTGTGGTGGTACATGCCTTTAATCCCAGCACTCGGGAGGCAGAAGCAGGTAGATCTCTTGTCAGATTGAGGTCAGCCTAGTCTACATAGTGAGTTCCAGGCCAGCTAGGGCTACAGGGAGACCCTGTCTCGAAAAGCCAAAAAAAATTTTTTTTTAAATTTGTATATGAGTGTGTTGGGGTGTGTGTGTGTGTGTGTGAGTGTGTTGGTGTGTGTGTGTCCACATGTGCATATGTACCACAGTACAAGTGTGGCAATCAGAGGATAGTTTGTAGGAGTCCTTTTTCTCCTTCCACCATGTAGATTCCAGGGATTGAAGTCAGGTCGTCAGGCCCGGCCGCCAGCACCTACCTTTACACACTGGGCAATCTCGCTAGCCATGTTTTTAGCAGGGTTTCTTACTGGCCAGAAACTCACTAAATAAACTAGGCTGACTGGCCAGGGAACCCCAAGATTCCCCCTGTCTCCCCAGTTCCCAGTGTTGGGATTTCAAACACAAGTTATCACCTCTGCCTCTTTTTACATTACTTTTGAGGAGTCAGATCCAGTCCTTACACTTGCAAATCAAGCCCGTTACTGATGGATGGAGCTAAAATGGTTTTAATGATATACACTGATTTGTTTATTTGCATGTACGTGCGCATGTAATGGCAGGCATGTGGAGGTCAGAGTACAACTTGCAGGAGTCTGTTCTTCCATCATGTGGTTACCTAGAATGAATCTCACATGACACCACCACATCCAGTTTATGCCGTGTTGAAGATGGAACCCAGGGCTCTGTGCATACTAGGAAAGCACTACCAATAGAGCCTCATCCCGTACTTTTTGTTTGTTTGTTGTGGTGGTTTGATTTTTGTTTTATTTTGGTTTTTTGTTGTTGTTGTTGTTTTTTTTTGTAGACCTTTTTTTTTTTTTGGTTTTTTTTTGTTTTTTTTTTTTTTTTGTTTTTTTTTTTTTTTGAGATAGGGTCTCTCTGTGTAGCCCTGGCTGGCCTCGAACTCACAGAGATCCACCAGTCTGCCTCCAGAGTGCTGGAATTGAAGGTGTGTGCCACCATGCCCACTCCTTTATTTGTTTTTGTTTTTCTTTGTTTTTCAGACAAGGTCTTATTCTGTAATCCAGGCTGGCTTTGAACTTTTTCTCCTAAGTGTTGTGATTCCAGGTGTGCACCACCGTGCCAGGCCCCCCTGCTCTGTTTACCTGTTCTATGTCCTCTGCTTGGCAGGTCTCTTAAATTTGGAGGAGGCAAACTCATAGTGCCCAAACTGGACCCATGAAGATTTCCTTCTTTCCATGAAGATTTTACGAAGCTGAGTTTCGTAAAACATTTAGCAGTTTGTCCCCAGTACAGAGCTTGTCTGAGAGAAGGTACCAGCCCACATGACTCACACAGCAATCACTGAGACATAAGGTCATAATAGGTATGCGTCCTCCACACTGGTGACTTTCTGTCAAAATACCCCAGTACCTGATGCCAGAAAGTCACTTATATGTAGGAGGCGTGCAGCAGTGGACCCCTGTATGCATGTAACTATGGATGGTGCACACTTGTAATGCTAGCATTCCAGAGGGTGAGGCAGAAGGATTGATAGTTCCAGGCCAGCCTAGACTACAGAGAGAGGGGGGCTACAGAGACAGCTCAGCAGTTAAGAACACTAGCTGCTCTTGCAAAGACCTGGGTTCCATTCCTAGCACCCAAATGGCAGCTAACAACAGTCTGTAACTTCAGTTCCAGGGGATCTACTGCCCTCTTTTGTTCTCTGTGGGCATTGCACACACATGGTACACTTACATGTATGCTGGTAAAACACTTATACACATAAAAAATAAAAATTACTTAAAATAAATTTTAAGATAGACGAAAAGGAGCATGGTTGTGCACACCTTTAATCCCAGCACTCTGGAGGCAGAGGCAGGCAGATCTCTGTGAGAGTGACCTATGTAACAAGTAGGTCAGCATGACCTACGTAACAAGTCATCCAGCCAAAACAGAAACAAAAAAAGAACAAAAAAGCAGGGCTAATGATGTTCCTCAATTTGCAGCGCCTGGCATGTATGAAGCCCCAGGTTCCATCCCCAGCACTGCATAAACTGAGCAAGGTGTTGCACACCTGTGATCCCAGCACTTGGGAGGTGGCAACAGTGTGATCAAGAGTTCAGGGTCACTGGACAGACTGCATGGTGGCACATGCCTCTAATCCCTCTGGTCTACATAGTGAGCTCCAGGCCAGCCAGTGCTACACAGTGAGTCCGTGTTTCAAAAACAGAACAAAATTGGGCTGGAGAGATGGCTCAGTGGTTAAGAGCACTAACTTCTCTTGCAGAGGACCCAGGTTCAGTTCCCAGCACCCACATGACAGCTAGCAACCATCCATAACTCCAGTTGTGTGACGCCCTCTTCTGACCTTACTTGGCATTCCACAACCACAACATGGGTGCACTTACACACATGCAGGCAATACACTCATATACATAAAATAAAAATAATGAATAAAATATTTTTTAAAAATAGAACAAAATGATAGTTCTCAGTATAGGGCTAAAGAGATCATAGGGAATTCAAGAAACTATTGCTCAAGATCTGCAGGCAAGAAGGGCGGCTCCCAGACAGGAGGTGGTGGTGGGGAAGACATGATTTGACAGCTGGTGAGACTTCGAGGGTTTAATTTGACAAGGAGCTAAATGTGAGTTCCCACAGTGGAGCTGGCTGCCAACAGAGCCAACGCAAACAGACCTGGGAGGCATCAACAGGAAAACAGTGAGCTACATTCCAAGCAGCCCAGGCTGTTCTGCCCAACCCTACCCTGGGCAGGGAGTGGCCAGAGGGCAGCTCTGGGCTACAAGGTCATGACACTGAGCACAGGCAGGGCTCCATGTTGGCACACATCTTTAATCCCAACACTCAGGAAGCAGGGGCAGGTGAATCTGTGTGAGTTCAAGGCCAGCCTGGTCTATGCAATAAATTCTAGGACAGCCAGGGCTATATACTGAGACCCTGTCTCAAAACAAAAAACAAGTAAACAAAAAAGCAGGACTAGAGAGCTGACTTAGTGCTTAAGAGCTGGCTACTCTTCTAGAGGACCTGGGTCCAGTTCCAACACCCACAGGTGGCTAATACCCACCTTTAACTTCAATTCCACAGGATCTGATGCTTCCTTCTGGATTCTATACACATATGGTTCACATATACAGATGCAGACAAAACACATACATAACAATAATTACCAGTGCTGGCTGTGGTGGTGCACACCTTTAATCTCAGCACTCTGGAGTCAGAGACAGACAGATCTCTATGAATTCAATGTCAGCCTGGTCTACATAGAGAGTTCCAGGCCATCCAGGGCTACACAATGAGACTTTGTCTCAAAAATAAATAGGGGCTGGAGAGATGGCTCAGTGATTAAGAACACTGACTGCTGTTGTAGGGGACCTGGGTTTGGTTCCCAGCACCCACATGGTGGCTAAAAACTGTCTGTAACTCCAGTTCCAGGGGATCCAACACCCTCTTCTGGCCTCTGGGCATTACACATATGGTGTACTTATATTCATGCAAGCAAAACACTCATACCATAAAATAAAAATTAATTAAATATTGATTAAATAGTTTTTTTGTTTTGTTTTTTTTTTAAGTAAGAAACAAGAGAAAAGTGACCTGGTGGTTTCTTTCCATTGCTGCACAGTGAATGAGTGTTAGGTAGGGAACCCATTGTGACCGCAGCCCTGTCCCGTGGTATCCTCTTGCATTCAGCCTTTTCTTTGCTCTTCCAGCCGAAGCCCTGGGCCTGGACCACATGGTCCCTGTCCCCTATAGGAAGATTGCCTGTGACCCTGAGGCGGTGGAAATTGTGGGCATCCCAGACAAGATCCCCTTCAAGCGGCCCTGTACTTACGGGGTCCCCAAGCTGAAGCGGATTCTGGAGGAACGACACAGCATTCATTTCATCATCAAGAGGTATAGGATGTCCTGGGGGCATGGCTCAATGGCAGAGCACCTGCCTAGAATCCTTCAGTGAGGGACTGGGGTGTGGCTCAGCGGTAGAGCACCTGCCTAGAATCCCCCAATGAGGGGCTGGGGGTGTGGCTCAATGGCAGAGCACCTGCTTAGAATCCTCCAGTGAGGGGCTGGGGTGTGACTCAAAGGTAGAGCACCTGTGTAGAATCCCCCATTGAGGGGTTGGGGGTGTGGATCAGTGGTAGAGTTCCTTCCTAATATGTGTAAGGCACTGGATTGTCCCTCTCCAGAATCATGAAAATCAAAAAGAGGAGCAGAAGAAGATTCTGGAGCTCAGAATGGTGCCTGGGAGCCTTTTACATGAAGTGTGCCCCTTCAGCCTGGGTGTCATAAAGGCATCTGACCTTTTCCCTCTCTGTCCCCCCTAACATCTCAGGGAATGACATGGAACCTCTTGCAGTGTGACTTTACCTCCCCCACACTGTACTTCATAAACAATGGTCCCTTTGTTAATCCTGCAGCCACTGGGTCCTTGGGTTATTGGGTGGGGCTGAGAAGGGAAGCAGGCCACAGACAGGAAGTCAGTTTCCTACAGAATTGCCTCTGTGGTTGCCTAGGGCCTTGCGGTATCCAGATGTTTGCCGGCTTCCGGAGCTCTGGGAACAGGAAGGAACCCTTGGCCTCTCAGTAGAGCAGGGAGTCATGTTTAGGCTTTATATCTGGGCCTCAACCTAGCTACCTGGTTCAGTCTGCCTTTACTAGCTTTGGGGGGTTTTGTTTATTTTATTTTATTTTTTTTTCGAGACAGGGTGTCTTGTAGCCCAGGCTGCCCTGGAACTCGTGTAGCTGAGGATGACCTTGAACTACTGATCCTCATTCAGCCACCTTCCCCTAAATGCAGGGATTATAGGTGTGTACTACCACACCTGGATTCTGAATGCCTTTGTAAATTAGTTTATACTGATTGTATAAAATAATAGGTTTCATTCCATTTCTGCACATTGTACCAGGCACTTTGACCATAGTCACCCCTAGTTACATTCTGTTATAGTTTTATTCTGTTGCTCTGATAAAACACTCTGACCACAAGTAACTTAAGGGAGGAAAGGGTCGATTTCCTCCTACAGGTCACAGTCCATCACTGAGGGGAGTCAGGGCCAGAACTCAATCAGGAACCTGAAGCAAAAACCATGGAGGATGCTGCTTGCTGGCTCACTCACAGACTCATGCTCAGCTAGCTTTCTTGTACAGTCCATGACCACCTGCCTAGGGAATGGCGCTACCCACAGTGGGCTGGGCCCTCCTACATCAATTAGCAATGAAGACACTCTCCTATAGACATGCACAGTCTGATCTGGGAGATCCCTCATTTTAGATTCCCTCTTTCCTTGTGACTAGGCTGTGTCACTTTTAACAATAAAAACTGACCAGCATACCTCCCAAAACCATCTCCCTGGTCTCCTTTCTCTTTTGAGATTGTACCCCCTCCTACTTTTGTGTCTTTAACAATAATTATTGTTATTGTTGTTGTTAGCTTTTTGTTTGTTTTGTTTTGAGATAGGGTCTCCCTGTAGCCCTAGCAGGTCTTGAATTTGCTATGTAGATGAGGCTGGCCTCAGTCCCATAGAAATTTGCCTGCTTCTGCCTCCCAAGTGCCACCCCACCTGATTTTTTTTTTTTTAATTTTTTTTTTTTTTTTTTGCTTTTGTTATTGACTTTTTTGAGACAGGGTCTCACTATATCAGCTCATACTGGCCTTGAACTTGAGGTTCTCCCAAATGCTAGGATTATAAGTATGTGCCTTCACACCTGCCATTCTGTTCATGTTTTCTTGGTCAGATCATCTGATGCCTTATCTGCATAGCTTGGTCCATAGTCATGGCCTCCTCCCTGCAATCGGACCATCAGTGATCTGACCTTGTCATGGGATTCAAGAAAGTTCCAGATCTCTTGAGGTGAAAGCCTGTGTGTATGAACACAGCACTGCAGGGACCTCTATTCCAGCCTTATATGTGACACCCCAGCCTCCTCTTTCCTTGCCCAAGTCCGCTACCTTCTAGTAACACCCCTGATTTGAGCCCTTCAGGTCACCTGCCGTGGCTGTGATCTGTTGATGGGTTTGGTTTGTATTGTCTGTCACTGAGCTTGGTGGTTTGGGGTTGAAACTCTCAGTGGACTAATGATCAGGTCTCAGACAGGCAATGTAGCTCAGTGGGTCAAATGCTACCTAGCATACATGAAGCCCTGGGTTCAATCCCCAGCACTGCATAAACCAAGTGTGGTAGTACACAAATGTAATTCTAGCACTCTAGAGGTGGGTGCAGGAGGATCAGAAATGAATTCACTGTTAGCCACATAGGGAGTTTGAGGTTAGCCTGAGCTATGTCAGACCTCGTTTCAAAGAAATGAAACAAGATAGAACAAAAAAGGCCTGAACAGGTCTTTCATGATCTGGGCACTGAATGAAAGGAGTTTCAGATGTTCAACTGCAGGCAAAGAGGGATGAGGGTTGTCAGAGGCTCTTAGTGTTAAACAAATGGGTCCTAGGCCATGCCAGCCCCAGATAAGCAGAAATAATCAGATATTCTGAGATTTCAGATTCTCTCTGTATTCCTTACTTTTCTTGTTGCTGTGACAAAAGCAACTTAAAGAGGATTTATCGTGGCTCACAGTTTGAAGGTGCAGTCCATCATGGTGGGGATGCATGGCGGCAGGAGTGTAAGGCAGCTGCTCACATTCCATCCACAGTCAGGAAACAGAGATGAATGCTGGTGCTCAGCTCTCTTTTTCCTTTTTATTCAGTCCATGGGATGGTGCTGCCCACATTCAGGGTGGGTCTGCCCTCCTTAATTAATCTGATCCTTCATAGACATGCCTAGAGGTTTGTTTCCATGCCGATTCTAAGTCACATCAAGATGTCAAGATTTGCCATCACTTCCCTACTCTTGCCCCACTCTTGGTGTGGCCAAGCCTGTACTCGGGTCTGTCGTTCTCAGAGCCACAGTGGTAGGATCATCACAGAGGGGACCAGCCCGCACCTTTCTTATGCCATCTCTTCTCTCTCCCCAGGATGTTTGATGAGCGAATTTTCACAGGTAAGTAAGAACCACCAGGTCCATTCTGCACTAGGTGCCTGTGTCCCCTTGAGCTGACTCTGTTGTCTGGAGTCCCTTCCTCAGCTGTGCCTTCTGCATCTTGGAATCTAAGTGGGCTCCCAGCCACTGACAGGCTGACTCCTTTTGGACCTTAGAATCTCCTTAGAGAGAGAAATAATTCCATTTGTTGAACACATGTGCCAAGTCCTTCTCAGCTACCTTGATTTGTTTGTGTGTGCATGTATGTATGTATGTGGCTATGTGTGTGATCATGTATGTGTATGTGCATGTGTGTATATGTGGGAGCATGCATAGATGTGGATAGATAGGTATGTCTGCATGTGTGTATGTATGTGATGTGTGTGGTATATGTGTCTGTGCATGTGTGGGTGGGTGTGGTTGTATGTATTTGTATGTATTTGTGTGAGGTGTATGGATGTGTATATATGGATGTGTATGCATATGTATGGGTAGGCAGTGTGCATGTGTGTGTTGTATGTAATGTGTATGTATGTGTAGGTAGGTCAGTGTACCTGTGAATGTGTTTATATTTGTGCATGTGTGTGTAATGTATGTCTGTGTGCATGTTTGTGATGTGTATATCTATGTGTTTGTGGTGTGTGATGTGTGTCTGGGTACGTATGTATATGTCTGTGTGGTGTGTATGTATGTATATCTATGTATGTGCATGTCTCTTGTGTGTGATGTATATATCACCTGTATATTTGTGAGTGTCTGTTGGTGTGATGTGTGTGGGTGTCGTCTTTAGTCCCACTCCCCTTATTCTTTTTGGAGACAGGGTCTTTCCCTGAACCTGGAGCTCAACAGTTGGCCAAGGTTCAGCAGACAGGTCCAGGGATTCTCCTGTCCCCATCTCCCCAGTGCTGGGTTGACAGGCACGTGTCCATACCTGGCTTTTTATGTGGGTGT
Source organism: Nannospalax galili (assembly GCF_000622305.1). Classification (NCBI taxonomy): domain Eukaryota; kingdom Metazoa; phylum Chordata; class Mammalia; order Rodentia; family Spalacidae; genus Nannospalax; species Nannospalax galili. The sequence goes on along the minus strand of NW_008354022.1, from coordinate 4,021,623 downwards.
TGGGGATCCAAACTCAGGTCCTCATGCTGTGGGACAAGCACCCTAACCTACTGAGCCATCTCCCCACCTCTAAGCTGCCTTGTTTTATTTGTTTTTATCTTCCTTCATTTAATTTCTTCTCTCCCTCTTTCCTTTCTCTCCTTTCTTCAGTAAGGTCTCACGATGTAGCCCAGCCTGCCTTCAAACTGTGTAAGGCAGTTGTGTAGCCTCCAATTTATGATGTGTCAGATTGCCCTCAAACTCAAGATCTTCCTGCCCCTGTGTCCTCAGTGCCACCTTATTTTAATTTGATTTCCAGCCACTCTGTGGACATAGTTCTGTTCCTACCCCTATATACAGACAAAACAACTGAAGCTCTGGAGATAGGGCCTTGGCTGCACCCAGACACTGTGACCCCATAGCCTCAGGCAGGACAGCAGGACATGACACTTAGCAGGAGGGTATCGGTTATACATGGGCCAGCAAAATCCACAAATGGGGTGTGGACCTACCTGAGTCCTAATTCTGGCTCTGCCACCCATCAGCTTTGTAACCTTGAGCATTGTTGATGGGCCTCAGTTTCCCCATCTGTGACATGGGGATGGTAAGAAAGCTGTCTAGTTCCTGGTATAATTGAGAATGTGATCCTGTGGTTCAATCTTGGGGGACTGTGGCCTCTTTTATGAGGGTCTTACATTAATATGCCTGGTGGGTGAAGAATCTTCCAGAGGGGGAGGAGGGCTGTACCCAGAAGGTGTGGATGGATAAGTTCCTGGCTATTGCCAGGCTTCTAGCTTCATCCTGTTACCATGACAAACACCATGACCAAAAGCAACTTAGGCAAGGAAAGGTTTTATTTCAGCTTCCAGGTCAAGAGAAGTTGAGGCAAGAACTGAAGCAGAGACCATGGAGGATGCTGCTTGCTGGCTCACTCACAGGCTCATGCTCAGCTAGCTTTCTCATATTGCCCAGGCTCACCTGCCTAGGGAATGGTGCTGCCCACAGATGGCTGGGCCCTCTTACATCAATTAACAATCAAGACAATCCCCCACAGACATACTCACAGGCCAGTCTGATCTAGACAATCCCATAATTGAGACTCCCTCCCCAGGTGACTCTTAAGCTGTGTTGACAGTTAAAGCTAAGACATGGAGCCTAAAAGAAGAGACCAAGACCAGACCCTGCCCTGAGCAGTGCCCCCAGGAGTGTCCCATAGAAGCCACTGCCCTGGTATCCTGCCTACATAAGAGCCTCCATCTTTTTAGGTTTCTCAGACAGGCTCTTACTGTGTATCCCAGGCTAGCTTCAAACTCATGGCAATCCTACCACAGGGTATGAGGATTACGGGTATGCGCCACCACACCTGGCTGAAGAGGCACCATCTTAACTCTCAACTCTTGGGCTGGAGAGATGGCCTGGTGGTTAGGAGCTGCTCTTACAGAGGACCCAGGTTCAGTTTCCAGCACCCATATGGCAGCTAACAACTAACCTTAATTACTTCTAGGGACTCTGACTCACTCTTATGGCCTCTACGGGCATTATATGACATGGTGCACTTACATGCATGAAGGCAAAACATTCATACACATAAAATAAAATGAATAAATTTATTAAAAAATTAACTCCAACTTTTCTCTCAGGGAACAAGTTTACCAAAGACCCCACGAAGCTGGAGCCAGCCAGCCCACCAGAGGATACTTCCATGGAGGGCTGTAGGGCCACCATGCTGGACCTAGGTGGGACTGCTCGGTAAGGTCCCTCCTCGGCTCTGGGATAGGCCCTTGCTTCCTACAGTGTAAGGAGGCTGAAGCCTGAGTGGTTCCTGCCACCCCATGCAGGCTCACAGTCGGTCTCTCTATAAGGACTTTGTACATGCCATCTCCAGGGTAGTGAGCCAGGGGAGCCAAGAGAACAAGGAGGATTGGATCATTTAAGAATCACTTATCTCAGGGGCCTTCCTTTGTTGCCCACATCGGGTAAGCTACCTGCCCTAAGTATCCACCAGGCCTTTGCCTTCTATATGATGCAATTGGCCCTCAGGTGTCCCAACCTAGGCTCCTAGCTGCTGGGAGACAAACATCTGCTGGTTGGGTTCAGCAGTAGAGCAGCTGCCTAGAATCCCACAGTGAGGAACTGGAGATATGGCTCATGGGTAGAGGCACTGCCTAGAATCTTTCAGTGAGGGGCTGAGGGTATGGCTCAGTGGTAGAATACTTACCTAGAATCCTCCAGTGAGGGGCTTGGGGTATGGCTCAGTGGTAGAGCACCTTGAATCCCCCAGTGAGGCGCTTGGGATGTGGCTCACTGGTAGAGCACCTGCCTAGAATCCCCCAGTGAGGGGCTTAGGGTGTGGCTGAGTGGTAGAGTACCTGCCTAGAATCCTCCAGTGAGGGGCTGGGGTGTGGCTCAGTGGTAGAGTACCTGCCTAGAATCCTCCAGTGAGGGGCTGGGGTGTGGCTCAGTGGTAAAGCACCTGCCTAGAGTCCCCAGTAAGGGGCTGGGGTGTGGCTCAGTGGTAGAGCACCTGCCTAGAATCCCCAAGTAAGGGAATAGGGATATGGCTCAGTGGTAGAACTGTCTGGTCTCAGTGAGTAACCAGGGGCATACCTCAGGGTTAGAGTGGTATACTACCTGTCTGGTGTATGCAAATTGTGTCCCTAACCCTGCAAAAAAGGGAGAGGATGGTCCATTTATTCTAAACCCTATGTCTCAGGCCTTGCCCACAGAAGTCTTACAGTCCTAGTTCCCTGCCAAGCACCATCCAGCCTCTATTTTGCTAAGCCTAGAGACCTCCATACTGTTCAGATCAGGCTATGGGATACAGAGCTCTGAGTGGCCAGGAGGGTGGGCATAAGGGTGATCCTGCTGTCTCTGCCTCCCTAGTACTAAGGTCACAAATGGGCTCCACAGCAAAGCTTTTGGGGTTGTTTTTGAAGTGATGGCCAGGCCATCCTGGGAAGGGTGGCTGAAAGCAAAGTCAACACAAGGTCATTTGCCTGCCTTCCTTCCTCAGATCAGAAAAGAGCAGTGTCTCTGAAGAATGTGGGCCAGGTGAGAAGTAACACATCCCTCTGTTTGTGTCCTGGGGCCACAGAGCCAGGAGGGGATAGCCAGGAGCAGGAAACCAGCCCAGGCTGTGAACCCACAGTACTTGAAACAATTTTCTGTCCCTAATCATCCAAAGGCCTCACAACACAAGCAGTGTGGCATTCTGGAAGCTCCTTTGGGGAAGGAGAGCAAACAGAAACAAAGCCCCCACCCCCACCCCATCCTACCACTACTACCCATCCTTGTGTTTGAAGCCAAACAGCCCCATACCCTACCCCTGACCTAAGCTGCAGGTCTGTAAGTTAGAGCTAGATTTGGCTTGAGTTTGTTCAGGGACGTGCCTGACCCTCTGTTCCTGGTAAATGCAGGAACCAAGGGGCCTAAATGACTTTTTCTAGTTGCTCACTGTCAGTTCCCAGAATGTTCTAGAAGGATTTACCTTGTGTGACCAAGCTGACCGGATCCCCTGTTGTTCTCTTTGCAGGAACCTCAGGAGAGCTGGGTATACTGAGGCCCATCAAAATAGAGCCAGAAGAATTAGACATCATTCAGGTTACCATCCCAGGTAAGAAACCAGTATGGAGGGGCTGTGTGTGCTACTGCTCTGGCACAAGCTGTAGGTAGGGGCAGTGCTGCCCTGGTGCCCAGAGCCTGCCCCATCAGGAACACTTTTCAGGCCATTATGTCCAGGGTTTTTTTTTCCACTGCTTGAGATAGACCCCAGGGTCTTCCATGTGCTGAGCCACACCCCAGCCCCTCACTGAGGGATTCTAGACAAATGGAGTACTACTGAGCCATATCCCAGCCCCTCTAGTTAGGTGCCCTACCTCTGAGCCACACCCCAGCCCCTCACTGGGGGATGGATTCTGGACAAGTGCTGTACCAATGAGTTACATCCCCAGCCCTTTTTCCTTTTTATTTATTTGTTTGTGGGGGGATATTTGTTTTTATTTTTTGTGTGTGAGTGTTTTGCTTGAATGTATATAAGTGCACCACATGCGTGTAATGCCTGCAGAGGCCAAAGAGGGCTTTGGATCCCCTGGAACTGGAGTTATAATGGTTGTTAGCCACCATGTGGGTGCTGGAACTGAGCCCACCAAACCACTGAGCCATTTCTCCTGCTGTTTTCCTTTTTATTTTGAGACAGAATCCCACTATATTAATCAGGCTTTGAACTTGCTCAGCAGCCCAGGCAGGCCTTGCACTTTGCAAGTCTTCCCTCACCTTCTAAGGAACTCAGATCATGGGCCTGTACCACCACATTTGAGTGCATGGCTTTCTTTAAGGGTCCTGCTTGACCCACTGGGACACCCTGAGGTCCATGGTCAGTGAGACAGGTGAAAGAGGCCTTCATCATTTGGAGTTTCCTTTCAGATCCTTCACCAACCTCTGAGGAGATGACTGACTCGCTACCTGGGCCTCTGCCCTCGGAAGATTCTGGTTATGGGATGGAGATGCTGGCTGGTAAGAGGTTATCTGGGGGCAATCATTACTGAGGACCTATCTTCCTTTGGAGCCACGTGGGATGGTCAGGAAGCCCTGAACTTCTCTTAAAGTCTGTGCCTTTGTTAGAGAAAATTTGACACCAGTGAGCATGCCTTACATGAGATGCCTGGGAATAGGTCTTTACTGTTTCACATCTGTTTTGGATTTTAAAATATTTGCACTTAATAAGATGTTGTGGGTGGAGCCTAATTAGTCTACACATCAGTTTATTCAGTGTGGCTGAGGCCTAGTGGCACAATGCTTCCCCTAGCATGTTTGAGCTCCTGGGTTCCATCACCAGCAATGCAGGGAGAATTAAAAAATGAACAAGTTAAAATAACTTCCCCAGGCTGGGTATGGTAGTGCACACCTTTAATCCCAGCACTTGGGAGGCAGAGGCAGGCAGATCTCTGTGAGTTCAAGGCCAGCCTGGTCTACATAGTGAGTTCCAGGCCAGCTGGAGCTACAGGGAGACCCTGTCTCAAAAAAGACAAAAAAAAAAAAAAAAACACTTCCCCATGCCATTAATCCCAGCACACAGGAGGCAGACGCAAGTGGATCACTTGTGAGATTAAGGCCAGACTGGTCTACATAGCAAGTTCCAATCCAGATGGCTATAGGGAGACTATCTCAAAAAATAAACAAAAAAATCTCCTCCATGGGGCTGGAGAGACCAGTCAGTGGTTAAGAGCACTTACTGTTCTTGCAGAAGACCTGAGTTCAAGTGTTGTGTCAGGTGACTCAAAACAGATCAAAGGTATCTGATGTCCTCTTCCAGCCTCCATAGACATCTGTACTTTGCGCATACCACCCTCCCATATAGACACACACGTACACATAAATAAAAGATAAAATGAATCTTTTTTAAAAAATAAGAGGGCTGGGGCTGGAGAGATGGCTCAACGATTAAGAGCACTGACTGCTCTTACAGAGGACCCGGGTTCGATTCCAAGCACTCACATGGCGGCCACGAACCATCTCCAGTTCCAGGGGAATCCAAAGCCCTCTTCTGACCTCCGCAGCATTGCACAAAGGGTGCACTCACATACATGCAGGCAATACACTCATACACATAAAATAAAAATAGTAAATAAAAAGGGGGGGCTGGAGAGATGGCTCAGCGGTTAAGAACACTAGTTGTTCTTGCGGAAGACCCAGGTTTGAATGCCAGCACCCACATGGCAGCTAACAACTGTCCGTAACTCCAGTCCTAGGGGATCCGACAGCCTCTTCTGACCTCCATGGCCATTGTACAACATGGGTGCACTTACCTACATGCAGGCAATACACACATGCACATAAAATAAAAATAATAAATGAAATTTATTTTTTTATATGTATGAGTGTTTTGCCTGCACGGATATTAGTGTACCACATGTGTGCAATGGCTGTACAGGCCAAAAGAGGGCCTGAATCCCCTGGAACTAGAGTTACAGATGCTTGTTAGCCACAGTGTGGGTGCTGGGAGCCAAACCCAGGTCCTCTGCAAGAGCAGCAAGTGCTTTTAACCACTGAGCCATCTCTCCAGCCCAATTTTGTTTTTATTTTATTTATTTAATTTTATGTGTAAGTTTTATGCCTGCATGTATGTAAGTGCATCAGTGTTGTGCAGTACCTGCAGAGGCCAGAAGAAGGAGTCGGATCCCACAGAACTGGTGCTGTAGACAGCTGTTAGCTGCTATGTGGGGGCTGGAATTTGAGCCTGGGTCTTCTGCAAAAGCAACTGGTGCTCTTACCCTCTGAGTCATCGCTTCAGCCCTGTGAATTTTTTGTTTTGTTTTTTCATTTTTTTGAGACAGGGTCTCACTGTAGCCACAGCTGTCTTGGAACTCACTAGGTAGACCAGGCTGGCTTTGAACTCACAGAAATTTGCCTGCCTCTGCCTCCCAAGTGCTAGGACTAAAAGCATGCACCACCATGCCCAGCTGTTTGGTTTTTTGGGTTTTTTTTTTTTTGAGGCAAGTTTTCAGTACATTGTACAGCCAGCCCTGAAGTGGTTCAAATTCCCAGTCATCTTGCCTCAGCCTCCTGAGTTTCTAGGATGACAAATGTTTTAGTTTAATGTATGTTGCTGTGATCAAATATGCTAACAAAAACCAGTTAGGTGGGGGGAACCTGTAGAGATGGCTCACTGGTTGCAGGCACTGGCTGCTCTTGCAGAGGACCCAGGTTTGATTCCCAGCACCCACGTGGCTGCTGGCACATCTGTGACTCCAGTTCCAGGTGATCCGACACCCTCTTCTGATCTCCTCGGGCATTATACAACACGAGTGCACTTACACACATGCAGGCAATATACTCATATGCATAAAGTAAAAATAATACTTTTTTATTTTTTAAAGAAGCAATTTAGAGCCGGTCATGGCAGCGCATGCCTTTAATCCCAGCACTCGGGAGGCAGAGGCAGGCAGATCTCTGTGAGTTCAAGGCAAGCCTGGTCTACATAGTGAGTTCCAGGACAGCTGGGTCTACAGAGAGACCCTGTCTCAAAAAGACCAAAAAAAAAAGCAATTTAGGGTAGAAAGGATTTATTTGGCTCACAGTTCCAGGTCATAGTCCATTACTGAGGGGAGTCAGAGCAGTAGCCTGGAGCAGCTTGTCACATCTCATCCACAGTCAAGAACAGAGAGGATCAATGCATGCTTGGTGCTCAACCTGCTTTCTTTTACACAGTCAGGACCCAAACCTGGGGAATGGAGCTACCCACAGTGGACAGGTCTTCCCACCTCGATTAATGTAATCTAGACAGTCCCCCAACAGACCTACCTGATCTAGACAGTTCCTCATGAAGACTCCTTTCCCAGATGAATCTAGATTGTGTCGAGTTGATATTTAAAATTAACCGTCACAACAGGACCAGTCTTTGGTTTTTTGAGACAGGTTCTTGCTCTGTAGCCCAGGCTTTCCTAGAATCCACAATCCTCTTGACTTAGCCTTCTCAGTGCAGGGATGACACTACCACCCATGGCCTCTTTTTAAATTTATTTATTTATTTATTTATTTATTTATTTATTTATTTATTTATTTATTTTGAGACAGTGTCTTATCATGTAGCCCTGACTGGTCTGGAACTCACAGTGTGTAGACCAGGCTGACCTCAAAGTTACAGACATCCAGCAGCCTCTGCCTCCCCAGAGCTAGGATTAAAATCATGCCACCACACCATGCCTGTTTCTATTCTTGTTCATCCCCTTAGTGTCTAAGACAGAATGACTGGGGCCAGTTCCTTGAGGGGCTGCATATCTGATGTTTATAGCCTACTATCCAGACAGGCATTTGTATAGCATGGGGCACCCTACTCCCATTTGGGGGTACTCTATACTTCTCCAGAGTTGAGGCTGTCTAGTGTGCTTTATCATTCTTTTCGCCAGGCTCCCCTGGACAGTACAAGGTCCAGGGAATGAGGGACATGATTTGCTAACAACCTCCATTTTCTCATAGACAAAGGCTCCAGTGAGGATTCAAGGCCAGAAGAGAGACCTGTGGAGGGTGAGGAATTCCCTCTCCCCGTCCACCCCCACTCCCAGCAATTCCCTCTCTTCCCCATCTCTCTGACCTGGGAAACCAGTATGGGCTGGGAGAAAGTTAATAGACTGTTCTACAACATTCAGAAGTACAGCAGCACTTCCTGTAAGGTAAATGGATTTGGGGCTTTGGTTTACACAAACCTGGCTGCTTTCTACAAAGGTTTGAGTTTTAAGCCTTGTCTTCCTGAGCAAGATGGTTTTCGGTTTGAACTTGTAAATCTGTGTCAAATAGATAGTCCAAGGAACTGCTTTATCTCTAGAATGTTGACCCCCTAGAATAAAATGGCATGCATGAGTCAGAAGATAGATACCTCACTTCTAAGACCCAGCCTGACTCAAAATACCAAGTAGTATTAGGAAAAGTTTACCACCCCCTAGTGGCAATGTACTGAATTTGCAGAACTTACTTTGCACCCACTAGTTAAATAATTTCTTGAGCTGCTCTGGAAGAGGTACTGTCCTAGAAGAACCACAGAACCTTCTAGATCTTCACTATGGCTGATTTCACAATCAGATGTACAAATCTAGGAATTGCCATTGTTGTTTTTTTAGGGCATAGGTTAGCTGCCATCACTCTCCCTTGCTCCATTCCAAGGTTCTACCACAGGACAATTCATGCCACCTGCAGAGCTGGGGGTGAGCTAAGAAGTGAGGAGCTTCCACACCTGGGAAACTCAGCACTTTGCCTTTGCCTTCCAGAGAGCCATGGCGATGTGATCCGGCCCCTGCGGAAACAGGTGGAGCTGCTGTTCAACACGCAATATGGTGAGCAGAGAGAGGGATGGGTCCTGGTCCTCCTGGCCTGCAGGACAAGGACAAGAGCAGGGCTAGGGCATGGTTCAGCAGTAGAGCACTTCCCTAAAAATCCTCTATTAAAGAGCAGGGGGGGGCCAGGCGTAGAGGCATACCCCTTTAGTACCAACACTCGGGAGGCAGAGGTAGGCAGAGCTCTATAAGTTCAAGGCCAGCCTGGTCTGCATAGTGAGTTCCAGGCCAGCTGGGGCTATAGGGAGACCCTGTCTCTGAATGAATGAATGAATGAATGAATGAATGAATGAATGAATGTGTGTTTGGAGAAAAAAAAAAGAGCAGGGGGCAGCCAGGCATGGTGGCCCATGCCCTTAATCCCAACACTCAGAAGGCAGAGACAGGTGGATCTCTGTAAGATCAAGGCCAACCTGGTCTGCAATAACAAGTGCCAGGTCAGCTGGGGCTACAGGGAGACCATGTCTCTAAAAAAGACCAAAAAAAGAGCTGGGGGCATGACTTGGTGATATAGCATTTACATAGAATCCCCCAGTGAGCAGCTGTGGGTATGACTCAGTGGTAGAGTACCTGCTAGAACCCCCCAGTGAGGGGCTGGGAGTGTGGCTTAGTGGTTGCGTTTGCTTGGCATGCACAATGCCCTGGGTTCTAGCTAGCACTGCAGTAAAACAGCAGAGTCCAGGAAAGAGGAAGAAAGGAAAGCATGCAGTTCCCTCTCTAGCTCCTTGTGTTTACCCAGTGCCAAGCAAAGTGCTGGCTCCTCTCGTACTCTTTTACTGATTCTCACAGTTCCTGTGTCCTAAGACCATTTTACAAATGAGGAAAGATGAGGCCAGGTACAGTGATGAGACTAGCTCAAGGCCCTGGGCTAGTCAGGAGTGGCATGGCATGAATTTCAGATCTGTCTGGTTCTCCAGGCATGGTGTGGAGTCATGTGGTGGTTTGGGGTTATTTATAGCAGTGTGGTGAATCCAAGGTCAGATCTCAGACACAATCTGGTTTCTCTGTAGTTTGGATCTGAGGGTATGGGTGGAAGGTGGCCCTTGGAGTTCAAGTCCCTCTACCTCAAACAAGTCATGTCTCCTGTGGGCTGTAATGCTGCCTGAAGGTGCCCTCTCCGGAAAGTTAATGGGGTTCAACAGAGAGTTGCTTCCAAAGACTGCCAGCTGCAGCTCCGCAGAGAGTAGGAGGACAAGGATTGGGTTTCTGGGGTGCACTACAACAGCCGTGTCTCTGCAGCCAAAGCTATTGGTACCTCGGAGCCTGTCAAGGTGCCCTACTCCAAGTTCCTGATGCACCCAGAGGAGCTGTTTGTTCTGGGGCTGCCAGAAGGCATCTCGCTTCGCAGGCCCAACTGCTTCGGGATTGCCAAGCTGCGGAAGATTCTGGAAGCTAGTAACAGCATCCAGTTTGTCATCAAGAGGTAAAGTCTGAGCCAGGCATGGTAGCACACGCCTTTAATCCCAGCACTTGGGAGGCAGAACTAGGCAGATCTCTGTGAATTCAAGGCCAGCTTAGTCTTGCCAGTCAGGGCTACATACTGAGACCCTGTCTTAAAAAAACAAAAAGGGACTGGGCTTGGTAGCACATGCCTTTAATCCCAGTACTTGGAAAGCAGAGGCAGGTGAATCTCTGTGAGTTGGAGGCCAACCTGGTCTACATAGTGAATTCCAGGTCAGCTGGGGCTACAGGGAGACCCTGTCTCAAAAACAGACAAAAAAAATGGGGCTGGAGAGGTGGCTCAACAGTTAAGAGTACTGGTTGCTCTTGCAAAGGACCTGGGTTCCGTTCTCAACATCCACATGGTGGCTAACAACTGTCTGTAACTCCAGTTCTGGGGGATCGATCCAGCTCCCTCCTCTGGCCTCTATTTACATTGCACACATGTGGTGCACTTACATGCATACAGGCAAAACACTCATAAACATAAAATAAAAATAAATAAATCAAAAAAGAAAAGAAAGAAAGAAAGAAAGAAAGAAAGAAAGAAAGAAAGAAAGAAAGAAAGAAAGAAAGAAAGAAAGAAAGAAAGAAAAAAAGAAAGAAAGGTAAAATAAGGACTGCAGTGGTCCAGAGAAATGACTTAGGGGGTAAAGGCGTCTGCTGCCAACCTGACTACCTACCTTCATACTCAGGAGAGAACTAACACTCCTGCAAGTTATCCTTTGAACTTTACACATGAACCATGGCATGCTAATTCATATACATTAAATAAATAAGTATAACAAAAAAGGACTGGTGAGACGGCTCAGTGGTAAATGTACTTCCCACCACGCCTGATGACCAGAATTCGATCCCTGGGACCCACATAGTGGAAGAGAAAACTGACTCCTGCAAGTTGTCTGACCTGCATACAGGAGCTGTGGTTTGTGCTTACCCATACACACACACACAGACATACAATCTTTTTTTAAAAAAATATTGTTTGTTTTTTTTAAATTTATTTTTATTTTATGTGTACTCTTGTATTGTCTGCATGTAGGTAAGTGCACCCACATCGTGCAATGCCTGCAGAGGTCAGAAGAGACTGTCGGGATCCCCTGGGACTGGAGTTACAGACAGTTGTTAGCCACCATGTAGGTGCTGGGATTCAAATCCAGGTCTTCTGCAAGAGCAACCAGTGTTCTTAACCACTGAGGCATCTCTCCAGGCCTCCCCCCCTCCTTTTTTTTAATATTTTTATTTTATGTGTACAAGTGTATTGCCTCCTGCATGTATGTGAGTGTACCTGTCATGCAATGCCACGGAGGTCAGAAGAGGGCTTCGGATTCCCCTGGAACTGGAGTTAAGGACGGTTCATAGCCAGCATGTGGGTGCTGGGAATCAAATCCAGGTCCTCTGCAAGAGCAGTCAGTGCTCTTAACTGCTGAGCCATCTCTCCAGCCCCCAGACATACAATCTTAAAAATATTTTTAAGCAACCAAAAAACTTGTTAAATAGGGAGAAGGCCTGGGTAGACCCATGAGATGCAGCATCAGATTTGCCCAGGGCCAGAAGGAGGGCCAGACTAGCAACTTCCAGGTCAAACTGCCAAAGGTTTTTTGCTTTATTTCTTTTTTTTCCATACTTTTTTTTAATTGTTGTTTGTTTTTTCCAGTGTGTTTGGGGTTTAGTTTGGTGTCCTGAGACAGGATCTTACTGTGTAGCCATGACTGGCCTGTAACTTGCTATGTAGACCAGGCTGGCCTCAAACTCAGAGAGATCTGCCTACATCTGGCTCCTGTGTGCTGGGATTAAAGGCCTACACCACCATGTACAGCCTTTGTTTGGGTTTTTAAGACAGGATCTGACTCTAGCTCAGGCTACTCAAGTAACCTTCCTGCCTGCCTCTCAAGTACTCTAGGATTACAGATGTAAACCACCATGCCCTGATTCTAAGCTGCATTAGAACTGAGTGTGATGACTCATGACTGTAACCATAGCACTTGGGAGACTGAGGCAGGAAGATAGTTTGGACCAGCCTGGGCCACACATTGAACTCCAGGTCAGCATTAGTCATATACCAACACCTTGTCTCAAAGCACAAAGGCAGTTGGATGTTGTGATGCACACCTTTAATCTCAGCACTTGGGAGGCAGAGGCAGATGGATCTCTGTGAGATTGAGGCCACCCTGGTCTATTTCGTGAGTCCCAGACTCTGCTTCAAACAAACAAAACCCACAAAGACAAAAGAGGCTTTGGAGATGGCTCAGTCAGTTAAGTGCTTGCTTTGTAAACAGAGGACCCGAGTGCTATCCCCAGTACTTGTATAGTTAAAAAAAAAAAAAAAAGACAGGTGTTGTAGTGGGCACCTCTAATCCCAGTGCTAGGAAGCAGAAAGTCCCAGCCTATCTACAACTCTCCAGCCATTGTAGTCAAATTGGTGGGCTATAGTTTCAGTGATAGACTCTGTCTCAAAACACGGGGTAGAAGGGCTGGAGAATTGGCTCAGTGATTAAAAGCACTGACTGCTTTTACAGAGGACCTGAATTTGGTTCTCAGCACCCACATGGTGGCTAACAACCATGCGTGACTCTAGCTCCAAAGGAAACAACACCCTCTTCTGGGTTCTGCATGCATGTGGTATGCTTACATACGTATATGCAAAACACTTATACATATAGGATTAAAATAAATAACTTGGGGCTGGAGAGATGGCTCAGAGGTTAAGAACACTGGCTGTTCTTGCAGAAGACCCAGGTTCGAATTCCAGTACCCACATGGCACCTAACAACTGTCCATAACTCCAGTTCCAGGGGATCTGATGCCCTCGTCTGTCCTCCATGGGCATTGCACAACACGGGTGTACTTATACATGTGCAGGTAATACATGCATACACATAAAATAAATAAAAATTCTAAAAAAAAATAAAATAAATAACTCTAAGAAAGTTTTTTAATAAAAAATAAATGGAAAGTAGTTAAGAGAAGGTACCCAATCTTGACCTGTCTGGCCTCTGTATGCACCTGCACACACGTGCACACATAAATGCACACATTGTTTCCTAGGTAGTAGTCGCTCACCCACACACATCAAGGCTGTGTGCTCCAATGCTGGGCAGTAGTAATCACATGATATCCATTAGGGAGGGTGCCAGCCCGCACAGGACCTAAAAGGATTCTCAGAACCCAGAGCTGCTGCCAGCTCCTGTGAGCAGGGTGAATGCCCCTGTGTGCCTAGGACCTCAGAGTCCATTGCAGTGGTGTGTAGACTGAGGCCCAGAGGTTCAGTCTGAACAGCCCTGGGATGCTTGGATGACCTCAGGGTCGGCTCTCCTTCTGTTTTTCAGGCCTGAACTACTCACAGATGGTGTCAAAGAACCTATTATGGATACTCAAGGTACCTGGGCGAGATATAGGCATGTGTGGGAGGACACCAGATCCCTGCCATACCCCCTCCTGATGACCCCATCCTACCCCTCCCTCCCCAGGAATTCCTCCACCACCCCTATTGGGTTTGCCCCCTCAGTGCCTCCTGGGGTCCCAGATGCTCCTGCCTCACCTGCCTTCTCTCCCCACCCCATCCCCAGAGAGGGACTCCCGGGACCGTCTTGTGGGAGAGACCCCGAAGAGACAGGGCTTTCAAGGTAAGGGTGAGCCCAGATAAGGTTAGGCATTTAAGGGTTATAACCTTGACTGACTTTTGGGGAGGTGGAGACAGTTGGGGATGGAAAGAGGCTGAACTTGATTCCAGGCTCTTGAGTACCCAATTGAAGACTAGGGCAAGACCATTGCCTTCCAGCTCTGAGGTAGAGACTTTGATTGACTGTAGGGGGACAGGCACAGGGCTCAGGAGCTGGTGGTTCTCTCTGGGCAGCTGCCACCTGCATGTCCATAGTCACTAGCCAGCTCAGTTCTTACTGTTTTGAAATTGGAAGAGGATATGGTGGCCGTTGAGAGCCAGAAAGACAGGTAATGGAACACAGAAAATCTTGAGGGTAGGCTTGTGGACCCCAGTGGAGACCAAAAAAATCCCTCACTGTGAGGGGGCAGCTGGTATTCCCCCCATCAGTAGAGGGTATAGCTGAGAATATTCCATATCCTATGTGTGGGCAGCTCTGTGACTGGCAGGCATGACTGGAGTGAGTCCTTGGGACCGGCTCTCCCACTAAGGGGTCACCATACTAATGAATAGTTCATTGAGGCCTCTGACAGCAAGGAGCAGCTCTGGGGTTCAGAGAGCCCACAGAGGTAAGAGCCAAATTCCAAGACTAGCTGCCAGTCCCCTCAGTCTCCCTTGTTCCTCCCCAAGCAGCTGGAATATTCCATGATAAGGGGAGTTCATGTGTCTCACCTCACCCTGTAGATCTTATCCAGACCCTTAGCAGGGTGGGAATGTCACCAGGTTGCTAATCTAGCAACAGAGGTCACTTTCTCCATTTCCTGCTACGCACACCCTTTGCCTCCTGAGGCTGGTCCAGGGTGTAACTTTTTCCAGGTCAAAGGTGTACCTGCAACTTGCTAGTACAATGTGTTACTTAATAAACAAGCCTAGAAGCAGAAGAGAACCTGCCTAGAATCCCCCAGTGAGGGGCTGGGGTCATGGGAGCTTCCTTAGCATCTGCAAGGCTCTTGGTTCCATCCCTAGTGCCACAAAAAAAAAAACCTCTCCCTTGGTGGACACTGGCATTCTGGCCCTCTGTCTCCTCATGCACTTTACAAAGCCCTTGCTCTACCTGCCATCCAGCTGAGGGCACAGATTCCCCTCTCCTTAGTGTCTCCCTTCTGAGTTTATTAGTTGGTTGGTTTTCAAATGTCAACAATTAATTTCAGCTTTTCGCTGTTGTCGCAACAGTATGCGTCCTTCCAGAAAAAAACACGTCTCTATGTAGACATTAACTCAGAAGGACTCTGAGAGGCCCACTCCAAGAATCTGTTAATTGCCAGAGGAGTTCCCTGTAATTAGGAAATCGTTTCCCTATAAAAGTCACCAAGTGCCTTTTAATCTAACAGCCTCTGTCCATAATTGTCTTCACTCTGCAGAAAATTACGATGCCAGACTCTCTCGGATCGACATCGCCAACACGTTAAGAGAACAAGTCCAAGACCTGTTTAATAAGAAATACGGTGAGCTACGTGCTGGGGTCAGATGGAGGGTGACTGGGCAGCTTCCTGGTTGTAGCTGAGATCACCTTGGGGGAAACTGGTTGTTCTTTTTATTACATTTATTCTTAGGGGATGGGGGTGTTCATTTTGCAGCATGTGTGCAGAAGTCAAACTTGTGGGCATCAGTTCTCTCTATCATGTGAGTGCCAGGGATTGAACTTGTGTCATCAGGCTTAGTGGCAAGCCTCTTTATCCACTGAGCCATTTCACCAACTCTTATTTGTTTCTTAAGTACCTGCTGTGTCCTAAGCATCAGGGTCACAGTGCCATAGAAATCAGGCACATTGTAGGATGTGGTGCACACCTGTAATCCTATTACTTGAATAGCTGATGCAGGAGGATTGCCCTGAGTTCCAGATCAGCATGTACTATACAGTAAGGCATTGTCTCAAAAAAAAAAAAAAAAAGAGAACTGGCAAGATGGCTTCCTGGGTAAAGGTGCTTGCTGGCAAGCCTGATGACCTGAGTTCAATTCCTGGAACCCGCATGGTAGAAGGAAAGAGCCAGTGTCTACAAGTTGTCCTCTGACCTCGATGTGCACACCAAAACCCCTCCATAAATAAATAAATGTAAATAAATATTTTTAAAAATGAGAGTGTTTAGAGATGTGGCTCAGTTGGTAGGCTAAGTGCTGAGCATGCATGAAGCCCTGAGTTCAGTGCACAGCACCACATAAACCAGGCATGATGGCACATACCTGTCATCAGGAGATAAAGCCAGGAGGCTCACAAGTTCAAAGCCCTCCTCAGCTATAGAAAGTTGGAGGCCAGCCTGTGCTATGTGACTCCCTGTCTCCAAAAATAAATAAAGCCAGGCATGGTGGTGCTTGCCTTTAGTCCCAGCAGTTGGGTGCCAGCCTGGTCTACACAGCAAGTTCCAGGCCAGCCAGGGTTAGCCAGTGAGATTCAGTCTCAAAAAATAAAATAGCCAGGCGTGGTGGCACATGCCTTTAATCCCAGCACTTGGGGGGCAGAAGCAGGCGGATCTCTGTGAGTTCATGGTCAGCCTGGTCTACATAGCGAGTTCCAGGCCAGCTGGGGCTACAGAGTGACCTGTTTCAAAAAAAGACCAAAAATTAAAAAATTAAAAATACATATAATAAAATTTAAGCCGGGCCTGGTGGCGCACATCTTTAATCCCAGCACTCGGGAGGCAGAGGCAGAGGCAGAGGCAGGTAGATATCTGTGAGTTCAAGGCCAGCCTGGTCTACATAGTGAGTTCCAGGACAGCTGGGGCTACAGGGAGACCCTGTCTCAAAAAGAACCCCCTCCACCCCCCCCAAAAAAATATATATAATAAAATTTAAAAAGGAAAGAAGGAAAAGAAAAGAAAGATGCCAGAGCCCAGATGCACAGCAGGCCCTGGTGTCTGGGCAGCACCCTGGCTGACTCAGCCTGGCTTTCTTGGTACCAGGTGTAACCTTTCCATTCACTCCATGTGGGCCATGAATCGGGGAATCTAAGTCCCAGTGCCTGATGGAAGAGTGGCTGTTTCATGGAAGGCTAGCTGTGCCCATAGGCTCCCATCCTGGAGAGGGGCTCCCAGTGCTCAGGCCTGGAGGCTGAAAAACATTAAGTCTTGTTCTTTTCAGAAGCTGGAACCACACATTTGTGCGGTCCGCTCACAACCCACTTAGAGTGGAGTTACCCTAGGATCCCCACTGCACAATACAGCTGCTAGTCTGTAGTCCTGCCCATTGCCGTGCAGTTTTCCACGGGGCCCTGTGCCTAGTGGGAGAGAGCCTCTCTCATGCCTTTTCATGCACCCTGCTCTACTCCTTGCCCTTGATGGACACAACCACCCTTCTCCCACACAGGGGAAGCCTTGGGCATCAAATATCCCGTGCAGGTACCCTACAAGCGAATCAAAAGCAATCCTGGCTCAGTGATCATCGAGGGCCTGCCCCCCGGAATCCCATTCCGCAAGCCCTGCACTTTCGGCTCCCAGAACCTGGAAAGGATCCTTGCTGTAGCTGACAAGATCAAGTTCACGGTCACCAGGTACTCCTGGCTGGGATAGGGAGCTGGCTCTAGCATTTCCTGGGGAAAGGGATTTGGAGAAGGACTGCAGGTCAGACAAGGTATTGGGGGTCCCACACATAAACTGGCTGCCATACCTTCTACCTAGTAGTAACAGCCCTTTATGCAAGCTTAGCCCTCTGAAAGAGCACAAGTCCCAAGGACAAGTGGTCTGGGTATCTTGTTACCATGCAGATCCTGGGCCTGGGGCATGGTTTAATGGGTAAAGTGTTTGCCCTGCAAGCATGCGGAAGAACCTGAGTTTGGGTCCTCAGTACTGATATGAAAAACTGCACGGCAGCACATGCCTATAGTCCTAGCACTGGGGCAGTGGACAGAGACAGGTGGCTCTTGGGCTCACTGGATGGCCAGCCATTCTAGCTGAAATAGCAAGCAAGCTCCATGTTCAGTGACAGACCTTATCACAAAAAATAGAATGGTAGTGGGGGCTGGGGAGATGGCTCAGCGGTTAAGAGCACTGGTTGTTCTTGCAGAAGACCCAGGTTCAAATCCCAGCACCCATAATAGCTAACAACTGTCCATAACTCCAGTTGTGCTGGGGCACTGCACTCACATGCACTTACCCACACATATGCATGATTAAAAATAAAAATGAATTTAAAAAAATATATAATGATGGGAGCTGGAGAGATGGCCCAGCTGTTAAGAACACTGACTGTTCTTACAGAAGACCTGGGTTTGAATCCCAGCACCCACGTGGCAGTTAGCAACTGTCTGTAACTCCAGTTCTATGGTATCCAACGGCCTCTTCTGTCCTCTGTGGGTATTGCACAACATGGGTATACTTACATGCAGGCAATACACACATACACATAAAATAATAATAAATAAAAAATATTTTTAAAAAATAGAGTGGAAGCTGGTGTGGTGGCTCACACCCTTAATCCTAGTACTTGGGAGGCAGAAGCAGCAGAAGAGCTAAGAACACTGGCTACTTTTGCAGAGGATGTGGGTTTGGTTCCCAGCACCCATGTGGTAACTCACAACTGCCTGTATGTGACTGTAGTTCCAAGGGATCCAATACCCTCCTCTGGCCTCTGAGGATTCCTGTATGAGTGTAGTACACATAAATTCACACAGCCATACATATAGATACATCAAAATAATAAATCTCTTTTAAAAAAAATAATAAGATGGACAACAGTTGACACACAGAGGCACAGGTGAGCACACGTGCATATACCCCCCACACACACATATACATACACACATTGCAGATCCCAAAACACGTGTCTCCCCAGTACTCAGGAAATGGAGGCAGGAGGATTGTGAATCAAGACCAGACTGGGTGACATAAGACCCAGTCTCAAAAAAAGAGTGTGGGGCTGGGTATGTGGCTCAGTTGATCGAGTGCTTGCTTTCCTAGCATGCATAAAGCCCTGGGTTTCATCTCAGATCCACATAAACCAGGCATGGCAGTATACTCCTGTAATTCCAGCACTCAGGAGGCAGAGGCAGAGAGAGGCAGAAGGATCAGAAATTCAAGGTCATTGTCTGCTGCATTGGGGTTCAAAGCCAGCCTGGGCTACATGATATCCTGTCCCAAAGAATAAAACCTGAAGTGCTAATACTTCTAGAATTAGGCATTTGTTACCAGCTCCTAGACAAGCCAGTATTGCTGTGTCCCCATGATGGTTGTGTCCCCCAAGTCCTTCTGAACCTTTGCTTCTGTTTCCCTTCTAGGCCATTCCAAGGACTCATTCCAAAGCCTGGTAAGTGGCACTGCTGTGGGGACAAGGGTGACTTTGTGGTACTGGGGTAGGGGGTAAGGGGGTGGGACTGCTGGTAGATTCTGGGAGCTGGAAACCATTGTGGAGCACGAACACACGGCTCAGTGGCTCAGAGCACTGACTGCTCTTGCACAGGACCTAGGTTTGGTTCCCAACACCTACATGACAGCCTACAACTGTCTATAACTCCATTTCCAGGGGATCCACCACCCTCCTTTGGCCTCTCCAGGCATTGCATGACATGGTTGCACTTACATACATGCAGACAATAAACTCACAAAATAAAAATAAATAAATAAATAGAAATTCAAAATAAAATAAAAAGATTTTTTTTTTTTATTTTTTTTTTTTATTTTTTTTTGGTCTTTTTGAGACAGGGTCTCCGAGCTGTGGCCCCAGCTGTCCTGGAACTCACTCTGTAGACCAGGCTGGCCTTGAACTCACAGAGATCTGCCTGCTTCTGCCTCCCAAGTGCTGGATTAAAGGCATGTGCTACCACACCAGGCCTATTTTTATTTTTAAAATTTTATGTGTATGAGTGTATTGCCTGCATGTAGGCAGGTGCACCTGTGCTGTGCAGTGCCCTCGGAGGTCAGAAGAGGGTATCAGATCCCCTGGAACTGGAGTTATGGATGTTTGTTAGCCACCATGTGGGTGCTAGGAATTGAACCCGGGTCCTCTGCAGGAGCAGTCAGTGCTCTTAATTGCTGAGCTATCTCTCCAGCCCCAAAATAAAGAGAATTTTAAAAACAATAATAGCAGACTCTTGGCATGTAGCCCAGGCTGGCCTCAAACTTACAGTTCTCCTTCCTCAGCCTCCCAAGAGCTGAGATGACTGTTGTGTACCACCCACACCAGGGCCCCTTAACCTTTCTCACAGGAGGAAATAGACTCAGACATTAAGGAAATTTCCCCCAAGTAACAGAGCATTCGCCCAGCCTCCCTGAGATCTGAAAGGATGTCTTTCCCATTTTACCTCACTAGCCTCGACCTTGGCATGTGCCAGGCTGTGCTTTATGACCATGCCCTTTTCCCTTCACGCACCAGCCATAATCTCATTGTCTCTCCCTTCTGACCACTAGGTGCAGTGCCATGGGTCCTGTGTACAATCTAATTCCCAGTTAATTCTTCTGGTTCATTTACTTGGTTTTTGCCTTTCAGTTTTATTTTAGTGTTTAGGATTTACTTGTTTGTTTTTAATGTGTATGACCCATTTTGCCTGCATGTAAGTGCACCTGTGTCATGCAGTGCCCACAGAGGCCAGAAGAGAGCGTTGGAGCCCCTAGAACTAGAGTTACAGATGGTTGTTAACCACCATGTGGGTGCTGGGAACCAAATCCAGGTCCTCTGCCAGAGTAGCCAGTGCTCTTTACCACTGAGCTATCTCTCCATTTCAAAAAGGCTGAGGACCAAGGGTAGGCCTCAGACTCATGATTGTCCTGGTTCTTGCCTCTTCACCATATCCCACTGTTGTGTGCCACCACAACAGGCTTTAGGTGTTCTTGTTTGTTTGTTTTTGGAGATGGTCTCACTGTGTAGCCCAGGCTGGATTGAATTTGCAATCCCCGTTTCTATCGCCTAGGTAGCTGGGGTGACAGGCCTGAGCCACCAAGTCTGGTGAGATTTGGGCTTTATTTTCTGGCATCAGAGTTTTGCTTTAATTTTCAAATGATAGCAGATTTGCATTTTCTGGGGGTTGCTATGGAGACCAGCTTTCACTCTGGACAGGTGGACTGCACAACGTGAAGCTGAACTAGAGAGGTCTATAGAGACCAGTCCCCAGTTATGTTCTAGGCTACCCTCAAACTCGCTCTATACCTGAAGATGACCTTGAATTTCTGATCTTCCTGCTTCTACCTTCGAATCCATAGGATTACAGGTGTGCACCACCACACCTGGTTTATGCAGTGCTGGGCATAGACCCAGGGCTTTGTGCAGGCTAGACAAGCAGTCTACAGGCCACAACCCCAGCACCACTCAAATTATGGTAGTGGTTTCAATGAAAAGAAAAAAGGCTTTGGATATAGTGAACTCCCTAGTCACTGGAGGTATTTAAACTGAGGTTAGGCTAGTCAGTTACTTACCAGAGAGACTATTCCCACAGAGTGGGCTGCAGGGGAGGATGGGAAAGGTTTCTCTCACATCATGTTACCTAAGTGTAAGAAGAATGGTTCTGCCATGAGAAGTTACTGTCCCTGAAGAAGGGACCTTGGAACTGCACTGCCACCTGCTGGACCCACTTCCCTTGGTGGCCAAGCTGGGAGCTTCCCCAGTCACTTCCTCTGTAGAATGTGGTGGTGCAAGCCTGGGAAGATCAGGAGTTCAAGGCTAGCCTCAGCTATATAGGAAGTTTAAGACTAGCCTGGGCTAAATGAGACATTATCTCGAAATCAGATAATAGGGGGCTGAAGAGATGGGTCAGTGGTTAAGAGCACAGGCTGCTCTTCCACAGAACCTGAGTTCAGTTCCCAGCCTGTAACTCCAGTACCATGGGATTTGATGTGCTATTTTGGCCTCTGTAGGCACTGCACTCATGTGCACATACCTGCCCCTGCCATACACATAAACAAAAAAATAAAAATAAATCTTTCTAGGGGCTTGGAGAGATGACTGAGCATTTAAGAACACTGGATGCTCCTGCAGAGGACCAGGGTTCAGTTCCCAGCACCCACAAGGCAGCTAACAACTATCTGGAACTCCAGTTCCAAGAGATCCAATGCCCTCTTCTGGCCCCCTTGGACATTGCAGGATACAGGTGCACTTACACGGCAAGACACTCACACATAAAATAAAAGTAAATCTAAAATTTTTAACTAAAAAGCAAATAATTATTATAATCATCATCATTTCCTCTGACCCCAGGTACAGCTTTAATGCACTGTCAGGAAGAACTGGGATACATTGGGGTCCCCAGAGGCAGAGTAGCACTGTGCCTTCCTCTATGACTCCAGCAAGCCAGTTTGCCTCTCTGGGCCTCAGTGACCCTATCTGTAAAAGAGGAAGAGTTGCCCAGGCCCTCTCTGCCTCCCCTCAACTCCTAGAACCCATGGCAAGGCCAGGCAGGTTGCAGAGGCTTGGAGGTCCTGACTCTGCAACCTGGATTGACCATGCAAAAGCAGGCTCAGCAAGTACTTGTCCTCATGTCCCCTTGGCCCAGAAGCCTCGAGCATCTCTGAGGCTAGGTGCAAATTCTCAGCGGTTCCAGCTTAATCTAGGACGTCCCCACAGTCTGTACTAAGCATACTTCCCTGTTCAGGTTTTATATCAGGAAATAGGTCAAGTGACATATGGCTGAGGAAGACTGATAACCCCATTTCCCTAGTGGTGCCTGAGGCCTAGTTAGAGCTCAGCTGAGGGGAAGGACCTGTAAACACAGGCAAGGAAAGGCCCACCGGTGCTGCAAAGCCTTTCAGTGGGGTCTGCTCGATGTAAGGTGGGTTTCATGGAAAAGGGAACCTCAGTTAGGCCTGGGTACCAGTCTGGGGTTGATGTTGACAGACAGGGATCAAGGAGGGGGCTATGCAGGAGAAGGAACAATTCCTTTGTGCCCTTTTGGAACTAATTTTGCCATTTTTGTTTTGGTGGGTTTTGTTTGCTTGGTTTTGGGAGGTTTTCTGTTTGTCTGTTTGTTTGTTTTGAGATAGGGTCTCCATATAGCCCCACCTGGCCTGGAACTCACTATGTAAACCAGGCTGGCCTCAATCTCACAGAGACCCACCCTCCTCTGCCTCCTGAGTGCTGAGATTAAAGGTGTGCACCACCATGCCCAGCGTAATTCTGTTTTTTTAACTATGATATTAGATAGATTAACTATGATTTGATATTTTAGATAAATTAACTTATTGTCTGTGATCTTGGATAAGTTAACTTGCTGTGTATGACCATAGATAATTCAACTTACTATATGTGATCTTGGCTAAATTAACATACTGTCTTTGATCTTGGAAAAGAAGTTAACTGTCTGTGATCTTGGATTAGTTAGCTCATGATCTGCAGTGTTAGAGAGGTTTACTTACTACCTCTAGTTCTCTATTTCTTCAGTCCTCTCTGCCTTTCTGTGACCTGCTCCCCAAGACCTGAGAGACATTTTCCTGTCCGCAGTCCCCTAGCCCGTGCCTTTCCCCCTCCCCACCCTTCCAGCTCTGTCATGTTTTGAGAACTCAAAATAAAACTGCCTTTTCTCAGTTTCTAAAGATACCACAATTCTAGCGTCAGCCACCTTTCCCCTGTGTCATTATCTAAGCCTCTTGTTGATAATTAGGCTCCAGTAATGACCACCTTTCTGTCTCTGGGGTGGGACAGCTCAGGGTGAGGCCCCCCTCTGAGAGGTGCCCTCCTGTTGGACCCAGAACTGACCGAAAGCCCCCTTTCTTCTGAAAGGAGCCATTGGGACTCCCCGTCTCCTAGCCTGTGGGAGCTCAGCCAGGACCACTGTTTCCTGTCCTGACCCTGGATCCATTGAGGATCCCAAACCCTGAACCCCACATGTAGTTGGAAGGGAACCTCAAGTGCTTGCTATGCAGATATAAGGACCTGAGTTCAACCCCTAGAACCCATAGAAAAATGCTGGGTATGGTGGTGTGCGCTTATACTCTGGGGAGGCTGAGACAGGAGGACCCCTGAGCCAGCCTGGCCTCTTTGGTGAGCTCCAGGCGAGTGAGAGACCCTGCTTCAAAATATAAAGTGGACAAAGAGCTGAGGAACAACATCTGAGGCTGCACTCCGGCCTACATACTCATACATGCAAACAAACACCGAGGTTAACTTCCAGTGGCTGGAGAAATGGCTCAGCAGTTAAGAGCTCTGGCTGCTCATGTTGAGGACCTGGGTTTGGTTCCCAGGGCCCACATGGCAGCTCACAGTCATGTAAGTCCCGTTCCAGGGGATCTGATGTGTCTTCTGACCTCTGAAGTCATTACATGCACATGGTACAGTTACATGCATACAGGCAAATGTGCATACATGTAAAATAAAAATAAGCATTAAAAAAGGAACTTTGGAAACTGAGACCACCCAAGTTGACAGAAACGACTGCCACCTTTATTTGAGCTTGTGTGACATCAGTACAGAGGTCACCAGGCAGAACACAGGCTCTCAAGGGATGATCAATGAATCAATCCTCTGAGCCACAAAATCAGAAAAAAATGGGTGGGGTCCAGGCAGGGCTCAGCCCCTGTGCCTACCCAGAAGCCTGTATCTTTGCAACCTACTGAGGATGGGTCAGGTGACCAGATAGTTGGGAGATAGAGATGGGGACATGCCAGAAGAGCTACAGACCGTAGAGATGGGGGACAGGACAGTTGGCACCTGGGTTACAAGGGCCCACAGGTGCACATGCAGTCACTCCCTGTGATCCCTATTGATTTGATGAATTACAAAGTAAGCATGGTGCACACCTGCAGTCCCAGCACTGGGGAGATAGAAGCAAGATTCAAGGTCATCTTTAACTACATAGGACTTTGAGGCGAACCTGAGCTAAATGAGACCCTGGCTTAAAAAAAAAAAAAATTATGCTTGCTGGGCGTGGTGTGCACGCCTGTAGTCCCAGCACTTGGGAGGCAGAGGCAGGCAGATCTCTGTGAGTTCACGGCCAGCCTGGTCTACACAATGAGTTCCAGGCCAGCTGGGGCTACAGGGAGACCCTGTCTCAAAAAGACAAAAAAAAAAAAAAAAAATCATGCCAACCCTCGGGAGGCAAAGGCAGATGGATCTCTATGAGATCAAGGCCACCCTGGTCCACATTGTGACTTCTAGGTGGGCTGGTGTTAGGAAAATCCTGTCAAAAAACAGTTAACAAAACAACAAAAAAAATCCTCGGGCTAGCACAATGGTTCAGCTGGTAAAGGCACTAAAGTCGCTTGCTGCCAAGCCTAATGGCCTGAATTTGATCCCCAGGACCACATGGTGGAAGGAAACAACCCCTGCAAGTTGTCCTCTGACTTGCACACACATGTAGTGGTGCACTTGTATACTCATAAACAAATAAATGTAATTTGAAAAATAAAACATTGAGCCAGGCGTGGTAGTGCACGCCTTTAATCCCAGCATTTGGGAGGCAGAGGCAGGTGGATCTCTGTGAGTTCCAGGCCAGCCGGGTCTACATAATGAGTTCCAGGCCAGCTGGGGCTACAGGGAGACTCTGTCTCAAAAAGACCAAAAAAATAAATAATAACTAAAACCTTGCAGGCCAGCATTCAGGAAGCTAAGGCAGGAGGATCATGAGATTGGGTCCCACCTGGGTTACATAGAGAGATGCTGTCTGAAGAAAAGCAAAAGAAAACAGCAAACTTGAATTTAACTTGTTACCTAAATAGAGAGGTGGTGTGTAGGGCATAGGCAGGATGGAGGGTGTGGCCTGTGTCCCTCTGACTTGCTGTTCCTCCCCACCACATGCCCCTGAGAGTGACCACTGCTTCCTCCATGAGGCAGCGTGTTCTGTTTGGGTGGGAGAAGACCAAGGCCATTCAAGACCCTTGAGTTTCACCCTGAGATTGGCCTGGTATAGCAACCAGGTTTGGCCCCCAGGTCAGGGGTGTTAATACCGTATAGACAACTGGCTGATTTCACAAGCCTGGGGAGTGGGGTCGTGGTGTGTGTGTGTGTGTGTGTGTGTGTGATATGTGTGTGTACATAGTGTGTGATGTGTATGCTTGGTGTTGGTGTGTAGTGTGTATGTGGTATGTATGTGTAGTATGATGAGTGTATATGTGTGTGATAAAGGGCTTGGGCGTGTATGTGATATGTGTATATGGTATGTAGTATGATATATGTGGTGTGTGATGTGTGTATATGTGAGATGTGTGTGGTATGTAGTATGTGAATGTGTGTGACATGTGAACGTGTGTGGCATGTATGTGTATGTGTATTCTGTAGGGCAAGTAGAGCTGACACTCAGGCTAACCTAACCAAGACAGATGACTATATTAGAGAGGAGACCAAAAACCAGGATGAGTCAGACAGGCTGTCTGTAATCTCAGGAAACTGCGGCAGGAGGATTGCCATGAGTTCAAAGCCAGCCTGGGCTATAGTATAAGACTGTGTCTCAAAAGGACCAACACACAGGGCCAGGGCTGTGGCTGTTAATAGAGTGCTGGCAGAAGGCCTTGGTTGTACTCCACAGAAACCTGGCCTGGAGGTACATAACTGTGATCCCAGCACTCGAAGGCAGGGGCAGGTAGATCTCTGTATGTGAAGGCCTAATCTACATAGCAAGTTCCATGCCAGACAGAGCCACATAGTGAGACCCTGTCTCTCTATCTCTCTCTCTCTCTCTCTCTCCACACACACACACACACACACACAAGCTCGAAGTCATCATTGGCTGCATTGTAAGTTCAGGCCAGACTCTGTCTCAAAATAAAAGAAACAAATCAGGGCGTGGTAGAACATTTCTCTAATCCCAGCACTTGGAGGGTGATTGTGACTTCAAAACCAGTCTGAGCTAAATAGCAAGATCATGTCAAAAAGATGAAAATGAAAAGGTAGCTGGGCACAGTATCTGGTGCCTGTAATCCCAGGAGGCTGAGGCAGGAAGAGTACTATGAATTTCAGGCAGCCTGAGCTACATAGTGAGTTCCAGGCCAGCCTGGGCTACAGTAAGACCTTGTCTTAAGAGAAACAAAAACAAAATGAAAAGTAAACATCCTGATCTCCTGGATGATGACCCAGGGCATCCTAAGGGTTCCCTGTCACACTTTGTGGGGTCCTATGACTGACATTCCTTAAGCTACAAGCTCCTTTTGTGGTAGAACACCTGTGGTGGGTGGGCTGTTCAGGAAATATGGATGGATAGATGGTTAGATAGATGGTTGGATAGAGGGGACATTGAGAAGGTGGGTGTGTGGAAGGATGAATTAAAGGGGAAGTATTGAGTAAGTGGGTAGATACAGAGATGACTGTGCTGCTGAGGCCAGAGCAGCTGCAGATGAGAAGGTGCCATTTGGAGAGGCTGCCAGCAGGCCAGGGGCCACATGGAAAACACACGTGCCAGCTTTACAGCTCCCTTGTCTCCCCTCCCCTGTCACTTTGCAGATGAGGATGATGCCAACAGGCTCGGGGAGAAGGTGATCCTCCGAGAGCAGGTGAAGGAGCTCTTCAATGAGAAATACGGTCAGTGCTCCAAGCAGCTGGGGTGGGTCTGTGGGGCAGCTGACCTGACCACACCCTGGGGACCTGCCCACCCTACCAGTGACTGAAGACATGTTAGTTACTTTTCCGTTTGCTGTGACAAAATACCTGCTTTTGCAGTTTAGGAGTGGAAGGATTTATTGTGGCTCACAGTTAGAGGGCAAAGTCCATCATGGTAGAGAAGGCATGGCAGCAGGAGTGTGAAGGCAGCTGGTCACATGGCATCCACAGTCAGGAAGCAGAGAGAGGAATGCTGGTGCTCAGATCACTTTCTCCTTTGGATTCAGTCCAGGACCCCAGCACATGGGATGGTGCTGCTCACATTCAGGGTGGGGCTTCCCCACTTAGCCCAACCTAGAAACTCACACACATGCCCAGAGGTATGTCTCTGAGATAATTCTAGGTCCTATCAAGTTGACAGTCAATGTTAATTACCACAGTATGTGTGGGGATGATGATGCACTCCATGGGATGGGGTGACTACCAGAGTCACATGCTGTTCCTCAATGTTTCACATTGACTCAGGGGATCTCTTTCTGGCTCTGACCCCCTTCAGGTGAGGCCCTGGGACTGAACCGGCCTGTGCTGGTCCCTTACAAACTGATCCGAGACAGCCCGGATGCTGTTGAGGTGACAGGCCTGCCCGATGACATTCCCTTTCGGAACCCCAACACCTACGACATTCACCGGCTGGAGAAGATACTGAAGGCCCGTGAGAATGTGCGGATGGTTATCATCAACCAACTCCAGTGAGTGCCACAGCGGAAAGGCATTGTGCTAGCCTGGGAGAGGAATCCAAAAAATCAACCCCAATTTTGTTGTTTTTGGGGGGTTTGCGGTTTTTTTTAAATATTTTATTTATTAGTTTTATTTTATGTGTTTGAGTGTATTGCCTACATGTATGTGAGTGCACCTGTGTCATGCAGTGCCATGGAGGTCAGAAGAGGGCTTTGGATACCCCTGGAACTGAAGTTAAGGATGGTTCGTAGCCGCCATATGGGTGCTGGGAATAGAACCCGGGTTCTCTGCAAGAGCAGTCAGTGCTCGTAACCACTGAGCCATCTCTCCAGCCCCTGTTGTTGTTTTGAGACAGGGTCTCACTATGTATCCCTGGCTGGCCTGGAACCCACAGAGATCCACCTGCCTCTGCCTCTCAAGTACTGGGATTAAGGTGTGCACCACCACTCCTGGCATATTTTTTTAATTAATTTATTTATTTGTGTATGAGTGTTCCTACATGTAAGTGCACCTATATGCATACAGTGCCAAGAAGAGATCAGAAGAGGGTGTTGGATCCCCTGGAACTACAGTTATGAATAGTTGTTAACCTCCATATAGGTGCTAGAAACCAGACTTGCATCCTCTGAAAGAGCAGCCAGTGCTCTTAACCACTGAGCCATCTCTCCATCTCCTTTTTCTTTTAAAGAATTATTTATCTGGGGGGGTCTGGAGAGATGGCTCAGCAGTTAAGAACACTGGCTGTTCTTGCAGAAGACCCGGATTCAAATCCCAGGACCCACATGGCAGCTAACAACTGTCTGTAACTCCAGTTCCAGGGGATCTGACAGCTTCTTCTGTCCTCCGCGGGCATTTCACAACACATGTGCACTTACCTACATGCAGCAATACACATGTACACATAAAATAAAAATAAATAAAACATTTTTTAAAAAGAATTATTTTTATTATTGTTGTGTGTGGGTGCCTGCAGAGGCTAGAAGAGGAGCTGGAGTTACAGGCAGTTGTGAGCTGCCAGGTGAGGGTGCTGGGAACTGAACCCAGGTCCTGTGCAAGAACAGCCAGTGCTCTTAGCTGCTGAGTCATCTCTCCAGCCCTTTATTTTATTATTTTTACATTTCGTGTGTATGCGTGTTTTGCCTGTATGTATGTAAGTGCACCCATGCATGCAGTGCCCATGGAGGCCAGAAGAGGGCATTGGATCCACTGAAACTGGAGTTACAGATAGCTGTTAACTGCCATGTGAGTGCTGGTAACTGAACCTGGGTCCTCTATAAGAGTAGCCAGTGCTCTTGACTGCTGATCCATCTCTCCAGCCCATAAATGATTCTTTAAAATAAAAATAACATGGAGAGTGACTGAAGAAGGTAGCAGACATCAACCTGTGGCCTACACACAAACACACACACACACACACACGGGCACATGGACACACGAAGGGGCAAGTGAGGTGGCTTAGTCAGTAAAGGCACTTTCCAGTAAGCCTGACAATCAGTCTGAGTTCAATCCCTGGGACCCACATAGTGGAAGAAGAGAAACAACTGACTCTCAAACTGTCCTCTGACTTCTACATGTACACCATGGCACATATGTGTCCCCACACATATACACACAAACACATACATACTTGTAATTAAAATATTTTTTAAATAAAAGAAGGAACTGGAGAGACAGCAGCACTGGCTGCTCTTGCAGAGGACCTGGGTTTGATCCAGCACTCACGTGGTGGCGTACAACTGTCCATAACTCCAGTTCCAGGAGATGCAACACCTTCTTCTCACCTCCAAGGATACCAGGGATGCATATGGCACGTATGCACACAGTCAAAAGACACATACACATAAAATAAAAATCAAAATAAAACTTTAAAAACAAAAAAGGAAGCAAGGAAGAAAGAAAAAAAGGAAAGAGGAATGAAGGAGGGAGGGAGGGAGGGAAGGAGGGAGGGAAGGAGAGGCCAGCTATGGAGGCACATACCTTTAATCCCAGCACTTGGGAGGCAGAAGCAGACCAATCTCTAAGTTCCAGGCCAGCCAGGGATACACAGTGAGATTCTATCTGAGGATGGAGGGAAGAAGGAAAGAGAAAGAGTGGGGGAGGGGGTAAGAGGGAGTGAGAGAGGAAAGAAAATATTTGATTTGATAATACATTCTTTAATCCCAGCACTGGAGAGGCAGAGGTAGGAGGATGGACCAGCCTGGGCTACATAGCAAGACCCTATCTCATAAAAGTGCAAATTAATTTTGGCCAAAGATATATATATATATAATCATTTGACTCACCGTTTTATAGGTTCCATACCCTAGTCACTTGGGGATATGGCTTTGGGCCTGTGGCAGCTTAGGTCTTCATGGTGGGAGCACTATGCATGGTGGATCAAGATACTCACCTCATGTGAGATGGGTGGTGGGAGCGGGGAGAGAAAGCCGTGATGGCCGGAATGGCTTAACTTCCTCCCCCTACACCTCACCTCCTGAAAGTTCCACCACCTCCCAATAGTGTGACAGGCTGGGGATCCTGTGTTTGTTACATGGACCATTGGGGTGACATTTAAGATGCAGACCTATATAGAACTATATTGTGCACAGCCCTGGCTTTAAGCACAGCAGCCATTTCTGAGCTGTGGACATGGTGCCCCTATTCCAAGGAGCAGGTGAAGAGGAGAAACCTTCTAACTGCTGCCTTGCTTTTGTCTTTTCCAGACCTTTTGCAGAAGTCTGCAATGATTCCAAGATGCCAGGTGAGTCGGAGGTGGAAGAGGCCAGCCTCCTGCCTCATGGGGACTTTTGCCTTCCAAAAAGCATAGAATGGGGATAGGTGGTAGCTCCTTTGATAGAGTGCTTGCCTAGCATGCACAAAGCCCTGGATTTGATCTCCGGCCCTTCATAAACTCACTGTGGTGGTACATCCCTATCATCTCAGCACTCAGGAGGTAGAGGCAGGTAGATCAAGAGTCAAAGCCAACCTCAGCTACATAGTGACTTGGAGGCAGCCTAGGCTACGGGAGAAAAAACAGAATAAAATAAAACACTGGTAGGAAGCAGGTAGAGGGTAGAATGATGCTCCCCACAAAGTTTTTGGGGATTTGGGGAAGACGGCTGTGCTGAAGACTGAATAATCTGGGTATAGTTTTAAGGACATCTAGGCTGCACTGAGCCAGTTGAGGACAGAGAGGGGACATGGTATCATCAAAGAGAGGCAGCAGGTAGGATCCAGAAGTAGAACTCCTTGGACCTGCCTATGGAGGAAGGCCAAACAAGTAAGCCTCAGCTGCTGGAGGGTCATGGAGCCTGGAATGCCAAGCAAGGGAATTGAGATGGCTGTAGCTCACCTACAGAGCATCTGCTTAGAATCCCCAGGGAGGGGCTGGGGTGTGACTCAGTGGTAGAGCACCTGCCTAGAATCCCCTAGTGAGGGGCTGGGGGCGCAGCTCAGCATATTCAGAGCCCTGGCTTCCATTCCCAGAACAGCAAACAAACAAACAAAATATTAAAAACCTAAAAGCAAGAGCCTTCGCCTGGGAGCTTAGGAGGCTGACACACAATGGCCTCCAGCAACTGACCTCAGCAACCCTTTCTTCCACCAGCCAAAGACAATGTTCCCAAGCGCAAGAGAAAGCGGGTTTCTGAAGGCAACTCGGTCTCCTCCTCTTCATCCTCCTCTTCATCCTCATCCTCTAACCCGGAGTCTGTAGCATCTACCAACCAGATCTCCCTTGTGGTAAAGACTCAAAAATGCACCCCACTCCAATTCATTGTGGCCTTTGCTTCTCCCTCACTTAGGACCACACACTCAGGGATGTGGGAATCAGGAGGCCCCAGGGTCTTAGAGGGACTCAGCTAGCCTCAGGGGTACTGACCCATCTACTTGTTCTGCCTGTGAGATAGATTGAGTGTCTGCACCCTGAGTGTCAGCATGACATTTGGAGTGTGGGTCTCACCATCAGTATGTGTAGATGAGGCTAGCAGAAGTTAGATGGTTGCATGGGGGATGGAGAACTCACCTCCAGACCTCCATCATCTGTTGGCCACATTGCTACATTTGGATCTTTCCTGTCCCAGAGGAAAACTTTTTCTAAAGAGCTGAATATAGTGGCACTAGCCTGTAGTTCCAGCACTCTAGAGGTGGAGGCAGGAGGATCAGAAGTTCAAGGCCAGCCTGGGCTACATGAGATCCTCAAAGAAAACAAATGGGGCTAGGAATGTGGCTTCATAGACTGCTTGCCTCCCATGTAGGGAGCCCTGAGTTCCATCCACAGCACATGCCTATCATCCCAGCACTGATGGGGTGGAGGCAGGAGCATCAAGAGTTCAATGTCACCATGAATGCTGGCACACACCTTTAATACCAGCACTCGGGAGGCAGAGGCAGGCATATCTCTGTGAGATCAAGGCCAGCCTAGTCTACATAGCAAGTTCTAGACCCGCTGGGGCTATGGGAAGACCCTGTTTCAAAAAACAACAACAAAAAAAATTCAATGTCATAGAACCTACGTAGAAAATTTGAGGCTAGCTTGAGTTACATGAGACCGTCTCAACAAAAAAAAGGGAAGAGGGGCTGGAGAGATGGCTCAGTGGTTAAGTGCACTGGCTGTTTTTGCAGAGGACCTGGGTTCTGTTACCAACATCCACATGATGGCTCACAACCATTTTTACTTAGCTCCAGTTCCATGGGATCTGAGCCCCCTCTTCTGGCCTCTGTGGGCATTGCACATATGTGGTGCACATACATATATGCAGGCAAACACTCATAAAATAAAAATAAATTTTCCAGGTGTGGTGGCCCACTCCTTTAATCCCAGCATTCAGGAGACAGAGACAGGTGGATCTCTGTGAGATCAAGGCCAGCCTGGTCTACTTAGTGAGTTCCGGGACAGCTGGACCTTATCTCAAAAAAAAAAAAAAAAGAGGGGCTCAAAAGATGGCTTAGCAGTTAAGAGCACTGGCTGCTTTTGGAGGGGACCTGGATTCGGCTCCCAGCACCCACATGGTGGCTAACAACCATTCATAACTCCAGTTTTAGAAGATCCTATGCCCTCTTCTGGCCCCGAGGGCACTGCATGACACTTACATACATGCAGGCACTGCATCATACACATAAAATAAAAATAAATAAATCGCCAGGCGTGGTGGCGCACGCCTGTAGTCCCAGCACTTGGGAGGCAGAGGCAGGCGGATCTCTGTGAGTTCAAGGCCAGCCTGGTCTACATAGTGAGTTCCAGGACAGCTGGGGCTACAGGGAGACCCTGTCTCAAAAAGACCAAAAAATAAATCAATAAATCAAGCTGTGTGTGGTGGCACATGCCTTTAGTCCCAGTACTCGGGAGGCAGAGGCAGGCTGATTTCTGTGAGTTCAAAACCAGCCTGGTCTACATAGAGAGTTCCAGGCCAGGAGGGACTACAAGGAGAGGAAAAAAGGGAGGGAAGGAAGGAGAAAAATTTTATAGTTTCTTGACTTTTCAATTTTGTGCCCCTTCTAACTTTCCTCGGACACATCGAAAGCCCAGAATTTTACTTTTTCCCAGCCTTCATCTGTGTATGTGTAGAGGGCTCCACAAGGTGGAGCACCCCCTGAGAAGCAGGACATGATCTGTGAGGGGAGGCTGGGTGTATGGGCGTCACTGCTCTGCTGAACTAGTCCTCATTCATGACTCTGGGACCCAGGTGGGGACAGTCACCAGGCTCCACAGCCACTTCTGAGCTGTGTCATCTTGAAGAGGTTTCATGCCCTCTCTGGGCCTTGGTGCCTGCATAATAAATAGCTTTCCGGATCCTCTCAATGAAGCAGAGCTAAGTGTTGGGGGGGGGGTTCCTGTGCTACCTAGAGTCCTAATGCTGTCCCTCTGTCCCCCCTCT
Source organism: Nannospalax galili (assembly GCF_000622305.1). Classification (NCBI taxonomy): domain Eukaryota; kingdom Metazoa; phylum Chordata; class Mammalia; order Rodentia; family Spalacidae; genus Nannospalax; species Nannospalax galili. The sequence goes on along the minus strand of NW_008354022.1, from coordinate 3,987,745 downwards.
TTTTTAGCAGTGGCCAATGTACATGGTGGACTATTCCGGACTGAACGTGCAGCTTCCGGGCCCCCTTGATTATTAGACCTCAAAGCCGAATCAGGACCTCAACTCAGAAAGATTAAAGGAAATGTAATTTATGTACAAAGTGTATATTCGGATATGTATCGATGCCTTTTAGTTTTTCCAATGATTTTTACACTATATTCCTGCCGCCAAGGCCTTTTTAAATAAGTAAAAAAAAAAAAAAGGAAAAGAAAAATAGTGTCATTTTTATTCTTTCTAGTTGTGTGCACTTTTTAATTATTTTTAAAATTTGTGTGTGTGTGTGTGTGTGTGTGTGTGTGTGTGTTCATGTGAGTGCAGTGCACGCAGAGCCCAGAAGAGAGTGTTGGATCCCCTGAAGATGGAGCAATCGGTGGTTATGACCCAACCAGTGTAGTTGCTGGGAGCTGAATTAGGTCCTCTGTAATAGCAAAAACAAACAAAAGCTAGTAAGGTGAGAAAGGCCAACAAAATGACTCAGCTGGTAAAGGTGCTTGCTGCCAAGGATGATAGCCTGAGTTCTATCCCCAGGACCTACATGGTGGGAGGAGAGAACAGACTTCTATAAGTTGTCCTCTGACCTCCACTTGGGTGCTGTATCACACACAATAAATTGAAGGTACTTTAAATATATATATATATATTTATATATATGGTGAAGAATGATATACAAGTGTATGTATGCACATAAACACAACATGCCACACACTCAAATTTGGACTTACACTACACATTACATACACACAGAAGCTCAAGGTTATCCTCAGCTATATAGTGAGTTAAAAGCCAGCCAGCCTGTGCTACATGAAGCCCTTTCTCAAAACAAAATGGGGCTGCAGAGATAGCTCAGCAATAGGGTTTTAAGAGCACTGGCTGCTCTTGTAGAGGATCCAGGTTCAGTTCCAGCACCCACATGGTAGCTAACAACTGTCCTTAACTCCACCTCCAAGGGCTCTGACACCCTCTTCTGGCCTCCACAGGCATTGCATGTACAGTGCACTTACATGCCGGGAAAACGCTCATACACATAAAATAAAAGCAAATATAAATCAAAAACTCTAAGCAGAAAGTGGTTCTTAATAAAAGGAATTTTGTCCGTTAGTAACGATCACAGCAAATGTTTATTATGCTGGAATTCTTGACTTTAAGCTAAGAGGCTGCTTTTGTTCTTTTCTCATCCTATGTCCTTTTAGTTTTCCTTGTCTTTCTGTCCTGTCTGAACATTACGTGAGGGTTGCTGGAAAGGAGAGGGACCAGGGTGACCCCAGGACCCGGCTCTAAATGCTCCAGTCAGAACAAGGCATCTGGCTTAGAGGAACGAGGTTCAGAGTGAGCTGAGTCCATAATAGAACCACCCGGAAGCTTTGGCCATCCCTACGGGGTTTTGGCTGTGCCACAGTTGGGGGAAAGGTCCTGACCCAGACTTCTAGACCAGCTTCCTCCTGGAAAGATGTTAAAAACTGCAAAGTTGGCACACTCCTGCCAAACTGTTCCCTCTCTCTGCTGGCTCCCCTCCCCTATCAGCTGGTAGCTGGCCTTCCTTTCCACACCCCAAAAGCTGGGTGGGGAGAGCACTCTTTTCTCTCTGTCTCTTCTACTTTTTGTTCATCAACTGATTTTTATTTATTTTTATTTTATGTATATGAATGTTTTGCTTGCATGTATATTAGTGTACCCATGCGTGCAATGCCTGCAGAGGCCGGAGGAGGACATCTGATCCTTTGGAACTGGAGTTATGAATGGTTGTTAGCTGCCATGTGGGTGTTGGGAACAGAACCCAAGTCCTCTGCAAGAGCAGTCAGTACTCTTAACCACTGAGCCATCTCTCCAGCCCTGGTTGGCTGATTTGGAGACAGAGTCTCAAGTAGCACAGAATGGCCTTGAATGCCTTATGTAATTGAGGATGACCTTCAACTTGTGATCCTTCTGTCTTCACCTCCCAAGTGCTGAGATCATAAGCAAGCCCACCACACCCAACTTAGCCCTTTTTCTCAAGATCCAGCACTCCATGCATAGACCTCATTGTTTCTACAGAAACCACCTGTGAAACTTCAGTGGTAGGGCACCTGCCTAGAACCCCCCAGTGAGGGGCTGGGGTGTGGCTCAGTGGTAGAGCACCTGCCTAGAATCCCCCAGTGAGGGGCTCAGTGGTAGAGCACCTACCTAACTGCCATTAAGCCTGGGTTCCATAACCAACATTGCAAAATAGATAAAAAGCCAAACAGCTCCTAGGTTTTTTTCTGCCTATTTCCCTGAAAGCTAACTTCTTGGCACAGCATTCCAGGCCCCTCCCAGTCTGTCTTCTATCCCAGCTTCACAAAACACCCTTTATCTACAGCAGGAACCATGGTGTATTCTGGGGCCTTGAGTACCTGACACCCTTATAATGGTTGCAGACACGGTGCCTGTCTGTGGTCTAGAGGAGCCCCCATCAAGGTCCAGGGTGACCAGATCAGACGTGCTGGGAGCTGCTGGGAAGGGCTAGCCCTGGGGAACTGGAGCCACAGACTGAGCAGTATAAAGTCTCATTCTCTCTGTGCAGATGTGTGCAGTTCAGTGGGTCTTCACAGTGACCCTTTGCATACTTGGTGTGATGTCATTCCTTAACAACAGAGGAAAAAGCCAGGTATGGTGGCTCATGCTTGCCATCTTAGCACTGGAATGCTTGAACAGAATTGTTGAGTTCAAGGCTACTGAGCTACACAGTGAATTCAGGCCAACCTGGGCTAGAGTGAAAACCTGTCTGGAAAAGAAACAGGAGCTGGAGGGAATGTAGTGCAGTTAGTAGAGCACTTGACTAGAATGTGGTCCATCCCCAGCACTGCATAAAACTGGACACTGTGGTGCACGCCTGTAATCTCAGTACTGGTAGATGCAAGAGGACTAGGATCAGGAAACAGGAGTTTCAGGAATTGCAAACCAGCCTGCGCTATATGAGACCCTGTCTTAAAAACAAAACACCATAATTCTAAAAAGAGAACACAGCTGGGCATGGTGGCACATGCCTTTGATCCTGGCATTTGGGAGGCAGAGGGAGGCAGCTCTCTGAAATCGAGGCCAGCCTCCACTCCATAGCGAGTTCCAGGCCAGCTGTGGCTACAGGAAGACCCTGCTTCAAAAAGAACAAAAAGATAATCAATTAATTAATTAATTAAAAGGAAACACACATAGGAATGACTTTTAATATGGGCATAATCTGGACTAAAGACTTTTACCTCACCTCGCAACCAAAAAGCTACTGTTTATAATGTAAACCAGGTCACTGACCCGTGGGTTCCTCTTGTGACCTGGGTACCTGACCTTAATCCCTCAGAACCCCACTTTGCCCTCCACCCAAGATAGTGAATGAATGTGAATGTGCTTGACTAACATATCAAAGTGCTGGAAGCAGTGTATTTTTCTCATTGAAAACAGTGAGAAAATTTGAGAAGACTGTTTGAATTGTATGTGTGATATTCTAGGCCTAGGAATCAAAGGGCAAGATTCTCTGATAAGATAAGGGTGGATCCCAACTTCTATTTCCCCAATTCACGATGGAGATGCTGTTTCAATAAAATAATGCATGAAGCCTGGCAGTTCTGTGAGACATCTGAAGGAACTCAGAGACATCTGGAGGTGCTCAGAGTCCAGGTCCTTAAGTCTTGGCTTTATGAATGCTAAGATGCTGTGGTACACACTTTTTTTTTTTTGGTCTTTTTGAGACAAGGTCTCCCTGTAGCAGCAGCTGGCCTGGATTTTCTAATGGAGACCAGGCTGGCCTTGAACTCACAGAGATCTGCCTGCCTCCCAAGTGCTGGGATTAAAGGCGTGTGTGTGCTACCACGCCCGGCCACACCTTTTATTTCAGCATTCGGGAGGCAGAGGCAGGTGGATCTTTGTGAGTTCGAGGCTAAAAAGGGGGCTGAAAAGATGGTTCAGTGTTACGAGTACTTCCTGATATTCCAGAGCATCTAGGTTCAGTTTCTAGCACATACATGTTGGCTAACACCAGTTCCAGGGGATCTGACACCTGCTTCTGGACACTAGGCATTGCACACACATGGTACACTTACATACATGCAGGTAAAACACTCATACATATAAATAAATAAAATAAATAAATAAATAAATAAATTTTTTGAAGAAAGAAAAAGAAAAGAATGCTAAGAGTAAGGCTGTTTATTTAGGCATAACCGTAATGTGGTTTACTAATGCCACACCCCCAAAAGAAACATTTAAAAGAGGGTACCTTGGACAGGTGTACATACCTTTAAGCACTTGGGAGACAAAGGCAGGCAGATCTCTATAAGTTCAAGGCCAGTCTGGTCTATGCAGTAAGTTTCAGGCTAGCCAGAATGACATAGTGAGATTCTGTTTCAAAAATAAATAGCCAGGGACTGGAGAGATGGCTCAGCATTTAAGAGCACTGGTTCTTACAGAGGACCTGGGTTTGATTCCCAGCACCCACATGGCAGCTAACCACTGTCTGTAACTCCAGTTAGTGAATGAATGTGGATGTGCTTGATCCAGCGCCTTCTTCTGACCTCCATGGGCACTGCATGACAGGGATGCACTTACATACATGCAGACAGTATACTCATACACATAAAATAAAATAAACAGCCAAACAAGGTATGGTGGTATACATCTTTAATTTCAGCGCTTGGGAGGCAGAAGAAAATAGATCTCTGAGTTTGAGGCCAACCTGGTCTACATAGGGAGACCCTGTCTCAAACAAATAAATAAGGCCTTGGAGAGATGGCTCAGTGGTTAAGAGCACATACTGCTCTTCCAGAGGACCTGAGTTCAATTCCCAGCAACCACGTCAGCTCAGAACTACCTGTAACTACAGCTCCTGGAGGATCCAACACCTCTGGTATTCTTAGATGCAGGCACTCAGGTGTGCATACCCACACACAGACACATACACATAAGTAAAAGTAAATAAATAGCCAGGCAGGGTGGTACATGCCTTTAATCCCAGTACTCAGGAGACAGAGGCAGGTGGATCTCTGTGAAATCAAGGCCAGCCTGGTCTACATGGTGAATTTCAGTCCTGCCAGGGTTACAGGGAGCCCCTGTCTCAAAAAGACCAATTAAATAAATAAATAAATAATAAACAAATAAATACAAATATAAATAAAGTTAAAGTAAAATAAAATCAAAGAGGGCATCCCTCCAAAACCAAGCCTTTTGTTGTTTTTGGTGGGAGTTTGGTTTTGGTGGGGTTTGTTTGTTTGTTTGTTGTCTTTTTGAGACAGGGTTTCCCTGTAGCCCCAGCAGACCTGGTACTATGTAGACCAAGCTGGTTTCTGCCTGTCTCTGCCTCCCAAGTGCTAGAATTAAAAGCGTGCATCACCATGCCCAGCTATTTTTGTTGTTCTTTTGAGATAGGGTTTTAGGTTACCCAGGCTGGCCTCAAACTCACTGTATAGCTGAAGAGGTCCAATTCCTGATCCTTCTGCCTCCTCCACCTGCTGAGTGCTGGAATGACAGGTGTTTGTCTCCACATCCTGTTTGAAGCCATGAATTTAAACCATGAACTCGCCTCTATTTTCCCGTTTCAGCCTGTGCCACCGTGCCCCCAGCCCCACCCCTCCACCGCTTTCTGGGAGGCCTGGGCTTCAGAAACTTGTGACCCTTCAGGGGTCAACCCCAGGGACTTGTCCCTTGCTACATGTACACCCAGATCCCCTGAAAGCCTTCCAGGGTATTCGCCTGCAGAAGCTTCCAGATGCTGTTTATGCAACCACTCAAGAATCTCAGCACCCCATACTTTCTAAAGTGCTTTGATTCAAAGCACTTATTCTTTAATTAAACTTTATTTAACCGCCATCTGTCTCTGTTCAAAACGGCTTGGTGTTTTGCAACTTGAAATGAGAATTGTTGTCAGTTTTGTAAACATGCCCCCCCCCCAAAAATCAACAAAACACTTTCTGAAGAAATAAATAAGGAACATGAGTTGCCGAGCTGCATCTTGAACATTCTAATTGCTGGGAGATGTGTGCTGGTGGGTATGTAATCATTTTATATACAAGTTCTTTGTATAAAGAGCTGGAATCAATGGAAAGATTGAGATTATAGAAAATGCTAGAATTACATCAAACTGAAAACAGTAATGAAGCAATCATCAACCAGGGACAAGGCTGGGGTGAGGCGAGAGGGAAGAAGGGGAGTTGGGCAGTCCACACCTGCTCTTCCACCTGTAGCTACTCCTTCCAGGGCCCCGCCCTCCCTACCCAGGTGCACCCTGGCTGCCAGGCAGATGACGCGTGGCCTAGATTCTTGGGGAAGGAGTATCTGCCTTTCTTTCTTTTTCTTTCTTTCTTTCTTTCTTTCTTTCTTTCTCTCTTTCTTTCTTTCTTTCTCTCTCTCTCTCTCTCTCTTTCTCTCTCTCTCTCTCTCTCTCTCTTTCTTTCTTTCTTTGCTTTTTAAAATGTTTATTTTTATTTTATGTGTATGGGTGTATTGCCTGCATGTATGTAAGCGCACCCATGTTGTGCAGGGCCCATGGAGATCAGAAGAAGGCATCAGATCCCCTGGAACTAGACTTACAGACATTGTTAGCTGCCATGTGGGTGCTAGGAACCAAGCCCAGATCCTCTGCAAGAGCAGCCAGTTGGGGCCATCTCTTCAGCCCCTCTCTGTCTCTTTCTGTCTTTCTGTCTCTATATTTCTCTTTCTCTGTTTCTGTTTTGCTGTCTAATATATATGCATATTTCTCTGTCTGTATATATTTCTGTCTTTCTCTATATCTCTCTGTCTCTCTGCCTCTGTCTCTGTCTCTGTTTCTGTCTCTCTGTATTGCTCTGTCTCTATTCTAGTTTGGTTTCTGTTGCTGTGATAAACACCATGACCAAAAGAAACTTGGGGGAAGAAAGTTTTTTCATCTTACATTTCTAAGGTACAGTTCAGATTTGAGGGAAGTCAAGGCAGGAACTCAGGACAGGAACCTGGAGGCAGGAACTGAAGCAGAGACCATGGAGGAACACTGCTTACTGGCTTGCTTCCCCTGGCTTGCTCAGCTTTCTTATATAGCCCAGGCCCACCTGCCCAGGGATGGCAGCACCACAGTGGACTGGGCCCTCCTGCATCAATTACCATTCAAGAAAATACCTTGTAGGGCTGGAGAGGTGGTTCAGAGGTTAAGAGCATTTCCTGCTCTTAGAGAAGACCAAAGTTCAGTTCCCAATACCCACATCACTGACAGCTCACAAGCACCTATAACCTCAGCTCTAAGGGATCCAATGACCTCATCTGACCTCCACAAGCACTCACACACATATAGCATACACACATACAGAAACACAAATATACAAATAAATAACAACTAAAAAAAGAAATTTAAAAAAAGGAAAAGGCAAATGCCTCACAAACATGTCCCACAGGTCAATCTGGTAGAGAAAATTCCTCAACTGAGGTTTCCTCTTCCCAGGTGACACCAGTTTATGTCCAGTTGACGTAGTCTCTTTCTCTCTTTTCATCTCTATCTGTTTCTGTCTCAGTGTGTTTCTCTGTCTCTCTCTGTCTTTCTGTTTCTTTCTCTTTGTGTGCCTTTTTCTGTCTCTCATAGACAGATAGCAGGCAGCAGGCAGGCAGGCACACACACACACACACACACACACACACACACACACACCTCACTCTACAGCCCAGTGTTATGTGCCACTGTCCCCTGACCCTAACAGACTCCATCCTCATCACAGCAGCTATAACTCCTTACAAGAGACCCTGAAGATTGTGCCAGTTGACTGTTGGCATACCTCATAGAAGGAGGCGATGGCAGGGTCACTGAACCTTTACCTGGTCTCAGTCACTCCCTGTACCTCCCAGCTAGCTGTATGTAATTTTGCCCAAATGTATGTGACCTCAGGAATTGCTAGAGCATATAGATTGCGGAAAGTTAGCTGAAGGTGAGCGTCTCCATCTATACAGCTGTGAGGAAGTCCTCATCCATGCTGAGGTGACACTTTTCTGTGTGCAACTATTTTGGGGACCCCATGCTTCTGTCAGTCACCCCTCACTCATGCTCTGTAAGTAAACTCAATAAACTCATTTGGTTCCAAAGCTGGACTTTGTTAGAATCATACATTGGTTTGTCCTTGGAGGCCTATGAGAAGGAGGTAGACATTTGTTTATATTTCTCCAGGAGAAAAGCTCCCCCCACACCCAGGTTGAGCTCAAATTCATGATCCTCCTGCCTCAGTCTCCAATTGCTGGGATTAAAGGCCAGTGGCACCTCTTTAGGAGTCAAAGATTCCTTAATGTTGTCTACTGAGCTACAGGGAGCAAGTCTCTTACTGTATTATTATTTATTTATTTTTAGTTTATGTGTTAGTGTGTTTTGCCAGCTTGTAAGTGAACCACCTACATGCAATACCTAAAGAGGCCAGAAGAGGGCATCAGATCCCCTGGAGTTATAGATGGTTGTTAATGATGGTTTCTAGAAACTGAACCCGGGTCCTCTGGAAGAGCAGCCAGTGCTCTTAACCTCTCAGCCATCTCTCTAGTTCCATACTTCATTTTCTTGTTGCTACAACAAAATATCTGACAAAGGCAACTTAAGGAAGGAAAGGTTTATTATGGCTCACAGTTTGAGGACACAGTCCATCATGGGGGAGGCCTGGTGGCAGGAATGTGAGGCAGCTGCTCATATCATATCCACAGTCAGGAAGCAGAGAGATGAATGCGGGTGCTCAGCTCGCTTTCTCCTTTTTATTCAGTGCAGGACCCCAGCCCATGGGATGGTGCTGCCCACAGTCAAGGTGGGTCTCCTCACCTCAGTTAACCTGATCTAGAAACTCTCTCACAAACATGCCCAAAGGTTTGATTTCATGGTAATTCTAAATCCTACCAAATGAACAGTCAAAATTAACCATCACATGTTCCTTCTACCTGGGCAGGTAATAGAGAAAGAGGGAAAAGATAGGGAGCCTCTTCTTGTATGTCATGAATCCATGAACAGAGAGAATGGGCCTGAATAATGTTCATGTTTGGTCACTGGGGAAACTGAGATTGCAAGGCCTAGAGCCTGACTGAAGTGCAAAGTCAGTGGAAAGCTGGGCTGGAGTCACCACACCAGACACATCATCTCATAGAAACTGAGGTATGGATTAAAACAAGACACCAGGGCCCAGTGGTAGGGTACTTGCTTACATTTGAGAAGCGCTGGGTTTAATTCTCAGTACTGAAAAGAAGGAAAGGGAAAAAGGAATGAAAGGGGTCTGGAGAGACAACTCAGTGGTTAAGAGCACTGGCTGCTCTTGCAGAAGACCCAGGTTCTATTTCCAGCACCCACCTGGTGACTAACAACCATCCGTAACTCCAAATCCAGGGGAATCCAACACCCTCTTCTGACCTCCTCAGATGTTGCATGACACAACATACATAGGTGCACTTATATACATGCAAGCAATATGGTCATGTACATAAAATAAAAATAATAAATAAGGGAGATGGCTCAGCGGTTAAGAACACTGGCTATTCTTGCAGAAGACCCAGGTTTGAATCCCAGCACCCACATGGCAGCTAACAACTGTCTGTAACTCCAGTTCCAGGGGATCCGACAGCCTCCTTGGGCATTGCATGACAGGGGTGCACTTACCTATATGGAGGCAATACACTCATACACATAAAATAAAAATAATTAAAAAAATAATAATAAAATATTTTTTAAAGGAATGGAAGGAAGGAAGGAAAGAGGAAAAGATACTCCACCTGTAGCTACTCCTTGTGTGCATGCCTGTAATCCCAGCACTTCTGAGGTTGAGGCAGAGGGAAATCACCATGAGTTGAAGGCCAGCCTTGTCTACATAGAGAGTTCAAGGCCAGCTCAGGTTACAAAGAGACCCTGTCTCAAGAAAACAAAAACAAGCCAAGTGTGGTGGTGTAGGCCTGTAGTCCTAGCACTTGGGAGGCAGAGGCAGGCAGATCTCTGTGGGTTCCAGGCCAGCCTGGTCTATATAGTGAGTTCCAGGCCACCTGGGGCTACAGGGAGACCCTGTCTCAAAAAAAAAAAAAAAAAAAAAAAAAAAAGAATATAATGGCCATATTGCCCCCAAGACCCCCAGCTCAGTTCAGTTCTGTTATTTGCCCACCCAGGCCATCTGAAGCCCCTTGACACTTGTAGGTGGACATCCAGGATTGCCCTGCCTGCTTCAATCCATCCTAGGCAGACTGTGGGCTCTACACCCCTCACATCGGTTCCCAAGTCAGCTTTGCCATGTTGGCAGCTGCAGTCAAGCAAGGTAGCTTGGGGCTGGGGATATGGCTCAGTTGGTAGAGTGCTTGCCTAGCATGCAAGAAACCCTGGGTTCCATCTCCAGCACCTCATAAACTTACAGGTAGAGTGACATATATCTGTAATCCCAGCCGTCAGGAGGTGGAGGCAAGAGGATCAGAAGTTTAGGGCCAGTCTTGGCTACAAAGTGAGTTTGAGGCAGCCTGGACTACATGAGACCCTATCTCAAAAAAAAAAAAAAGAATAGAAAAAGAAAAGAGTTGAGTGTAATAGCACACACCTGTAATCCCAGCACTGGAGAGGTAGAGGCAGGTGGCTCTCTGTGAGTTCAAGGCCAGCCTGGTCTATGTTGTGACTTTTGGAACAGCCGGAGCTACATAGTGAGACCCTAACTTTAATGAGACCCTCAAAACAAACAAATGAAGAAAACAAAACAGGTACTGGAGAGATGCCTCAGTGGATAAAGCCCTTGCAATGAAAGCATGAGGACCTAAGGTCCAGCTCTTGGGAGGCAGAGATAGGGGAATCCCTGGGGCTAACTGGCTAGCTGAACTTAGCCAGAATTGACTCAATAAAAATGTGTAGAGAAAGGAAGTCATTATGTAAATTCCATGCATACGTACACATGTGCCCACATACTTGAAAATACACACACACACACATACTCACACACACACACACACACACACACACACGCACGCACGCACGCACGCACGCACGCACTCACGCACACAGGAGGCGGCTTAGAAGACTCCAGTTTCTTATGACAGTATGCCACCACTGACTATAAGAGGCTCCGTTTCAGCAGCACCACCTGTCGGCAGCCTGTTGCAAGTCCAAGCAGTTGCGGGCGCAGAGCTGGAGCCAAGCCCCCGCTAGGGACTGCCCTATGCCAAGGTGGAGGCAGAAATTCTATCAGATCATGGGGATCTGTTTGCAGGTCTGTCTCTCTCACAGGCTGTCTGCTTGCCAGCTGCTCGGGGTGGAGCCGCCTCCATCCCAACCTGGGATTGCAGCGGGGATCCCAATGGGGATGCTAGAGTTGGCTGTGGTGACTCATGACTGTCATCTCAGCACTAGAAATGTACAAGCAGGAAGATTTGAAGGCCAGCTTTTCCTGCATAGGGAATTCAGGCCAGTCTGAGCTACATAAGACCTTGTACCAAAAAAACAAAAAACAAAAACAGAGAAGGGGTTTGGTGGTGCACACCTTTAATCCCAACAGAGGAAGAGGGAGGTGGATCTCAGTGCAAGGTCAGCCTGGTCTACATAGTGAGTTCCAGGCCAGCTGGGGCTACAGAAAGACCTTGTCTCAAAAAGAAAAAAAAAAAAAGGAGTGAAGAGATGATCCAGTTGTTAAGGGCACTGGCTGCCCTTGCAGAGGACCCAGGTTTAGTTCCCAGCACTCACAGGGCTAACAACTGTCTGTAATTCCAGTTTCAGGAAATCCAATGCCCTCTTCTGGCCTCCTCAGGCATTGCACTCATGGATGTACTTACAACACTCATACACATAAAATAACAAATAAAATTTAAGAAATAAAAACAGAGGGGGCTGGAGAGATGACTCAGTAATTAAGAGCACTGGCTACTCTTACAAAGGACCCAGGTTCAATTCTCAGCACCCACATGGTGACTAAGAACTGTCCATAACTCCAGTTCCAGGAGATCCAACATCCTCTTCTGACCTCTGCAGGCATCGTATGACACAGGTGCACTTACCTACACACAGGCAATACATTCATATACATAAAATAAAAAAAATACTTAAGTATTTAAAAAAATAAAAACAGGGGCAGGAGAGATGATTCATGGGCTAAGAGCACTGGCTGCTCTTACATAGGACCCAGTTGGCTTCCCAGCACCCACATGGCAGACAACAACCATCAGTAACTCCAATTCCAGGGGATCCAACGCCTTCTTTTGGCTTCTGTGGGCATTGCATGCATGTAGTGCACTTACATGTATGCAGGCAAAACACCCATAACACATGGGCTCTTGTCAGCAGGTCTTCCTAACAAATGATTATTTGTAGCCAGGCATGGTGGCCCATGCCTTTAATCCCAGCACTTGGGAGGCAGAGGCAGGTGGATCTCTGTGAGTTCAAGGCCAGCCTGGTCTACATAGGGAGTTCCAGGCCAGCTGGGGCTATAGGGTGACCCTGTCTCAAAAAGACAAAAACAAAATAAAATAAAATAACAAATGATTATTTGCTAGAATTATGTGCCAGGTAATACTTGGGTCATAAGCTTAAAAAATGTTTTGGGAGCTGGCAAAATGACTCAGTGGGTGAAAGCCTGATGATCTGAGTTTGATGCCCAGAAGCCATATTGTAGAAGGAAAGAACCAGTTCCTACAAGTTGTCCTCTGACTTCCACATGTATTCCAGGGTACACACACACACACACACACACACACACACACACAACAAACAAACAAACAAATGTAAAGATAGTAATAGTGATTTGGCTGGATTGTAGCTTAGTGGTATAACATTTGCCCAGGCAATGTGAGCAGCACCGTCCCGTGGGCTGGGGTCCTGGACTGAATAAAAAGGAGAAAGTGAGCTGAGCACCAGCATTCATCTCTCTCTTCCTGACTATGGATTCGATGTGAGCAGCTGCCTCGCACTCCTGCCACCATGCCTCCCAACCATGACGCACTGTGCCTTCAAACTGTGAGCCACAGTAAACCTTTCCTCCCTTAAGTTGTTTTTGTCATGTATTTTATCATAGCAACAGGAAAAGCTTCTATCAAGACAATAATAATACAGTGGTTGTGTGTCTGAGTTTCACACTGAACTGAACTGGGCTTTCTGTATTTTATCTGGCAAAACTACCATAAGAGTCATAACTATTTGGTTCCTGGGCAGAGTCTGCAAAGAGAAGACCTCTTAAGGGGGCTGTGCACGCTTGGAACCCCAGCACTCAGGAAGCTGAGGCAGAAAGATCACTAGTTCCAAAGCCAACCAGGGCTACATAGCAGAACCCTGTTCAGAGAGAAAGGCAGGGAGAGAGGAGGGGGGGGTGAAAGGGAGGCGGAGAGTGAGAGTGAGAGTGAGGAGAGCAGAGAGAGGTAGGCAACCTCCAAGCAAGTCAGGCTTGGTGGCATATACAGCATTAGGGAGGTAGAGGCAGGAAGATCAGGAGTTAAAGCTCATCCTTGGCTACATAGTGACTTCCTGGGCCACATAGACCCTGCTTTGGGTTCTGGAGAGATGGCTCAGTGGTTAAGATCACTGGCTGCTCTTACAGAGGACCTGGGTTCAGCTCCCAGTACCCACATGGTGGCTAACAACCATCTGTATCTCCAGTTTCAGGGATTCTCTACTGTCTTCTGGTCTCCACTGGCCTTTCATGCATGGATGCACTTACAGCTCCTTAGGAAGGACACCCAAGGTTGACCTCTGACTTCTAAACCTATGTACGTACACAGTACACATGTGCATGCATACACACACACACACACACACACACACACACACACCAATGCAACTAGCTATGCACTTGACTTCTGTCTTCCATCAGCCAGCAGATAGATCTTGGCTTTGCGGAGCTGTCTTGGCATCTTCGCTGTGTGTGGACCCTCTGCAGCCTTGGATGAGGCTAGATTGAGGCTCTCGTCCCCCTGTCCAACCTCTGTTCCTATTTCCTCTTTTGCAGCAGGGCTTTCCCGTCTTCGTTGGCTGCCTGAGTGGCTTCCTCCTTCACCCTTCATCCTCTCCCAGCAGGTGCTTGAACTGGGCTGGTGCAGGCTGGGGGTCCCGCAGACTGGGAGTCCAGGAGGCTGGGGGTCCAGTAGGGCGAGGCTGTGAGTGTTCAAAGGGTGAGGAAAGCTTCCAGAGCCCAACAAGTTTCCAGAGAATAGTGAGGGACATTTTCCAGAATTCTCTCTGACTGCTTTCTTCTGCCACTTCTCCTCACCACTCAGAGGAAGCAATTTCCCTCTTCCTCCTCCTCCTCTTCCTCCTTTCTCTCTCTTCCTTTAAAAATTATTTATTTATTATTTTACTTATCAGCTGTGTGTGCATGTGTGCATGATGGAGATCATAGGATAATTTTGTGGTGTCAGTTCCCTCTTTCTACCTTTACATGGGTTCTGAGGATCCAACTTACATTGCCAGTGCCTTTACCTGCTAAGCCATCTTCCCTCACTTTTTGTTTGCTTGTTTGTTTGTGGTGTGACGAGGTGTCACTATGAAGCCCTGTTTGTCCTGGAACTCACGATGTAGACCAGGCTGTCTTCAATCTCACAAAGATCTTCCTGCCTCTGCCTCCTGTATGCTGGGATTAAAGGCATGTGCTACCACACCTGGCTTTCTTTTCCTTTGCTTTTTAAAATTATTATTATTTTGGATCTGGAAAGATGACTCAGCAGTTAAGAGCACTGACTGCTCTTGCAGGGGACCTGGATTTGATTCCCAACACCCACACGGCAGCTACGAACCATCCTTGACTTCAGTTTCAGGGGAATCCGAAGCCCTCTTCTGACCTCCACATCATTGCATGACATGGGTGCCCTCACATACATGCAGGCAATACACTCATAAAATAAAAATAACACACTAAATATTTTTTTAATTATTTTATTATGTGTGTAT
>NW_008354022.1:3959689-3972834 GCF_000622305.1 Nannospalax galili | reverse complement strand
CAGGCCCACTTGTAAGGGTCAAAGGACAACTTTTGGGGAGTTTGAGATAATCTGGGCTACATGAGACTCTGCCTTAAAAAATAAAAATAAAAAAAATAAGTAGAGAAGGAGGCGTTAAAAGTTTTGAAATTGTTCACTCTTTTTCTACAAGATTTAGCTATTTTTATTATATATATATTAGTGTCTTGCCTGCATATATTAAGTGTATGCATATTGTACAATGCCCACAGAGGCCAGAAGAGGACATCAGATCCCCTGGAACTGGAATTATGCATAGACAATTGTTAGGGAACTGAACCTGGATCCTCTGCAAGAGCAGCCAGTGCTCTTAACTGCTGAACTATCTCTCCAACCCCTTCATTATTTATTTATGTGTATGTGTGCACATGCATGTGGGTGCCCATGGAAGCCAAAAGAGGGTATCAGATTCTTTGGAGTTAGAATGACAGGCAGGCAGTTGTGAGTTGCCCAATGTGGGTGCTGGGAACCAAACTCCAGACATCTGTTTCCCTTTTTTGAGGTCTGGTCTCCCTGTACTCCCTGTAGCCCCAGCTGGCCTGGAACTCACTATGTAAACCAGGCTGGCCTTTAACTCACAGAGATCCACCTGCCTCTGTCTCCTGAGTGCTGGGATTAAAGGCATGAGCCACCATGCTAGGTTTCTGTCTCTTTCATTTCTTAAAAAATTTGATTTTTTTTTTTTTTGGTCTTTTAGAGACAGGGTCTCCCTGTAGCTTCAGCTGGTCTGGAACTCACTATGTAGATCAGGCTGGTCTTGAATTCACAGAAATCCTCCTGTTTCTGCCTCCCAAGTGGTGGTATTAAAAGCATGTGCCACCCCCTAACACACACCCAGCAAAAGATTTAAATTTTTTTTAGTTATGTGAGTGAGTGTGCATGTAGAAAGGGTACCCACAGAGGTCAGGAGAGGGCATTGGATACCCTGAAGCTGGAGTTACAGGTAATTCTGAGCCACCCGATGTGGGTGCTAGAACCGAACTCTAGTCCTCTTCATGAGCAGCTAGTGCTCTTAACCCCTGAGCCATCTTTCCAGGCCTCTTTTGGTTTTGTTGTTGTTTTATTTAAAGATTTATTTTTATTTTATTTATGTGCACATTTCTGTGTGACTATATGCCACATGTGTGTGGATGCCTGAGGAGGCCAGAAGGTCTGATTCCCTGGAACTGGAGTTACAGGTGGTATGAAGATGTCCTGTGTCGGTGTTGGGAACCTAATTTAGGTCCTCTGGAAGAGCAGCAAACACTCTTAACCACTGAGTCATCTTTCCAACCCTTTTTTTTTTTTTTGCTTGTTTTTTAAATATTTTATTTATTATTTTTATTTTATGTATATGAGTGTATTGCCTGTATGTATGCTTCAGAAGTCAGAAGAGGGCATCAGATTCCCCTAGAACTGGAGTTAAGGACCGTTTGTAGCCGACATGTGAGTGCTGGGAATTGAACTCAGGTCCTCTGTAAGAGCAGTCAGTGCTCTTAACCGCTGAAGAGAAGGAGGAGGGGGAGGGGGAGAAGGAGGGGGAGAGGGAGGAGGAGGAGAGGGAGGAGGAGGAGGAACAGGAGGAGCAGGAGGAGCAGGAGGAGGAGGAATTGTCACCAGTAACACTCATGTATTCAAAGACGTTTATAAGAATTTCCATGAGGTGGCAGAAGATCTTCATGTACATACGGAAAATGATCTTGCTTGAAATTTCAATTATTTTTCTGGCAACCACAGATCATTTTTATGCACTTCAACTTTGTCTGACTTGAAATCTGGTTTTAAAATATTGAAACTGAGTCAGACATGATGTCACATGCCTGTAATTCAATCACTTGGAAAGTGGATGCAGGAGGATCTGGAGTTTAAGGCAAGCCAGGGCTACTTGAGATCCTGTTTCCAAAATAAACATATATGGGCCAGCAGGATGGCTTGGTGGTTAAAGGATCTTGCTGTCAAGCTTGATGACCTGAGTTCAATTCCTGGTGGGAGGAGAGAACCAACTTCAGCAAACTGTCCTTCAATTGACACACATGCCCACCCCCCAAAAAATAAATAATGTTTTAAAAAGGAGATCAATTGAGAATTGAGAAAGATATTGGACATGACTTCTAGCTCTTGCATACATGCACACACACAAACACATATACACACATCCAACATACCATGCACACAAATTTTTTCCTTTGTTTAAAAATTTTATTTTATTTTTTTATGTTCATGAATGTTTTGCTTACGTGTATATAAATGCACCATGTATGTGAAATGCTTGTGGAGGCCAGAAGAGAGTATTGGATCCTCTGGAACCGAAGTTACAGACGGTTGTTAGCTGCCATTGGTTGCTAGAAACCAAGCCTAAGTCCTCTGCAAGAGCAGCCAGTGCTCTTAACTTCTGAGCCATCTCTCCAGTCCCTCAATTTTTTCTTTTTTTTCAAAACAATTTATTTAGGGGTTAGAAAGATGACTCAGTGGTTAAAATCACTGGTTGCTCCTACAGAGGATCTGGGTTCAGTTCCCAACACCCACATAGTGGCTAACAACCATCTGTGACTTCTCTTTCAGGTGCTCCAACACTCTTTCCTGACCACCACAAGCACTGCATGAATATGATGCACTTACATGCAGGCAAACACCCATACACATAAAATAAAAAATAAATACAATATTCAAAACACACAAAAACTAGCTGGGTACAGTGGCACACCTTTAATTACAGCACTCAGGAGGTAGAGGCGGGCAGATTTCTGGGCGTTCTAGGCCAGCCTGGTCTACATAGTGAGTTCCAGGTCAGTCAGGGCTACATAGTAAAATCCTGTCTCAAAGTCCCCCCAAAACGTACAGTTTTCTTCTTCTACTATGTGGGACCCAGGCAGTGATCTCAGGTTGTCAGGCTTATCAGCAAAAAAAAAAAAAAAAAAAAAAAATTTTTAAAGCAGAACATCAAAATAATTTCATTTATTCATTTATTTTGTCTTTGCATCTGCGTGTGTACATGGGTATGGATACACAAGTGCCCCGTGTGTGGAGATCAGAGGACAACCCTTGAGAGTGGGTTTTCTCCTTCCACCATGTGGATCCTGGGGCTGGATCTCAGGTGGTCAGGCTTGGCAGCAAGCACCTCCCCGCCCCATCCCTCTCACCAACCCTTGTTCCTATTTTCTCCAGATAAATACTCATCTCAGTTTACAAAGGGAAGAAATTGGCGAATCAACAAATGACCAACCTCACCAGATTGTGGCGGAGAAGAAAGGTTTCAGCCTGACAGCCAAGGGCTGGGCAGATTAGCCAGGCTCAGCCCAGGCCCCTCTTCCTACCAGCTGAGCTGTCACCTGAACTCTCTAAGCTGTTTTTGTTTGGGGTATGTAGGGGTTGTTTTTTCTCTGGTTTTGTTTTGAAACAAAGTCTCATATAATCTAGGATGACCTTGAACTTCTAACACTTCTGCTTCCACCTCCTGAGAGCTGGGATTACAGGTGTGTGCTACCATGACTGCCAGCTCTGTTTTTTTTTTTTTTTAATTTGATTTTTTATTACTGTGTATGTGAGTGTGTGGTTGAGCACCTGCCATGGCACCAGTGTAGAGATCAGGACAATTTTTGTGAGAATCCCCTCCTTCCATTATGTGGGTCCTGGGGATCGAATTCACATCCACCTGCTTTCTTGGTCAGCCCTTCCACTCACTAAGCCGTTTTGCCAACCTTGTATTATTATTGTTTTGTTTTTGTTTTTTTTTTTGAGACAGAGTTTTCCACTGTACCCCAGGCTGGCCTCAGACTTCAGCAAACCTGCCTCAGCTTCCTGCATGTTGGGATTACGGCTGTGAGTCTCCACTCTGTACTTCATTCGGATTCTATGGCAGGGGCTGGAGAGATGGCTCTGCAGTTAAGAGCACTCACTGCTCCTGTGGAAGACCAGGGTTCAGATCCCAGCGTCCACATGGCAGCTCACAACTGTCTTCTGCTTGCACTGCAGGCACATGGTACACTTAGATACATTCAGGCAAAACACTCCTACACATAGAATAAATAAAAATATTTTTTTTTAAATAATAAAACAATGGGGCTGGAGAGATGACTCACCGGTTAAGAGCACTGGCTGCTCTTTCAGAGGACCTGGGTTGGATTCCCAACACCCACCTGGAAGCTAACAACTGTTTGTAACTCCAGTTCCAGGAGAATCTCATGCCCTCTCTGACCCCCTTGAACATTGCACGATATGGGTGCACTTACATGCATGCAGGCAATACACTCATACACATAAAATAAAAATAATAAATAAAAAAAGAATAAAACAAGTTCTATGGCAGCATTTTGATTTTATACATTTTAATACAAATTTCATGTAATTTTTATGGATGTATTTGTATGTGTGTATAGATGGGGGGGTGCACATGCCTCACACATGTGTGGAGGTCAGAGGACAACCTGTGAGACTCAGTTCTCTATTCTCACTAAGTGGGTACTGGGGCTTGAACCCAGGTCTTCAGGTTTGGCAGCAAGTGCCTTTAGACCTGCTAGGCCATCTCATGGTCCTTATAGCAGCCTTTTAACTCCTCTTTGTAGAATGATTCAACTTTGAAAGTGGTTTGCCTGTGACCTATAATTTGCCAGATCTTTAATTTAATATAATTAAGGACACTCCCAAAATTCATGCCTCTACAGAGAAGGCACAGAGACAACTCGTCAAGGGTGTGACCGTCCCCTTCCTTTCCCTTTTTGATGTCTCCTCCCTGAAATAGCACCTAAAATAGTGGTTACATTCAGAGTTCAGTGGTTTTTCCATTTTATTTTTTAATTTCTTGATTTTTTTCTTATTTTTTAAAAATATTTTATTTATTCTTTTTATTTTATGTGTATGAGTGTATTGCTGCATGTATGTGAGTGCTGTAGGTGTACCATGTGCATACAATGCCATAGAGGTCAGAAGAGTGCTTTGGATTCCCCTGGAACTGGAGTTAAGGATGGTTTGTAGGGGCCATGTGGGTACTGGGAATTGAACCTGGATCCTCTACAAGAGCAGTCAGTGCTCTTAACTGCTGAGCCATCTCTCCAGCCCCCTTATCTTACTTTTTTAATGTTTGCAAGCATTTAAACATAAATATTTGAGGGTTTTTTTTTTTTTTGAGACAGAGACTCCCTGTAGCCCCAGCTAGTCTTGAACTCACTATGTAGACCAGTCTGGCCTTGAATTCAGAGATCCGCCTGCCTCTGCCCCTCTAGTGCTGTGACTAAAGGTATGTGCCACCATACTTTTTCTTTTATGGAGGCCTAATACATTTTAAACACATGACCTATCACTGTGCTGCATTCTCAACCCATCTTAACCTCGCCATTTTTAAAAAAATCTTTAGTGCCAGGCATGGTGGCACATGTTTTAAGTCCCAGCTCTCCCGAAGCAGAGGCAGACGGATCTCGGTGAGTTTAAGGCCAGCCCGATCTCCATAGCGAATCCAGGTCAGCTGTGGCTACAGGGAGACCTTGTCTCAAAAAGACTTTAAAAAAAATCTTTGATGTGATCTGGGTATGGTGGCACATATCTTTAATCCCAGAATGGAGCGGGGGGAGCAGAGGGCAGAGACAGACGAATCCCTGTGAGAGCAAAACCAGCCTGGTCTATATAGCAAGTTCCAGGCCAACTGGGGGTACCAGGAGACCCTGTCACCAAAAACCAAAAACCTAACAACAATGAAAACCTCTTTCATGTATAATGTGTGTGATGCATGTTTGTGTGAGTGCAGGTGTGCACATGACTCTACATGCCTCCCAGGTTGTTCTACAGCCTGGGGCCTGGTTCCCCACCTTCTGCTTTGAGACAGGATTTCTTATTCTCTACTATGTATGACTGGCTAGCTGGCCTGAAAGTTTCCGGGATTCTCTTCTTTCCATCTCCTTCTCTACTCCCCCAAAGGATCTCCAGGATTACATTCAGAGGACACTTGGCTTGTATGTGGGTGCTGGGGCTGGAAGTTGTCATCACACTTGCACAAGTGCTTTACTTGCTGTGCCATCTCCCAGTCCCAGCCTCCCCATTTCTAAGTACAGTTCTTTTTCAAAAATTTATGTGTATTACTGTTTTGCCTGCATTTATATAAATGCACCTGTGTCATGCAGTAGTCATGGAGATCAGAGAAGGCATTGGATCCCCTGGAACTGGAGTTATTGACAGTTGTTAGCCACCATGTAGGTGCTGGGAACCAAATCTGGGTCCTCTGCAAGAGCAGCCAGTGCTCTTAACCGCTGAGCCATTTCTCCAACCCCAATAAGTAGAGTAATGTTAAGTATGTGGGCTGGGGCTCTAACTCAGTACTAGACTGCTTGTTTAGCATACTTGAGAGCCTGGGTTCCCTCCTAGCACCAAAAAAAAAAAAAAAAAAAAGTAAACGGAAAGATTAGTGGGTGTGCAGTGCTAAACATATTCACAGTATTATGCAAGAGATCTTTAGAACTCTTTTCATCTTGCAAAACCAAAACTCGGTCTCCATTGAACCTCCCCTGCCCCTCATCGTCAAGGGCTCGTGGCACCCTCCCTTCTCTTTCTTGGTTGGGTGGAGCTACAAGTGCTCCCTATTTGTCTTTTTATGCAAGCAAAAATTTTTTTAACCCTAAGTGTGCTGAATCAAATTCACAGTCAAAGCTGGCATGGTGGTACACACTGTTATCCCAGTATTTGGGGGCTAAGGCATGAGGGTATTTGAATTCCACACCAGTCCTGGCCACATAGTAAGAACTTGTCTCAAAAATAAATAGCTAGAAAGCTATGAGATGGCATATGCCATTAATCCCAGCACTTGGGAGGCAGAGGCAGGAGGATCTCTGTGAGTTCAAGGCCAGCCTGGTCTACGTAGTGAGTTTTAGGTCAGCTGGGGCTACAGGGAGACCCTGTCTCAAAAAGACAAAAAAAGGGGGGGCGGCAGGAGAGATGGCTCAGCAGTTAAGAACACTGGTTGTTCTTGCAGAAGACCCGGGTTCAAATCCCAGAACCCACATAACAGCTAACAACTGTCCGTAACTCCAGTCCCAGGGGATCTGACAGCCTCTTCTGTCCTCTGCTGGCATTCATTGCATGATGCGGGTGCACTTACCTACATGCAGGCAATACACACGTACACATAAAATAAACGTAATAAATAAACCAGGCGTGGTGGTGCACGCCTTTAGTCCCAGCACTCAGGAGGCAGAGGCAGGTGGATCTTTGTGAGTTCAAGGCCAGCCTGGTCTACATAGCAAGTTCCAGGTCAGCTGGGTCTACAAGGGAGACCCTGTTTCAGAAAAGACCAATAACAATAATAATAATAATAATAATAATAATAATAATAGCCAGTCATGGTGGTGCATGCCTTTAATTCCAGCACTGGGGAAGCAGAGGCAGGTGGATCTCTGTAAGATCAAGGCCAGCTTGGTCTCCATAGCAAATCCAGGCCAGTTATGGTTACAGGGAGACCCTGTCTCAAAATAAAAAAGATCTTAGAATTTGGAATCTGTACCCCAGAAGAAATGGAATGAAAACTGTCAGATTAGGGTGAAAAAAAATTTTTTTAAATATTTATTTGTTGGGCTGGGCAGAGTGGTGCATACCTTTAATCCTAGAACTCAGGAGGCAGAGGCAGCCAGATCTTTGGGACTGAGGCCAGCCTGATATACATGTCGAGCTCCAGGCCAGCTATGACTACAGGGAAACCCTGTTTCAAAAAAGACCAAAGGGGGAAAAATTGTTGGTTTATTATTTATTTATTTTAATGTTTTATTTATTATTTTTATTTTATGTATATGTGTATATTGTCTCTGTGTGGGTAAGTGCACCTGTGTCGTGCAATGCCGGTGGAAAACAGAAGAAGCTGTTGGATCCCCTGGAACTGGAGTTACTGACAGTTGTTAGCTGCCATGTGGGTGCTGTGGATTCGAACCTGGGTCTTCTGCAAGAACAGCCAGTGTTCTTAACCGCTGAGCTATCTCTCCAGAACCTTTATTTATTTATTTATTTATTTATTTTATTTGTTTGTTTGTTTATTTACTTATGTGCACATTCCTGTGTCAGGGCGCATATGTAAAGGTCAGAGGACAACTTGCAGGAGTTGGTTCTTTCCCGGGGATAAAACTCAGATGCCAGGCTTGTTGGCAAGCACCTTTACCCACTGAGCCATGTCACTGCAGTCCCAATCTTTTCTATTTTTGTTGTTGTTGTTACTTTATTTTATGTGTATGAAAGTTTTACCTGCATGTATATAAATGCATCTGTGCATGCACTGCCCTTAGAGGCCAGATAAGGGTGCTGGATTCCCTGGAACTGGAGTTATGGGTGGTTTTGAGCCCCCATGTAGGTGCTGGGAACCAAACCTGGGTCCTCTGCAAGAGCAGCCAGTGCTCTTAACTGCTCAGCCATCTCTCCAGCCCTTTTTTCAGTCTTTTTTTTTTTTTTTTTAGTGTTTCTGAGACAGGGTCTCCCTGTAATCCCAGATGACCTGGAACTCTGTAAATAGACCGGATTGGCCTTGACCTCGCAGAGATCTGCCTGCCTCTGCCTCCCAAGTGCTAGGACTAAAGGTGTATACTACCAGACCCGGCCTTTTCAGTCTTTTGAGACATGATCACACTAAATTGTTCAGCCACTAAGTTGTTCACTCACCCTGTAGCCCAGGCAGGACTTGAACTTTTCATCTTACTCCCACAGCCTTCCAAATAGTTGAGATAACAGGCCTGTGCCACAGGACTGCTTCTCTCTCACTCTCCGCCCCCCACAAGTCCCACTGTGAAGCCACCCAAGGACTGTTTTGCTAACCCAGTACTCCAGGTATGTGCCTCCTGAATAAAGAAAGACTTCCTGTGGGATTTGAGGGGTATTCTGCAAAGGGTCAAAGACTCTTAATTAGAAACTGGAAACTGGGCATGATGACACATGCCCTGTAATCTCAGCACATTGGAGCTGGAGCCAAAATAATCAGGATTTCAAGGTTATTTTTTACTACATAATATGTTCAAGGCCAGCCTGGGATACATGACAGCCTGTTTCAAAAACAGCCAAAGTAGCAGGGTGCAGTGGTCCAGTCATTTAACCCCAGCACTAGGGAGGCAGAGGCAGGCAGATCTCTGTGAGTTTGAGGTCGACATACTGAATTTCAGGCCAGTCAGGGCTATATAGTGAGTCTTTGTCAAAAAAAAAAAAAAAAAGGAAAAAAAATTCAAAATAAGGGACTAAAGAGATGGTTCAGTGGTTAAGAACACTCACTGCTCTTACAGAGGACCCAAATTCAATTCCCAATACCCACCCCAGCACCCATAGGCAGCTCACAACTGCCTGCAACTCCAGCTTTAGAGGATCCAGTCCCTCTGGCCTCTGCTAGCACCCATACTCACAGGTCCATACAGATATGCATGTATTATATACTTAACTAAAAATTAAATAAATCTTTTTTTGTCTTTTTGAGGCAGGGTCTCCCTGTATCCACAGCTGACTTGGAACTTGTCACGTAGACCAGGATGTCATCCATCTCACAAAGATCCACCTGTCAATTCTTCCCAAGTACTGGGATTAAAGGTGTGTGGCACCAGGCCCAGCAAATTGAATAACTCTTTAAAAATTATTTTTCAGGGGCTGGAGAGATGGTTCAGCAGTTAAGAGCACTGACTGCTCTTGCAGAGAACCCAGATTCAATTCCCAGCACCCACATGGCAGCTACAGACAGTCCTTAACTCCGGTTCCAGGGGAATCCGAAGCCCTCTCCTGACCTCCACAGCACTGCAGGACATGGGTACACTCACATACATTCAGGCAATATACTCATACACATAAAATAAAAATAATTTAAAAAAAAAATTTTTTTTTGGTCGTTTTGAAGCAGGGTCTCCCCGTAAGCCCCAGCTGTCCTAGAACTCACTATGTAGACCAGGCTGCCCTTGAGCTCATAGAGATCTGCCTGCCTCTGCCTCCCAAGTGCTAGGATTAAAGGCATGCGCCACCACACCCAGCAATAATAAATATTTTTAAAAATTATTTTTCAGCTGGGCATGGTGAAAAATGCTTTTAATTCCAGCACTCGGGAGGCAGAGGCAGGTTGATCTCTGAGAATTGGAGGTCAGCCTGGTCTCTGTAGTGAGTTCCAGGCCAGCTGGGACTATAGGGGACCCTGTCTCAAAAAAATAAAATACAAAATTTAAAAAAAATTATTATTTTTTTTTTGGTCTTTTTGAGACAGGGTCTCCCTGTAGCCCCAGCTGTCCTGGAACTCACTATGTAGACCAGGCTGGCCTTGAACTCACAGAGATCCAACTGCCTCTGCCTCCTGAGTGCTGGGATTACAGGCATGCACCACCACGCCTGGCACAAAACAAAAAATTTTTAAAGCCAAAATAGGGGCTG
The DNA here is from genome assembly GCF_000622305.1 of Nannospalax galili. Lineage (NCBI taxonomy): Eukaryota > Metazoa > Chordata > Mammalia > Rodentia > Spalacidae > Nannospalax > Nannospalax galili. The sequence continues at coordinate 3,962,484 of NW_008354022.1, read as the reverse complement.
GCAAAATGGTTCAGTGGGTAAAGGCACTTGCTACCAATCCTGACAACTTGTTTGATCAGTTTGGACTAGAGTGTAACCCACAGAGAAACTTCTCATAATACAATGTGGGTCTGAAACCCGACAAGAAACCAGACAGAAAAAGACAAAGACACAGTGGGGGAACGTGCTGGGGTGTGGCTTAGTAGAGTGCTTGCCAAACACACACAGGTCGGAGGTTCATCTCCAGCCAGCACTGCACAACAAAACAAAAAAAAGCACATCACTTTACAGAGGAAACCCAGTGGCAAAGGAGTGGGAAGAGGCGCCAGGGCTCCTCACTGGGGCCTGGGAACCTCACAAAGAAGATTCTGGTTCAGCAGGTTTAGCTAAGGGGGGTTTGTCCCAGCCCGCCTCCCTAATGCTATCTGCACCTCCTGTGCCAACTTGGCAAAGGGTCAAGATAGGTCGGATCTGGAAGGAACCGGAGAGTAGTGCCCTTGCAGACTGTGACAGGAAGCCAGCTAAAAGGAGCTTCATATAACTCTAGATTGGAAACTAGTGTGGTTTTCTTTTTTTTTGTTTGGCTTGTTTTTCTTTTCTTCCCTTCCTTCCCTCCCTCCCTCCCTCCTTTCTTTCCTTCTTTTTCTTTCTATTTTTGAGATATGGCTTCATGTAGCCCAGGCTAGGATGAGCTTGAATTTTCTAATCCTCCTGTCTTTCTAACCTCCCTAAGAGCTGGGATTATATGCATATGCTGCTATGTCCAGTATATGGGGTACTGGGGACAGAATCTAGGTCCTCCATGCAAGTACTCTACCAACTTTTTCTTTTTTGGGTTTTGTTGTTGCTTTGAGACAGGTCTCATTGTAAAACCCTGGCTGCCCTGGAACTCCCTATATAGACTAGGCTGGCTTCCAACTCAAAGATCTGCCTGCCTCTCAAGTGCTGGAATCTGAGGCATCACACCCGGCCCTTCTTTTCTTTCTTTTTTTTTTTTTTTTTTTTTTTGAGACAGGGTCTCACGTAGCCCAGACTGGTCTTGAACTCTTGATCCCCCTGCCTCTACCTTCCAAGTGCTGAGATTACAGACATGTAGCATTACTTGTCTCTACAATAGGCATGTGGGACATGTCAAGTCTAACCTGTGGTGTCAATCAGGGCTGGGGCTTTGCCCTAAAACTCCATTCACTTTCTCTCTCTCTCTCTCTCTCTCTCTCTCTCTCATTTGCTTTATGTTTTTTTAGACAGAGTCTCTCTATATGCCCTCGGCTGGCCTGGAATTTGCTATATAGTCCAGGCTGGCCTCAATCTCGCAGACATTCGCCTGCCTCTACCTCCCCAGTACTGGAATTAAAGGTGTGTGCCACCACGCTAGACCACAGTCACATTCTTATGCTCTGAAAACTTAGCTCTGGGAGATAAAACATGACTGACTTTCCTTCTGGTGACAAGTCCAGTGTGGGGACCCATGTAAGCCAGCACCCTGAGTTGTGATGTCAAGAGACACATGCAGCTGTGTTCTGATCTGAGGACTGTCCCCTATTTATACATCATTCCTATGATGGGATCATGGGAATGTGAATGGGACGCCCTAGATTCCTCACTTTCCCCACCACACTTTACCTTCCTTTCTGTGCAGTTGATCTAGATAATTCAATGTCAGGGATGAATATTTAGCCCAGTTGGTAGAGTGCTTAAATACCATGCAGGATGCCCTGAGTTTGAATCCCAGCACTGCATAAATTGGATGTGGTGGTGCATACTTGTAACTCCAGCACTTAGGAGGTGAAGGCAGGAGGATCAGAAATTCAAGGTCATCCTTGGCTATATAGCAAGTCCTAGGCCAGCTTGGTTGCATGAGACTCTCTGATGCTTAGTGTTGTCAACTTGATAGAATATAGTGTCACCTGGGAGGTGGGGCATTGGGTATGCCTATAGAGTTATCTTGATTACGATTACATTAATTGGTATAGGAAGACCCTTTCTCTCTCTCTCTCTCTCTCTCTCGCTCGCTCGCTCTCTCTCTCTCTGGGGGGGGTCTTTTTGAGACAGGGTCTCCCTGTAGGGCAAGGTGGCCTGGAACTCGCTATATAGACCAAGCTGAACTCATAGAGATCGGCCTGCCTTTGTCTCCCCAGTGCCAGGATTAAAGATGTGTGCCACCATGCCTGGCCCAAAACCCTTCCTTTTTTTTTAAGAAGAAGTATTTCATTACAGCTTTAACATACTCATACCCCAACTGTCCTGGAACTCACCATGTAGACCAGGCTGGCCTTGAACTCACTGGGATCCGCCTGTCTCTGCCTCCCAAGTGCTGGGATTAAAGGTGTGTACCACCATGCCTGGTCGTCATTTGTAGTTTTTTAAGAGTTCTCCACACTGCTTTTCATAAGGGTTGAACAAGTTTGCAGCCCCACTAGCAGTGGATGAGTGTCCCCCTTTTCCCACATCCTCTCCAACATTTGGTATCATTTGTTCTCTTTATCTTAGCCAGTCTGACTGGGGTAAGATGAAATCCTAAAGTGGTTGAACATCTTTTAAGATGCTTCTTAGCCATCTTCTTCTTTTGAGAACTCTCTGTTCAGCTCCTTAGCCCATCTTTTAATTGGGTTACTTCCTGCCTTGATTCTCTGTTTTTTGAGTTCGTGATTATATTCTAGATGTTAAATGTCTGTCAGATGTGTCGCTGGTGAAGATTTTCTCCCATTATGTGGGTTTTCTCTGCACTTTCCTGGTTGCCTCCTTTGATGTACAGAAGCTTTGTAGTTTAATGAGGTCCTATTCGCTGATCCTTGACCTTGTTTGCTGAGCAGTTG
>NW_008354022.1:3959104-3959404 GCF_000622305.1 Nannospalax galili | reverse complement strand
CTGGTATAGTAATCCCCCCGGCATTGCTCTTAGTACTCAGGATTGCTTTGGATATCTGAGGTCTTTTGTGCTTCCATATGGATTTTAGGATGTTTTTTTCCAACTCTGTGAAAAATATCATGGGGATATGATTGGCATTGCATTGAATCTATAAATGGCTTTTGGGAGGATGGTCATTTTCACAATGTTAATTCTTCCAATCCATGAGCATAGGCAGTCCTTCCATTTTCTGGTGTCTTCCTCAATCTCTTTCTTTAAGGATTTAAAATTTTCATTGTATAGGTCTTTTATGTCTTTGGT
>NW_008354022.1:3950650-3957302 GCF_000622305.1 Nannospalax galili | reverse complement strand
GTTTAATTCAGATGTCTCTCTGTTAACTCTCTGCCCTGTTGACCTATCTAATGGAGACAGTGGGGTATTGAAGTCCCCTACTATTAATGAGTTGGGATTAATCTGGGTTTTCAAGTCCTGTAGTATTGTTTTTATGGTTTTTTTTTTTTTTGTCTTTTTGAGACAGGGTCTCCCTGTAACCCCAGCTGTCCTGGAACTCACTATATAGACCAGGGTGGCCTTGAACTCACAGAAATCTGCCTGCCTAGGCCTCCCAAGTGCTGGGATTAAAGATGTATGCCACCACACCCAGCTTGTAGTATTGTTTTTATGAAGTTGGGTGCACCAGAGTTTAGTGAATGTATGTTCATGATTGTAATATCTTCTTGGTTTATTGTTCCTTCGATCAGAATAAAGTGGCCCTCTTTATCTCTTCTGATTAGTTTTAGTTTAAAGCCTATTTTGTCAGATACTAGAATTGCAGCGCCTGCTTTTTTCTTAGTACCATTTTCTTGGTATATTTTTTTTCCATCCTTTGACCTTAAGACAGTGCCTGTCCTTGAAAGTGAGATGGGTTTCTTGCAGACAACAAAAAGATGGGTTTTGTTTCTTAATCCATTCACCTAGCCTGTGTCTTTTGACTGTGGAGTTCAGTCCGTTAATATTTAAAGTTATTAATGAAAGATGTGTATTGAATCCTGGGAGCCTTTTGCATCATGGCCTGCCACAAAGCGGATACTTTGGACTCTGGGCTTACTGCCTTTATTGGCTGCAGCCATGACGCCCTCCTTTCCACTAAGCAAGACAGCTCCTGGTTGACACTGCCACTCAAGCTCAGCAGCCTCCCATGCTCCAGGGACAGTGACAGAAGCCTTGAGGATGTACCCCGCAGCCAGGCCTGGAAAGAACAGCAGAAGTGGAGGCAGTAGTGGCAGAGGTGGCTGTGGAGGCCAGGACTAACGAAGAGCACAAGGAAGAGAGCCCCAGGCCGCAGCAGCCTCAAGACCCTTCCTTTTTAAAAAATGTATTTATCTTTATTTTGTGTGTATGAGTGTTTTGCCTGAATGTATGTAAGTTGTAAGTGTACCTGCATTGTGCAATGCCTACAGAGGCCAGAAGAGGGTGTCAAATCTCCTGGAACTAGAGTTACAGATGGTTGTTAGCTGCCATGTGGATGCTGGGAATTTTTTTCTTTTTAATTTTTAAAAATTTTTTTATGTGTGTGTATTGCCTGAATGTAGGTATGTGCACCTGTGTTGTGCAATGCCCTTGGAGGTCAGAAGAGGCTGTGGGATCCCCTGGGACTGGAGTTACAGACAGTTGTTAGCTGACATGTGGGTGCTGGAATTCAAACCTGGGTCTTCTGCAAGAACAACCAGTGTTCTTAAACACTGAGCCATCTATCCAGGCCCGAACCCGGGTCCTCTTTAAGAGCAACTAGTGCTTTTAATTACCAAGCCATCTCTCCAGCCCAGAAACACCCATCTTCATTGTGGGCAGGACCATTCCCTGGCTGGAGCCCTGGACTGTATAAAGGGAGAAGGGGAACTGAGCACCGACATTCATCACTCTCTGTTTCTTGACTGTGGATACAACGTGACTGGTTGCTTCAAGCTCCTGTTGTCTTGTTTCCCCAGCATCCTCCATGATGGCCTGTCTCTTTATTAGTGAGCCAGAATAAAACCTTTGTCCCTTGAGTTGCTTTTGTCAGGGTAACTTATCATAGCAATAGGAAAAGAAACTAAAACAGACTCTTTCAAAAGCAAATAATCTGGGCTAGAGAGGTGGCTCAGCAGTTAAGAGCTGTGTTTCTCTTCCTATTGCTATTGTTTAATCCACTGATGATTCCAGTTTTGAATACACTGTTGGAGATGGTGGAACTGTGGAAATTGAGACCTGGTTGGAGGAAGTAAGGGTTTGTGTCCTTGGGGAATGTATTTTGTGCAGGACCCCTCCTCTTATTTCTTTCTGCTTCCTGGAGGCCATGAGGTGAGCAGATTTGCCTCACCCATGCCTATTTGCCATGGTGTTCTGCCTCAACACAGGCCCAGGACCAAATGGAGCCTGTTAGCTTGACAGAACCCACTGAAACTGTGAGGCCACATAAAATGAGATGATTTCCACTGAAACTCTGTTACACTGATGGTTCACTGACTAACACAGACATGGGTGAGGGAGGTGCATGGATAACACAAGTCAGGAAACCCTGCACATGCTTCCTCCCTTCTTCCAAAAACATGGCTATTTTCTTGTACTATCATCTTCCAACTAGCTACAGGAAGTCGAATGTGTGTGTCTGTGCTAATTTCTCTGTGGTTCCCTCTTTCTTTATCTCTCTCTTAGCCTTTAATATGCTAAGCAATTGCTCTGCTGCTGAACCATACTTCCAGGCCCTCACTGGTGGATTTTGCACAGGTGCTCTACAGATGAGCCATACCGCCAACCCGTCAGTTAGGGGAAGTCAGGTGGTCTGACTATATCTGTGACCCTAGTTTGCCAGTTTTTAAAAACTTAAACATAGCTGGGTGTGGCACACATGTATCATCCCAGAACTTTGGAGGCAGAGGCAGGGGGCCTGGTCTATGTAAGGAATTTCAGGCCAACCAAGGCTTCAAAAAGAGACCCTATCTCAAAACAAACAAACAAACAAACAAACAAACAGAAAAACCAAAAAAGTTAAACATGGCTGGATACGATGCCACCTGCTTGCAGTCTAGGTAGGAAGATAATGAGTTCAAGGTCAGCCAAAGCTATATAGTGAGACTGCCTCAAAAAAAAAGGGTGTTGGGGGCAGGGCTGGAGAGGTGACTCAATGGTTAAGAGCACTGACTGCTCTTGCAGAGGACCTAGGTTCAATTCCTAGCACCCACATCGTAGCTAACAACCATCCAGTGGGCACTGCATGGCATGGGTGTACTTATATGGAGGCAATACACTCATACACATTAAATAAACAAACAAACAAATGAACAGGGCATGGTGGTGCATGCCTTTAATTCCAGGCTCACACACATACACATATAGAAAGAAAAACATCCTTTTTTTTTTTTTTTTTTGATCTTTTTGAAACAGGGTTGCCCTGTAGCCCCAGCTGACCTGGAACTCGCTAAGTAGACCAGGCTAGCCTTGAACTCACAGAGATTATCCTGCCTCTGCCTCAGGAACACTGGGATTAAAGGCATGTGCCACCATGCCCAGCTAGAAGAAAAATCTTAAGAAAATTACAGCACTTGGGAGATAGACGCAGGCAGATTACTATAAGATCAAGGCCAGTCTTGTCTACATAACAAGTTCCAGGCCAGCCAGAGCCATAATGAGACTCTATCACAAAACAAAACAGAAACAAAAACATCTTGGGTGGGCCTCTCAGAGTAGGTGATGTAATGTTGCCTAGAAATGCAGACTGGAATGATAGGCATCCTGACCAGCATAGCTGGCACAAGCCCCTTGGTTAGCACTGAAGAGCCTTTGTGATCTGGGCCAGAACCATTCCCCACAGAGCTCCTCCTGCCTCTGCTGCTCGAATGTTGAGATTAAAGGCATGCACCACCATACCTGGTTGAAAATTTTTTTCTGGGACCAGGTCAGTGTGGGGAGTGGCTCTGGCTCAGATCACAAAGGCTCTTCGGTGCCAACCAAGAGACTTGTGCCAGCCGTGCATGTCACAGCACACATGTGGAGGTCAGATGAGATCTTTGTCGAGTTGGTTTTCTCCTTCCATATTTATGTGGGTTCTGAGAATTGAACTCAGATTGCCAGATTTGCATAGCAAGTGCTTTTAACCACAGAGCCATTTTGCCAGCCTATCTACTTGGCATTTTTGGTTGTTTGTTTTGGTTTTGAGAAAGGGTCTCACTGTGTAGCCTTGGCTAGCCTGGAACTCTCTATGTAGAACAAACTGGCCTAAAACTCAGACAAATCAGCCTGCCTCTGCCTCTCAATTAAAGGCATGTACCACCATACCTGGTCCCTCTGGTTTTTGAAACAGAGTCTCTCACTGAACCTAGAGATTACCCCTTCAGCTAGACTCACTGGCCAGTGAGCCCCAGGGATCCACATACAGGTTATTCTTGGGTAACTTTTTCTTTCATCTTCTCCAGCTCTCCCTAGTCATAGGCCTGGATCAAAGCCTGACTCAAGCTGGGTGTGGTGGTACATGCCTGTAATCCCAACATTTGAGAGACAGAGAGGCAGGACAATGTTGAGTTCCCAGCCAGCCTGGACAACTTGGTTCTCTGTTTCTACTATGTGAGTTCCTGGGATTGAGCTAAGGATGTTAGGCTTGGTGGCAAGCTCCTTTACCCACTGAACCATATTGTTGGCCCAGCCTGGACTACTTTGAAGAAAAATAAAAGTGGACTAAATGCTCCTTTCCCATTGCCCCAGGCTCTTCTCCTCTCCTCTCTCCATTCCTTACATCTTTCTTTTTCAGTTGTATGTATATGTATGTGTGTGTGTGTGTGTGTGTGTGTGTGGCACAAGTGTACTCTGCATGAAGCATCCTGCCCACATGCATGAGAAGGCCAAAGGAGGCCACAAGGTGTCCCACTCTATTCCTCTCTGCCTTATTTCCTTGAGACAGGATGTCTCACTGAACCTGGAGCTGGGCTGGTGGCCTCTGGTCATCACCCTTCCATAATGCTAGGAAAACAAGGCAACACCCAGCTTCATTTAAAATTTTTTTTTACTTAATTTTTTGAGGCAGGGTTTCACTATGTAGCTCTAGCTGGCCTGGAACTCACAGAAATCCACTTGCCTCTGCCTCCAGAGCACTCAGATTAGAAGTGTGAACCACCAGACTGGGCTCACACTCAGCTTTTAAGTGGGTGCTGGGGATTTGAACTCAGGTCCTCATACTTTCATAGTAAGAGCTCTTACTCACTGAGACATCTCCCCAACCCCAGTCCCCCTTTTTCTTTTCTATTTTCTTTTTCCTCTCCCTGTCTGTCTTTCTATCTCTGTCTCTCTCTGTCTCTGTCTTCTCTCTCTCTCTGTGTCGTGTGTGTGTGTGTGTGTGTGTGTGTGTGTGTGTGTGTGTGTGTATCTCTATCTGAGGAAGGATCTCTGAATGTGGCCCCAGCTAGTCTCAAACTGTCTTTCTGCCTTAGCCTCTCAAGTGCTGGGCATACAGGTCCGCACCACCATTGTTGGCTCACATGTGGAATAGGAATGCAGCCCATCTCAAAGGAAGCCAACTTTAGAGCAAAGAAGGGACTTTGGCTATGGACTCAGTCAATCAATTGATTAATTTTGAGACAAGGTCTTGTATCAGAGGCTGTTCTTGAACTCACCTTGTGTGTACCACCACATGTGGTTGATGTGGTGCTGGCGATGGAGCCCAGAGCCTCATGCACACTAGGCAAGTGCTCTACCAACTGAGCCACATTCCCAACTCTGGCACCTGGAGCTTTCCATCCTCTTCCTTTACCATGTACACACACACACACACACACACACACACACACACACACACACACATTTTCTTCGGAGGGCATTGAATACCCTCTAACTGGAGTTAGAGATGGTTGTTAGTCACCATGTATGTGCTAGAAACTGAACCTGGGCCCTCTGTAAGAGCAGCCAGGGTCCTTAACTGCTGAGCCATCTCTCCAGTCTCTTTCACCATCTTAAGTACTGGGATTACAAACCGTGTTCCATGTCTGTCTATCTGTCTTTTTCTTCCCTCCTTCCTTCCCTCCTTCCCCCTCTCCCTCCCTCTCTGTCTCTCTCTTTCTCTTTTTCCTTCTTTTAATATGGAAAGCTCTTTATACTTGCCAAACCGGTCTGAAAACTCTTGTGCCAATCCATCCTCCCTAACTAGCCTCCAGAGTCACTGGGATCAAAGATGTTCACTACAGCATCCAGCTGTACTTCTGGTTTTTATGAAAAAATTAAAAGCTGGGGCTGGAGAGATAGCTCAGCGGTTAAGAGCACTGACTGTTCTTATAGAGGACCCTAGTTCAATTCCCAGCACCAACATGGTGGCTACAGATCGTCCTTAACTCCACTTCCAGGGGAATCCGAAGCCCTCTTCTGACCTCAGCATTGCACGACATGGGTGCACTCACATACATGCAGGCAATACACTCATACACACAAAATAAAAATAATAAATAAAATATTGAAAAAAAAAAAGCTGCTGAGCATGGTGGCACACACCTTTAATTCCAGCACTTGGGAGACAGGTAGATCTCTGTGAGATCAAGGTCAGCCTGGTCTACACAGCAAGTTCCAGGCCAGCTAGGGCTACAGAGTACCCAAGTTCAATGCCTAGCACCCATGTCAGGTGCCACCACACCCGGCTTGTAGATTGATTTTATAACCTACCACTGTACTGAAAGTGTTGATCAGTTCTAGGACTTTTCTTGTGGAACTTTTGGGATCTCTTAGGTATAGTATCATATCATCTGAAAAAAGTGATAGTTTGATCTCTTCTTTTCCAGTTAGTACTCTTTTAATTTCCTTCTCTTGTCTTATTGCTCTAGCAAGAGTTTTCAGCACTATATTGAAAAGAAGTGCAGATAGTTGGCAGCCTTCTCTGGTTGTGGACTTTAATGGGAATGTTTCCAGTTTGTCTCCATTTGGAGTTATGTTGCCAGTGGGGGATAGTAGGAAACAGATGTTACCAAGGGGGAAAAGGAGAAAATGGAGGCATTCAACTGGAAAGGGAGGA
>NW_008354022.1:3949209-3950547 GCF_000622305.1 Nannospalax galili | reverse complement strand
TTGACTTGTGTATATTGAACCATCCCTGCATCTCTGGGATAAAGCCTACTTGATCATTGTGAATGATCTTTTTGATGTGTGTCTGTATGCAGTTTGCAAATATTTTGTTTTTGGATCTATGGTCATTAAGGATATGGGTCTATAGATTTCTTTTTTGGTTGTGTCTTTGCCCAGTTTGGGTATTAGAGTGATGCTGGCTTCACAGAAGGAATTTGGGAGTTCTCCCTCTGTTCCTATCATTCTTAATAATTTAAGTAGTATTGGCTGGAGGTCTTCTTTAAATGTCTGGTAGAATTCTGCTGTAAATCCATCTGGGCCTGGGATTTTTTTTAGTTGGGAGGCTTTGTATTACTGTTATGTTATGGGTCTGTTGAAACTGTTGATCTCTTTTTAGTTTAACTTTGTTGGTTCCCATGATTTTAAATATCCATCCATTTCTTTTAGATTTTCAAATTTAGTAACTGGAACTCACTATGTAGACCAGGCTGGCCTTGAACTCACAGAGATCCACCTGCCTCTGCCTACCGAGTGCTGGGATTAAAGGCATGTGCCACCACGCCCGGCAGTAACATATAGGATTTAAAAATACTCCCTTATAATGGTCTGGATCTTTTGGATGTTTGTTGTGATGTTTCCTCTTTCATCTCTGATTTTGTTGATTTGGAGGTGCTTTTTCTTTCTTTTGGTTAAATGGACTAAGGGTCTATCTTGTTTAGCTTTTCAAAGAACCAGCTCTTAGAGTCATTGATTCTTTGTATTGTTTTCTTTGTTTCAATTTCATTAATTTCTTCTCTGATTTTTGTTATTTCTTTTCTTCTGCTGGGTTTGGGTTTCATTTGTTCTTGCCTTTCCAGTGTCTTGAGTTGCAGTGTTAGGTCATTTATTTGGGCTCTTTCTAATTTTTTAATGTAGGGACTTAGAGCTATAAACTTCCCTCTGAGGACTGCTTTTAATGTGTCCCAGAGGTTGTGATGTGTTGTATTGTCCTTTTCGTCAAATTCCAGGAATTCTTTTATTTCTTTCATAATTTCTCCTTTGACCCACTCATTGTTTAGGAGTGTGTTATAGGGCTTTATCCAGTGTTGATTTTGACCTTTATTGCATTGTGGCCTGATAGAATGCATGGAATTATTTCTTTTTTTTTTTTTTTCGTATTTATTGAGGTTTGTTTTGTGGCCCAGTATGTGGTCAATTTTTGAAAAAGTTCATGAAGTGCTGAGTAGAAAGTGTATTCTTTGGTGTTTGGGTGGAATATTGGAAAGATGTCTGTTAGGTCAATTTGATGTATGGTATCATTTAATTCAGATGTCTCTCTGTTTTTTCTTTGTCAAGTTGACC
>NW_008354022.1:3939297-3948558 GCF_000622305.1 Nannospalax galili | reverse complement strand
TCTGCCTCCTGAGTGCTGGGATTAAAGGCATGTGCCACCACACCTGGCTATAATAGATATTTTTGCTGGGTATAGTATTCTGGACTGGTATCTATTGTCACGTAGAAGTAGAAATACCTTGGTCTAAGCTCTTCTGGCTTTCATAGTTTGTATTGATAAGTCAGCTGTAATTCTGATGGGCTTTCCTTTGTATGTGACTTGTTTTTCTTTTGCTACTTTCAGTATTCTTTGTTCTGTACATTTAGTGTTTTTACCATGATATGTCGTCGGGAGTTTCTTTTCTGATCCTATTTGGTGTTCTATGTGCTTCCTGTATTTGTCTGGGGATGCCTTCCCTTAATTTCAGGAAATTCTCTTTTACAGTCCTGTTTAAGATCTGGTCAATACCATTAACCTGAAATTCTTCTCCTTTTTCTAGTCCTATGATCCGTAGATTTGGTCTTCTCATGGTGTCCCATATCTCTTGCATATTCCATCCCTGTGTTTTTTTAAATTTTCCATATCAACACTGAGTGATCCAATTCTTCAACTTTATCCTCCAGTGTTGATATTCTGTTTTCCATCTCATTCATTCTAGAGGTGAGGCTTTCCCAAGTTGTTTCAAGTTGGCTTACTGCGTTTCACACTTCCTTCTTCATTTCTGCCTGAGTTTTCTTCAGTGTTTCTTTATCTTTTGGGAATTCATTCAGAAGTTTTTCCCTATCTTCTTTTAGTTCTTTGATTTCTTTGTGTGTTCTTTTTTTGGGGGTGGGGTCTTTTTGAGACAGGGTCTCCCTGTAGCCCCAGCTGTCCTGGAACTCACTATTAGACCAGGCTGGCCTTGAACTCACAGACATCTGCCTGCCTCTGCCTCCCTAGTGCTGGGATTAAAGGCGTGCGCCACCACACCCAGCCTTATATGTTCTTTTTTTAAAAAAAAAATTTATTATTTTTCATGTGTATGAGTGTATTGCTTGCATGTATGTGAGTGCACCCGTGTCATGCAATGCTGTAGAGGTCAGAAGAGGGCTTCAGATTCCCCTGGAACTGGAGTTAAGGATGGTTCATAGCCGCCATGTGGGTGCTGGGAATCAAACCCAGGTCCTCTGCAAGAGCAGTCAGTGCTCTCAACCACTGAGCCATCCCTCCAGCCCCGTTTGTGTGTTCTTTAAATTCCTTGATCACGTTTATGATTTTTTTTTTTTTTGTCTTTTTTGAGACAGGGTCTCCTTGTAGCCCCAGCTGTCCTGGAACTCACTATGTAGACCAAGCTGGCCTCGAACTCACAAAGATCTGCCTGCCTCTGCCTCCCAAGTGCTGGGATTAAAGGTGTGGGCCACCACGCCCGGCATATTTATGATCTTTTAAATTTGGTGTCCTGGGGTTCTCCTTGTAGAACTCTTCTACAGGATTGGTGGAGACATAGTGTTTTGGCTTTCCGTTTTATTATTCTTTTGTTGTGATTTTGGCATTTGAATCTCTTTTGTTATTTATGATTCTGATATGAGAATTAAGTTGAAGTATGCTTCTGTTCATATCATTGAGGTGCCTAGATCCTTTCTTTATTGGTTATGTAAAGTTGGTTGGTACACGTTTCAGGTTCTCTCAGGTTTAATTTTGAGGGAACGGATGGCTTCAGATCAGCTATTCAGGAGTACCACAGAAGCCCAATTCAGGTTCCAGTCAGGTACACTCAGGCTTCCTTCACCACCATGGAAGCGGGATCTGGGCGCTCTCAGGCAGTTCCCTGCATTCTCAGCCCCTATGCCAGAGGGAGGCCAGAGGGAGGCCAGAACTTGGCACTTTCTGGCAGTCTGCTGAGATCAGAGCCGCTACACCGATGGAGGTCGGAACCCACCCTCTCAGGCTGTCTCGTATTTTTTTAATGATGTACCAATCAGGGACTGAGGCTGTGATCCAGCTGTCAGAGTGCTTGCCTAGCATGCATGAAGCCCTGGGTTTCATCCCTAACATCACATAAATCAAAGGTGGTGGTAACATACCTGTAATCCAAGTACTCTGGAGAAGTTCAAAGTTTTCCTCTGCTCCATAGTGAATCCATGACCACCTGGATTACATGAGACCCTATCTCAAAAAACAACAACAAAGAACCCCCCAAGAAAGCCCAAAGGCTGGCAGGGTGGCATTGTAGGTAAAAATTGCCTGTCACACAAGTCTAACAACCTGAATTCAATTCTTGAAACCCATGGGTTTTGTTTTGTTTTGTTTTTTTAAAGTTGGGGGTGGTTTGTAGAGATGGTTCAGTAGTTAAGAACACTTGCTATTCTTCCAGAGGACACAGGTTCAATTCTACCCATATGGTGGATAACAACCACCCTTAACTCCAGTTCCAGGGCATCGGACACCTTCTTCTGGCCTAGCAAGGCACTGCACACATGTGGTGCACATACATACATGAAGGCAAATACTCACATAAAATAAAAATTTAAAATTTTTTTTTTAAGTTGGGGACTGGAGAGATGGCTTAGTGATTAGCTGCTCTTCCAAAGGACTCAGGTTCAGTTCCCAGCACCCACAAGTTTCTAACAACCACCTGTAACTCCAGTTTCAAGGAATCTGACACCTTCTTCTGGGCTCTGTGTTCATTGTACAATACAGATACATACAGGCAGGCAAAACACTCATACACATTAAAATAAAAATAAATCAAGAAGAAATTTTAAAGTTCGATATGCTGGCATCCATCTGTAATCTCAGTATTCCTATGACAAGATGGGAGGCAGAGACAGGAGAATCACCTGGAAGGTTGTGTGCAACTAGCCTGGAGTATGCATAGCAGGAACAGCAAGAGAGACCCTGCCTCAGCAAGGTGCAAGAGAGGACTGACTCCAGAAAGTTATCCTCTGACCTCCATACATGTGCCCGCACTCACAAACAGGGATCTCAGAAAGACACACACACACACACACGCACACGCAAGCACACACACACTAATAATAAAAGCCATGCATGGTGGCACATGCCTTTAGTCCCAGCACCTGGGAGGCAGAGACAGGGGGATCTCTGTGAGATGGAGGCCAGCCTGATCTACCTAGCAATTTCCAGGTCCGCTGGGGTTACAGGGAGACCCTGTTTCAAAAAGACAACCCCCTTCCCCCCAAAAAAATACCAAATTTTAAAGGGGTCAGTGAGATGGCTTAGTGGGTAAAGGTGCTTACTGCCAAGATTAACTTGAGTTTGAGCTCCAGGACCCACATGACAGAAGGAGAGAATTGATTCCCAAAAGTTATCCTCTGACCTCCACATACAGGCTGTGGCACATACACCCCATACAATAACTGAGTAAATGTGAAACAATTTTAAGTCAATATATCGTAGAGTTCAGAATTTGATATCCCTAAAGATGCCAGTTTGGCATAAGGATTATTTTGAGCTCAAAGCAACTGAGAAGAAACAAGTGCACAGAATTCCCTCAGCTTTTCATCTATTTGCCTAAAAGCAGGACATTTATTTTATATTGTCTTGTATTGTGTTGTGTTATATTATTTTGAGGCCTGGAACTCACCATGTAGACCAGGCTGGCTTTGAACTCACAGAGATCAGCCTGCCTCTACCTCCCAGTGCTGGGTTCAAAGGCAAGCACCACCACACACCACATCAAAGTAAACTCATGAGTTTTTCTTAACCCAACACACACATTCTTACTAGGAAGGACAAAGGTTGGTCAGCAAGTTTGGCATCAGACCCTTATCATCCTGCAAAAGGCACCAGAGGGTGTCCACAGGAACCTTGCTAAATAGCCTTTACCCCATACATCTGCCTTCCCACAGTTTTTAATCTTATAGACTAAAATCTCATTACTTGTTGTCTTATTGCATCTCTTAATAATTAGTTTCTCTCTACTTGCCTTAAGAAAATATTTCTGGGGCTGGAGAGATGGCTCAGTGGTTAAGAACACTGGTTGTTCTTGCAGAAGACTCAGGTTCAAATCCCAGCACCACATGACAGCTAATAGCTGTCTGTAACTCCAGTTCCAGGGTATCCGACAGCTTCTTCTATCCTCCATGGGCATTGCACTTACGTACACAAAGGCAATACACACACACATAAAATAAAAATAATAAATAAAATATTTTTTAAAAAATTTCTTAGTTGGGGGTGGTTGTGCGCACCTTTAATCCCAGCACTCTGGAGGCAGAGGCAGGCGGGTCTCTGTGAGTTCCAGGCCAGCCTGGTCTACATAGTGAGTTCCAGGCCAGCTGGGGCTACAGGGAGACCCTCTTTCAAAAAAAAAAAGAATATTTCTTTCTTATTATTTTGTAACATATATGTGTGTGTGTGTGCCTGCATTAGTTTATGTGTACCATGTGGTACAGGAACTTGCAGAGGCCAGAAGAAGGCATCAGATCCTCAGGAACTGGAGTTACATGGAGGTTAGCCTCCATGTGGGTGCTGGAAACCAAACCCAGGTCCTCTGCGAGAGCAGCCAGTGCTCTTAACCACTGAGTCATCTCTCCAGCTCCCTTCTCCCTTGTTTTGAGACTAGGTCCGTATAGCTCTGGCTGGCCTCAAATTTGTAAGGATCCTTCTGCCTCTGCTTTCCAAATGTTGTGATCACAGATAAGACACCATACCCAGCTGTGTTTTTCTTTTCTTCTTTTCCTCCTTTTTCCCATGTTTCATGTGTGTGCATGGCTTTCCATGTGCATGGGTACATGTGTGCCCATGCATGTAAAACCTGAGGTTGATGTCAGGAGTCATCCTTAGTTGCTCTTCTACCTTATTCGTTTAGTCAGGGTCTTTCAATCAAACCCAGAGCTTACTGATATGGCTAGTGTTGCTAGCCAGCTTGTTCTTAGGTGCCAGGCCACCATACCACTTGGCATTTATGTGGATTTCTGGGTCCTCAAATTTGTGTGACTTCCCAGGCCCCTGTTTCTCCTCCTCCTCCTCCTCTTCCTCCTCCTCCCTCCTCCTCCCCCCCTTCTTCTTCCTCCTTTTCCTCCTCCGTTTTCTCCTCCCTCTTCTTCTCCTCCTCCCATTCTTCTTTTTTGTTTTGTTTTGTTTGTTTGTTTTGAGACAGGTTCTCCCTGCAGTCCCAGCTGCTCTGGAACTCACTATGTAGACCAGGCTGGCTTTGATCTCACAGAGATCTGCCTGCTTCTACTTCCTGAGTGCTGGGACTAAAGGCATGCTACAACATGCCTGTCTCCAGTCTCTCTCTCTCTTTTTTAAAAAATATTTTATTTATTATTTTTATTTTATGTGTATGCATATATTGCCTGCATGTAGGTAAGTGTACCTGTGTTGTGCAATGCCTGCGGAGGACAGAAGAGGCTGTCGGATCCCCTGGAACTGGAGTTACGGACAATTGTTAGCCGCCATGTGGGTGCTGGGATTTGAACCCGGTCTTCTGCAAGAACAGTGTTCTTCACTGCTGAGCCATCTTTCCAGCCCTGAGTCTCTCTCTCTCTCTTTTTTTTTTTTTTTAAATTATTTATTTGTTGTATATGTGCACATGTGAAGGTCAGAGCACAACTTGTAGGAGTCAGTTCTCTCTTTCCACCATGTGAGTCTTGGGGATTGAAATCAGGTCACGCTTGGTTAAATGATTTAACCTGCTGAGTCACCTCACTGGCCCCTTATCAAAGCAGTCTTAAAATAAAAAGAATAAAGTTGGATGACACATATTTCCTAATTCAAAACTTTACTACAAGGCCAGGTATAGTGGTTCATGCCTTTCATCCTAGCACTCAGGAGGCAGAAGCAGGAAGATATGTGTGAGATCAAGGCCAGCTGGGGCTACAGGTAGACCCTGTCTCAACAACAACAATGGAAGAAGGGAAAAAAGGGAGAAAAGAAAAATAATAAAGTTGTAATTTTGTTTGGTGTTGGTCTTTTGAGACAGGTCGTTCCTCAGCTTCCTGCCTCCCGCTCTTCGGGGATGGGATCATATAAGCAGGCACCACCAAAGTGGGCTGTGAGTCATAAACTGGAGCATTTACTAAATACATTCACAGGAGTTTCAGGGACCAGGGTTTAAGTGAGCAGGATATCTCTGCTAGACTTCTGATTGTATCTTCTAACACTCCTCGCCTTAGGGTTGGTGGAGCCTAGAGGTATGTTAAATTTGGAGATACACTGTGGATTTTATCTATTAGCAGAACATAGGTCAGATAGGAAAATTAAGGTAACTGGCCCAAGATAAAGGACCTAGATAGAGCCAAGATAATTGTTTGTGACTGCTGACTACAGCATTCCATCTCTCCATCACACTGTACTCCGTCACAGTCTAGTGGTCCCCACGATCTTTAGTTTGCTGCTATTCCTTAGAACTTCAGTTCTTATTGCCCAGGCTAGTTGCCCCCCTTAGTATAATTTTTTTTTTAAGACAAAGTCTCACTATGTAGCCCTGGCTGGCCTAGAATCACAGAGATTCACCTGTCTCTGCCTCTGTCTCAGCCTAGAATTAAAGGTGTGTGCCACCATGCCTGGCTTTTTTCTTGAAGTACTGCCTTTAAAAAGAAAGAAAAGTGGGGCTAGAGAGATGGCTCAGCAGTTTAGAGCACTGGCTGCTCTTGAAGAGGACCCCAGTTCATTTCCCAGCATCCACACAGCAGCTAACAACTGTCTGTAATGTTACAGGGAATCAGATACCCTCTGATTCCCTGTAACCCCCACGGGCATTGCATGAACATGGTGTACATGCAGGCAAAATATTCAAAATGTAAAATTAATGAATGAATGAATTAAACAACGAAGGAAGGAAGGAAGGAAGGAAGGAAGGAAGGAAGGAAGGAAGGAAGGAAGGAAGGAAGGAAGGAAAGAAGGTACCAGGTGTGATGGCACATGCCTTTAATCCCAGCAGAGACAGGAGGATTTCTGTGAGTTGGAGACTAGTCTGATCTACAAAGTCAATTCCAGGACAACTGGGGCTACAGGGAAACCCTGTCCAAAAAAAAAAAAGAAAAGTTAAGAAAGGTAGAAATGTGGTACACATCTTTAATTTAATCCCAACACTTGTGAGGCAGGCAGGTAAATCTCTATGAGTTTGAGGTCAGCCTGGTCATATTATATAGCGAGTGCCAGGACAGCCAGGGCTACATAGTGAGACCCTGTCTCAGAAAAAGAAAGATAAAAAGAAGGAAGAGAAGGACAACAAAGACATCTCAGTAGGAAGACTGACATACATCTAAGTGCCTTTTATTTAGTTGGTCAGTTGGTTTTATTTTGTGTTTTGGGGACAGGGTCTCAATCTGTAGTTTAGGCTAATGACAATCTTTTTGTATTAGCCTCCCAAAAATGCCACCATGCTTGACTTTTTTATCTCAGTCCCTCACTGGGGGACTTTAGACAAATACATTTAATAACATTCCCATTCCTGATCTTCCTTTTCTTTCTTTCTTTCTTTCTTTCTTTTTTTTTTTTTTTTTGAGAAAGAGTCTTACTCTGTAGCCTGGGCTGGTCTGTAACCCAGGCCAGAAAACTCTAGGCAATCCTCCTAGCTTCCTGCCTCAGTTTCCCTTTGTTGGGATTCCTGGCATATGCCACTTCATCTAGGTGCTTTTTGGTTTTTTTTTTACACTTAGCAATTTGAATACTTACAATCTGGATAAATGATCTTTTAATGTATGTATAGTCCTCAAAATTCTTCCAATGGTCAAGAGAAAAAAAAACCTAAATGGGAGCTATAACTTATTTATAATAATGAATAATGTAAGTGTGATCTAAATATAACTTCCAGCTCTTGCTCTGTCTTATGTTAGTGCCTGTCTTCTGCAGTAAAAGTTCCATTTAGAGCTAGGGCTTTAGCTCGCTGATAGAGTGCTTGCTTAGCACACATAAGACCCTTCTGTGTGGGCTGGAAAAATGGCTCAGTTGGTAAAGTGCTTATTGTGCAAGCATGAGGGCCTAAGTTCAATCCCCAGAAAGCATTTAAGAAAGAAAAGCTGAGGGGACTGGGGAGATACCTCAGCAGTTAAGGGCACTGGCTGCTCTTGCACAGAGGACCAGATTTGGTTCCCAGTACCCACATGGAGGCTAACAACTGACCATAATTCCAGTTCCAGGGGATCTGATTCCCTCTTTTGGCCTCCATGTGTTGGTCAGCCAGCCAGTATAGCTTACTTGGTGAGTTCCCAGCCAATGAGAGACCCTATCTCAAAAAACAAAGTGGATGGCACCTGAGAAAGAATACCTAAAGTTGACCTCTAGTCTCCACAGGCATGCACCCCCCGACACACAAGACTTTTTTGGGGTTCCATCCTCAGCTCTCGGGGGGGAAAGGTAATGTTTACTTAACATCAGTTGAAATTGGGCCAGTGGTATGTCTTGGTAGTGGTAGAGCAGTTTCAGACCATGTGTGAAGTCCTGGCTGGCTTCAAACAGTCAACAATCCATGTTGTCAAAGGATTTCAATGTCACCCAGGAAGCTGAGATAGAAGAATCTAGAGATCAAGGTCACCCTGGGCTAAAAAACATGTTTTTTTTTTTTTTTTTTTCATTTGTTTCCCTTCCTGTAGCCCCAGTTTTGTTATGTAGACGAGGCTGGCCTAGATCTCATAGAGATCCACTCGCCATCATGTCCGATTTGTTTTGGACTTTTTTGGGACAGGATTTCACTATGTAGCCTAGACTGGCTACATGAGATGCTACAGGAAAGGATAAGAGGCACTTGGGGATATGACTCAGTTGGTTAGAGTGCTTGCTTAGCATGCACGAAGCTTTGGGTTTGATCCCCAGCACCACATACATCAGGCCTGGTGACACACACCTCTAATTGTAGTACTTCAGGAGGTAGAGGACGGCAGGTGAGGCTACTTAATAAAAATTCCTTCTCTGAAAAAAAAAAAAAAAAAAGAAAGCTAAAACTAGTCTGGCCAGATGGTTCAGCTAATAAAAGAGCTTGCTGTGCAAATCTGAAGACTTGAGTTCAATCCCCAGAACTCAGGGTAGAAGGAGAGAACTGACAGAACTGACTCCCTGGCAAGAGTCCTTTGACCTCCAGGGAAGAGGGAGACTTTTTTTTCAGTGATATAAGTACTGGTAAGGTGCCCATGCTCTTATAAATTCACTCATTCACACTCCTATAAACAATTCTAATGAAACTCATTGGTTCCCACCACCCATGTTGGGTGGCTCACAGCCTCCTGGAACCCAGGGGATCTGACGCCCTCTTCTGACCTCTGTAGGTACCAGGCAAGCACATGGCATACCTCACAAAGGCACACACATAATATAAGCGAACCCCCCCATCTTTAAAAAATAATAAAGATAAATATTTTTAAAAATATTTTTATTATTTTTATTTTATGTGTACGT
>NW_008354022.1:3931317-3939241 GCF_000622305.1 Nannospalax galili | reverse complement strand
GGAACTGGAGTTACAGACAGTTGTTAGGTGCCATGTGGGTGCTGGGATTTGAACCTGGGTCTTCTTCAAGAACAATCAGTGTTCTTAACCACTGAGCCATCTCTCCAGCCCCCAATAAAGACAAATCTTAATAAAAGTAAAAACTTGGAGGCTGGTGAGATGGCTCAGTGCTTGCACCAAGCCTGACAACTTGAGTTCCATCCCTGGAACCCATATGATAGAAGGGAACTGACTCCCAAAAGCTGTCCTCTGATCTCTATACAACTTCAGTAGCACATACATGTACACACACAGGGAATAAATAAAGGTTAAGTCAGGTGTGGTGGCCTATGCCTTTAGTCCCAGAACTTGGGAGGCAGAGGCAGGTGGAGCTCTGTAAGTTTGGGGCCAGCCTGGTCTACATAGTGAGTTCAAGGCCAGCCAGGGCTTCATAGGGAGACCCTGCCTCAGAACAACAACAACAACAACAACAACAACAGCAACAATGGAAAATAAACATTTTTTAAAAGCCCCAAACAAATAAAAAACAAAAAGCAAACATGCTTTTCCTAAATATTTCTCCTTCTTCCTGGATACTGTTCATATTTTTTTTGAAACAGGTTTCTATGTAGTCCCAGCTGGCCTGAAACTTGCTATGTAGACCAGGCTGGAGTAGATCTCACACTGTGGTAGTACTTGCCTTTAACTCCAGAAGGTGGAGGATCAGGAGTTCAAGTTCATCCTGGGCTACATAGGCAGTTGGAAGCCAACCTGGGTTACAGGAAACCCTGTCTCAAATAAAAAACCAAAGAGCAGAGCCTAGTTGTGGGTGCCTTTAATCCCAGTACTTGGGAGGCACAGGCAGGCAGGTCTCTGAGTTTGAGGACAGCCTGTACATAGCAAGTTCCAGGCCAGCCGGAGCTACACAGTGAGACCTTGTTCAAAAAACAAAAACAAAAACAAAAGCCTTTCTTGGTTCTAAGTAGCTTGATGAAATCTTCAGGGCTTGGATCTGCCCCAGATATGATTCATTGCTGTGTCCAGGGCATCCAGCCTGTGTGTGACACCTGCCCTCTGGTCATACAGTAACTGTCTCTGTTATCAGATCTTATGTTTCCATCACGCTTTGTGGGTGGCCGCATTCAAGGAATGCTTATTTTCCTAGAAAATTGCCTTCAGTTTGAGTAAAGATGCTTTACTAAGCATCCTCTTGGCAAAGATAAATGGTAGGGAGAATACTGACTCTGGCAATTGGTTATTTTGCACGTATGTGTGTGCACACACGTGAGGAAACATATGTATATACATGTCCAAATGTGTGGGCTAACGTATGTGTGCATGTGCACCTGGAGGCCAGAGGTGATGACAAGAGTCTTCCTCCATTGTTTTCCACCTTATTCATTAAGGCAGGGTCTTTTAGTTGAACCCGGAGCTTGCCAATATGACTTGTTTAGCTAAGCAGTTTGCTCAGGGATCATCCATCTCTATCCTCCAGCTGCCACACCCAACCAGCATTTACGTGAGTTCTAGAGACTGAAAGCCCAATCCCCATGCTTGCATGGCAATTGCTCTGTCCACTGAGCAGTCACTCCCTTATTATGCTGGCCTGGAACACACTGCAACCCTCCAGTCTCAGTCTTTCTAGTATTGAGATTCACAAGTATGTGCCCCTGTGCCTGACTGATTAATGCTGGCAATTTTTATTGGTTTTGTTTTTTTGAGACAGGTGCAGCCCAGGCTGACCTCAAACTTGGTATATAGCTGAGGATGACCTTGAACTTCTGGTCCTCCTCTCTCTACCTCTCAAGTGCTTGGATTACAGACATGTGCCACCATGCCTAGCTGATGCTGGCAATTTGGATATGTTAGAGATGCTAGAAAGTCTTTTCCTTCTTTTGAGAAAGGGTCTCACTATGTAGCCCCAGCTGGCCTGGAACTTTCTATGTAGACAAGGCTGGCCTTGATCCCACAGAGATCTGCTTGCCTCAACTTCCTGAGTACTGGCATCAAGGCATGTGCCACTATAGTTTAAGTGAAATTTTGAGTTCATAAAGCCAGCCATGATACACACATACCTGTAATCGCAGCTACTAGGGAGACTGGGGCAAGAAGATGGAAGATTCAAGGTCTTCCTGGGATACCAAAGTGAGTTTGAAGCCAGTGTGGGCCATTTAGTGACACCCTGTGTCAAAGAACAATAAATAAAGTGCTTAGGATATATAGTTCAGTGGTAGCCTACATTGCCTAGCACGCAGGAGGCCATCCCTGGGGTCAATCTCTAGTACTGCTAAAGACCAGAATTCCTAGGCTGAAGTTGTCAAAATTTACAGTAAAGAATTTTCTAGTCATGAAATTGTAAAGAAGGAAAAAGAAATCTATACTTTGCTTTGGAATGCAAAAATTCTAGTCGAGCTGTGTAATGAAAATGGAAAGGGCTTTGGTTTCGTGGGTGAAAGACACAAATACAAACTGTTCAGACTGTGGGCAATTGTGACATGTCAGGAAGCTTAGTTTGTATGAAAACTTCAGACCTGACATGGTGATACACACCTGTAATTCCAGCACTCGGAAGGCTGAGGCAGAAGGATCTTGGAGCCAGCTTGGGCTACGGAATGAGACCTGTCTCAAATAACAAAATAAAACAAAGGCAACAAACAAAGGCAATTGATAACCAGGAGAGAAAACCATTCAGAACCATACAGAATGGGATGGTTATACAGAAACAGGTTTGGACTGGAAAATACAAGTTACTAGAAAGGCCCCATTTGTTCTACATTTGCAGCACGGTAGAAAAAGTTGGCTGAGGAATAAGGATGTTATACTACCCAAAGCCAGTTTTCTCTTGTCATGAAAGCAGGCAAAAGGGTGTGGACAGTATGCTTAGTACTTTGAGCGACACTAACATAAATGTTATGACAGTGTATTGTTACAAATGCTCAATTTTCTTTCTTTTTTTAAAATCTTATTTATTATATTTATTTTTTATGTGTTTGCGTGTGTTGCCTGCATGTAGGTAAGTGCACCCGTGCTGTGCAATGGCCACAGATGACAGAAGAGGCTGTCGGATCCCCTGGAACTGGAGTTACAGTTGTTAGCTGCCATGTGGGTGCTAGGATTCAAACCTGGGTCTTCTACAAGAACAACCAGTGTTCTTAACTGTTGAGCCATCTCTCCATCCCCTTGTTTGTTTCTTTTTTTTTGAGTCAGAGTCTCATGTATCCCAGGCTGGCCTTGAACTCTCTGTAGCAGAGAGTGGGACTGAACTGATCCTCCTGCCTCTACAGTTCTAACACTGGGACTACAGATGCGTGCCACCATGCCAGGTTTATGCCATGCTGGAGATGGAATCCAGGGATTTGTGCATGCTAGGCAAGCACTCTATTAACTGAGCTACTTCCCTAGCCCTAAATGTTAAATTTTATTATTAGTTTTGTTGTTTGAGACAGGGTCTCACTATTTTTTAAAATCTCTTACTGTGTCTAATTTAAAAAGGAACTAACTGATAACTATGTTTTGTTTGTTCGTTGCTATTTTGAGAGTGTCTTACTATATATGTTAAGCCTGAGTGACTTGGAATTTGGGTCTTAGAGCAAGGTGACCTCAAATTTGAGTCCATCTTCTTGCCTCTGCCTCCTGATACTGGGATTTAAAGTGTGTATCACCACGCCCTGCAGAACTTTATCATTAAGAATTTATAGGGGAAAAAAACCAGTATACGACTTTGGTAGCATTTACTGTTTTCACAAATGGACCTTGGAACACATCCCCTGCTAAGGAGAGGGACTCCTCTGTTTTGGGAAAATGGAGTTTAAATATTCCAATTATCAGTGAAATAGTGTAAAAGAGAAAGTTGCCCTTTTTACATCTTAATGAATGGCTCTGGACAGAGTTGACAAAGTTGAGTCACAATCGGTTTAGGCAAAGAAGCGTTGGGTGTAACTGATTGTTGGGAGGTTGGGGGAATCGTAAAAATCGTAGGCGGCTTCTGTAATCAGATTGCTTCCCGGGGATCTTTAAATCTTCCGTGGAGTGCAGAAAAATCCAACATGGAGATTCTAGATGAGGCTTGTGGGTGCGGTTTCATGCAAGAAAGTCGACCAGGGAACGCCAATCCTTGAACCCGTATTCAAAGGCAGGGTTTTGGAACTAGATCAAAAGACTGGCTTGCACGCAAAGTTTTCCAGGGAGCGACAAAGAGACTGAGAGGCTGGAAAAAGCCTTGTGGCCGCCACCTACCGAGATGGAAGAGGGGGTGGGGGTGGCGCCCGAATCTTGGGTGATGGCTGGCGTTGGGGATGGGCAGAAAAAAGAAACAATCACAAAGTCACTCAATTTAGTGCTTTGCACGAACATATAAAATTTTCAGATGCAGTATTTATATATTTTAACTTTTCAGTTTAATTTAGTTGAACAGTAAAATGTTATAGTCTCGAAAGTCACCGATCTTTTGGAACAATCAGTGTTTTTCCAACTTTCCTTCTAAATATTCAGAGACGAGCAAAAAACTGGAGAGAGGTTGAAAATCATGTGTTGTCCCCCCCCCCACCCCCGCCCCCCAATTCGTCGCCTGTCTCAAGTTAGGGCAAGTTCACTTCTGGTAGCTTTCTGAAGGACAGCTTTGAAAACATGAGTTCTTTGTGTCCCAGAGCTGGGGGTGCA
Organism: Nannospalax galili; assembly: GCF_000622305.1. Lineage (NCBI taxonomy): Eukaryota > Metazoa > Chordata > Mammalia > Rodentia > Spalacidae > Nannospalax > Nannospalax galili. The sequence goes on along the minus strand of NW_008354022.1, from coordinate 3,934,603 downwards.
GGGTGAAGGGGACGTCCCTCTGCAGAGCAGGAGATAGCGCGGCCCGGAGCTTCCCCGGCCTTTGCAAGATCCCCAGCTTTCCAATTTGCAGAGGAAGGTAGGTAGCCAAGTTATTTAAGTGGAAGTAGTGGCCAGTAGCGGGAGCCCGGCAGGGAGTACACGGGGACCACTGACGATTCAGATCTCCCAGCCTTAACCCTCCCATCCCCTCCCCCACTCCAGCGGCCCCGCAGGCCCCAGGTGCAGCCATGTTCTCGCTCCCACCACCCGCACGCCTCCATTGACAGTCTTCGCTGGAGAGGGCCGGGCGCCTCGACGAAGCGCCTCGTCCTAAAGCGGGGAGGGTGGTGGGGAGAGAAGCTGCCCTCGTCGCGCAGGGCTCTCTGGGAGTTGTAGTCCACAGCTCGCACACATTGCGTTGGTGGGGCCCCCATCTAGAACTACAACTCCCAGGGGGCAGTGTTGCCTGTGCGCATGCGTAGCTGCGCCTTCGAGGAACAAAAAAAGCGAAGCAAAAAAAAAAAAAAGAAAAAAAAGAAAAAAAAAAGGAGGAGGAGGAGGGTGAGAGAGAAGCTCGGAGAGCAGAGAAAAGGGGGCATCGGCGCCCCCCCCGCTTCCCTGCACGCGCTTGCTGCCCGCCTGCCGCGGTTACCCCTGGGCTTCGTCCCTCTTTCCCCCCCCACCAGCGTGAGGTGATCCGAGCGAGGAGCGAGGCCCCGGTGGGGGCGGCCATGCGGCGGTGACAGGAGCGCGGCCGAGACGCACGGGGCCCCCTCGCCCTCTCACCTCCGCCCCGCTCGCCAGCTCGCCTCAGCCGAGGCTCCGGCCTACACCCGCTTGCCGTCTGCATCCCCCCCCCAGGCCCTCCCGGGCTGCACTTCGGGTGAGTCCCTGTCCCCTCAGGACGCCCCCTCCCTCAGTGTCGCCCCAGGACAGCCTCTCCCGCAGTGTCCCCTCAGCTTCGGGGTGCCATGGGGAACTGAAGCGTCTTTATTCGACACTGTAGAAGCCTGGTGCACGGACTCGGGTGTGGGAGTTGCGCGTTGTGAGTGACAAGGGGTGACTTTGGGGTGAGGAAACGGACGCGCGGTGACCCCCCCCCGCAGACCACCAGACTTGGGGGCCTTGGCTGCGGGCGCGTCGAGGCTTTGAGGGGGGATGGGGCGGTCGAGGGGGGAGCGACAGTTGCACCAGCGCGCGGCCGCGGCGCTGGGGGAGGGGCGCGCGGCCTCGTGCGCGTGCGTATATTTATATATATATGTATATATATATATATGTGTGTATGTATGTATGTATATGCGTGGTGGTCTGAGGGGCGGGGGTGGGGAGCGATCGTCCCGCGCGACCAGCACTACCCCCCACCCCCCCACTCCCGCGCGTGGACGAGCGAAGGATTGAGCCTCGCGGGGCCGCGCAATCTCCTCCTTCGCTCTGATTGGCTGACTCGGCTTTCCCGGGGGCGCGCGCGCGGTGCCAAGGCCCCCTCCTGAACCCCGTGGGGTCGCGCTCGGGCTTCTAGTGTGTGTATCTGGGGCTCCAGCGCTTCGGGCTGGAGACCGCGCGCGATTGGCCAGCTGGCACAGCGGGGGCGGGGCCTTGCTGCCTGGTAACTGCGGCGGGGGCCCCCGCAGGGGGGCGGGAGCTACCCGACTCGGCAGCCAGCGCCCGCCCTCCCGGGCCGGGCGCTTAGCCCGGATCCCAGGTGGAGACCAGTCGTGGGCTTTGTCCCCGGGCTGCCCGCTCTCCTGTCCCGCGGGGCCTGTCCTTTTTTGGGGGGCGGGCGGCGGATGGTATTGGGAGGGGATGGAAATAAACACAATGACCGGAAGGAAGACTTTAGCCTAGAGGCTGTGAAAATAATCCATCTCGCGGGGGCTAGCCCCCAGAGGACTGGGTGAGAAGTGAAAAAAAAAAATTCCTCTAGCACCTCCACTTTTTCTCGTCCAAGTTATGCCTTTTTGAGACAAGACTGGTCTTGAACTCGCTATGTAGACCAGGCTGGCCTGGAACTCATGATCACAGAGATTCGCTTGCCTCTGCATCCTGAATGCTGGAGTTGAAGTCATGTGCCACCACACTCGGCCCAAGTTTTGCTTTAAAACATCCTTTTTTTTTTTTTAAATTTTATTTTGAGGTGGTATCCCTGTAGCTCCAGCTGTCCTGGAACTCACTATGTAGGCCAGGCTGGCCTTAAACTCGAGAGATTCGCCTGCCTCTGCCTCCCCAGTGCACCACCGCGCCCAGCTTAAAACATCTTTTTTTCTTTTTGTTTTTGAGACAGTCTCCCGGTAGCCCGAGCTAGCCTGGAATTCACTATATAGACCAGGCTGGCTTTGAACTCATGGAAATCTGCCTACCTCTGCGTCCCCAGTGCTGTAATTAAAGGCCACCACGTCTCCAGTGCACCACCACGCCCGGCCCAACCTCATTTTGGGGGGGCTCTTACAGCTCAAGCTGATGGAACTTGGTCTGTAGCTGAGGCTGCCTCCACCTTCTGAGTACTGGGGGAATCACAGGTGTTTGCCTCGATGCCCGGTTCCCCAGTTTTACCCTTTAATGCATGGCATCCCCCTGCCTTCTGTGTTTGGGTTTGGCACTGCTTGGCTGCTGAGAGTGTGAATATGTGGGGTGGTGATGTTTGAATGACCGCTGTGCTTGGGACCTTGAGGTGTGGGGCCTGGAGGCCTCCCTATGTGCTCAGGACTGGGAAGCTGGTCTGCACCTGAGCTCCCAGTGGAGGCAGTCTTGCTCCAGGCTAAGGCGGCTGCTTTGGGGTTAGCTGGTGCTAACTGCTGCCTTTGTGTGTGTGTGTATGTGTATGGTCTATTGCCTTGGGCTCTTGTCTCCTGCTTCCTGGGCTCTTGCCTCACACCCTGGAGGCTTGGATGACTTTCTTCTCTTAGGGCAGAGGAAAATCTTTCTTGCTATTATGCAGTAGTTTCTGTAAGGCCTTTTATGTTGTGGAGTTATGACTTGTTTCTGTTTTTTCATTCTGGAATACTTTACAAATTTGCTTGTCATCCTAGCGCAGAGGCCGTGCTAATAATAATCTGTATCGACCATTTTAGGATATGTATAATTGAAGTGAACACAGGCCTTTTTTTAATTTTGAGTCAGGGTCTCACTCTAGCCCTGGCTGGCCTGGAACTCACTATGTAGACAGGCTGGCCTCAAGCTCAGAGAGATTTGTCTGTGTCTGTCCTCCCTGTACCCCCAAAGGCATGAACCACTACACCTGGCTTTTTTTTTTTTTTTACTGTTGGGGGTGAAACCTAGGGCTGTATGG
>NW_008354022.1:3843336-3931018 GCF_000622305.1 Nannospalax galili | reverse complement strand
TTTTTTTTTTTTTTGTACTGTTGGGGATGAAACCTAGGGCTGTATGTATTCTTGGCAAGCCTTATATCACTGAGCCATTCCCAAAGCCCATCACTGGGGAATTCTAGGCAGATGCTCTGAGCCACACACCCAGCCCCTCACTGAGGGATTCTAGGCAAACTCTACTTCTGAGCCACGAACCCACTCCTTTTTTAACTTTTTGAAGCAGTTTCACTAAGTTCACCTCACTAAGTGGAATGCACTCTATAGCCTAGGTCAGATTTTTTTTTTTAATTCTTTTTTTTTTTTTTTTTTAAATGTGTATGAGTGTTTTGTCTGCTTGCATTTAAGTACACCTGTGCATATAATGCCAGCGAGGGCCAGAAGAGGGTGTTGGGTCTCCAGAACTAGAGTTATGGATGGCTGTCAGCTGCCACGTGGGTGCTGGGAACTGAACCTGGGTCCTCTAGAAGAGCAGCCATCTCTCCAGCCTTTAAACCCGATAATCCACAAGTCTCAGCTTCCTGAGTAGCTAGGATGGTGGAACTGTGCCGCTGGGCAGGCTTGAACTTGTTAACAGTTAGGGTTCACTTGTTTGCCCCTCTTGGGAAGATGTTAGGTTCTGCTTTTGTCCCAGGATCTGACTACTCACTAGGTTGTACATTATTGTTAGGAGAGGGACAGAACCTCTTCTTTCTCCAGTCTCCCTGCCATCCTCAAGTACCTTGATAGAGTTGCCACAACAGTTGTGTTTGAGTTTTTAGTCCCAGTCGTGCTCCTTAAACACTTGTTTTTCTTGTTTAATCTTTTTTTAAAATATATTTTTAAAATTTTATGTGTATGTGTATGAGTATATTGCCTACATGTATATAAGTGCACCCGTATTGTGCAGTGCCCAAGGGGTCAGAAGAGGGTGTCAGATCCCCTGCAACTGGAGTTATAGGTGGTTGTTAGCCACCATGTGGGTGCTGGGAATTGAACCTGGGTCCTCTGCAAGAGCAGTCAGTGCTCTTACCCTCTGAGCCATCCCTCCAGAGAAGTCAGGGAATGTAATGTGGTGGCAGGTGACCCTGGGTGGGCCCTGAAAGTTTTCATGCTGCTGCCTCTGGAGGACAGGCTGCTTCCACTGCTGCTGATACTCTAAAGCTTTGGTCTGGTAGACTTGGGCATGGCCTTGAGACTGCATCTCTGACAGTGTGTAACACCCACTCCTACTACCCTCCCCCAGGCGTGTAAATCACAGCAATACTCCTGCCACAACCTTCCAAGTGCTCAGATTACTGTTTATTCTAGATTGCTTGAAAGACTGGTTGAGGGTTAAAAATTTTTTTAAAATTGTGATTATAAAATTACTCTCCAGTTTCAAAAGTGTGTATGGATTAAAGTGCTGAATTAAATTGGAAATGTAAATAATGCTGGTTAATTTCCAATTTTCATGTATTTATTACTCATGGCACAATTTTTTTTTTTTAATCTGTTCCTCCCTCCCTGCCTTCCTTCTAATCCCAGTGCTGTAGAGCAAACCCCAGGCATCTCCTGTCCTGTCTCTTCCCAGGAATGCTGAAAGCACCCATCCCTTACTCCATGGAGTATAAAGTTGGGTGATAGACCAGGACTTGGCACTTGTACTATAAAAACTTGAGGACACTTGGGACTAGAGAGACGGCTCAGTGGTTAAGGGTACTGGCTGCTCTTGCAGAGGACCTGAGTTTGATTCCAGGTACTCACATGGCAGCTGACAACCATCCATAACTCTAGTTCAGGGGACCCAACACCCTCTTTCTGGCCCTAACAACTGTCCATATCTCCAGTTCCAGGATATCTGATGCCTTCTTCCATCCTCTGGGCATTGCATGACATGGGTCTACTTACATGCAGGCAATACAGGCATACACATAAAATAAAAGTAATTAAAATTGCTAGGCGTGATGGTGCACACCTTTAATCCCAGCACTTGGGAGGCAGAGGCAGGCAGATCTTTGTGACTTCAAGGCCAGCCTGGTCTCCATAGTGCATTCCAGGACAGCTGGGGCTACAGGGAGACCCTGTCTCAAAAAGACCAAAAAAAAAAGGTAATTAAAATTTAAATAATGATAATAAATACAATATTAAAAAACTTGGGGAAACTTGAGTTCCCCTTTGCCTTTTGCAGGTTGCTTCTGTCCTGTGTGTCTCTAGCAGGGCTGCATTCTCCAGGTTTCCTCTCTGTGTCTGCTGTCCTTGTATCCCACTGCCTTGCATGGTTCTGCACTAGCCATCTGCTTATTGCTGCGTCAGCTGGTGAGAAAATTCGACATAGCCGGAGCTCATCAGTGGGGTCGGAGGCTTGACTTTGATTGTGACCCAATTCTAAAACAATATAGAATGACTAGGCATACAGCTCCTGAGTAGAGTGGTTACACACACACACACACACACACACACACACACACACACACTGCTGGGAGTCTAAGGGCAGTGAGACGAGGGAAGTATCCCTGTATAGGTCTTCTAAAAAGCTTGTTTATTCAAACCTGTACCTTCTGAGCCAAAACTTTTTTTGAGACAGGGTCTTACTATAGGCTTGGGGTTATTGACTGGGCACTTACAGTTCTGCCTCAGCCTCTCGAGTAGTTGGGCTCACAGGTTTAGGCACCTAGACCTGGGTTCCTCTTGTTTTTTTCTTCTTTCCCTTCCTTATTTCTTCCCCAAGCATATGTATTTACTTTTCTTGTGTAGGAATGGAACTCAGGCCTTGGTGGCTGCCAGTCAAGTCCTCTGTTCCTGATCCTCACCCTTGGCCTTGCCTATTGTGCATACTTCCTATGAGTGAAATCAGTGTTTATGTTTAAGGCTGAATAATCTCTTACTTGTAATTATGTGTTTGGAGGTGTTATCTTTTCTGAGACAGGGTCTCATGTAGCTTGTGTTGGCTTAGGGCTTGTTTTGTAGCTGAGAATGACCTTGAACTCCTGATTCTCCTACCTGTACCTCCTGAGTGCTGGAATTGAAGGTGTGAGCCCCCCACTTTTGGTTTATGTGGTGCTGGGAATGGAACCCAGGGCTTCATTCTATGTGTGTCAAGCATAAAGATAAAAATAGATTTAAAAAGCAAAAAGAAAACGAAATATCTTCATACTACTCATAGGAGAGCTGGAGTGACTGTAACATCTCACAGAATTGACTTTGGGAAAACTCTGTTGCTTAGGGATGGAACAGGACATGTCATAAGGAAGATAAAACAATTTAAAGTATGTACAAGATGATAGATCTCCAAAGTATATGTGCATCTATTGATATCTTGGATCTTTTCAGTTCAAGGTTATTTCCTAACCAGTTATTGTTTTCTCTGAGGGCGTGTGTGTGTGTGTGTGTGTGTGTGTGTTGGGGGGGGGTTGTTGTTGTTTTGAGACAGGGTCTCACTATGTAGCCCTGGCTGGCCTGGAACTTGCTATGTAGACCAGGCTGGCCTCAAACTAAAGGAGATTCTTCTTCTGCCTCTGTCTTCCAAGTGCTGGGATCAAAGTCATGGGCCACCATGCCTGGCCCCCAGTTTGATTGCTAAATTTATTTCTGTTTTTTGTTTTTGTGTGTGTGGTGCAGGGAAGTCTAGGGCTCTGTGCTAGGAAGGGCTCTACCACTGAGCCACATCTACAGATCTGAGGCAAAACAAGTCCCTGGTTTGTTACTTTATAAAATGTGGAATAAGGCAGGCAAACCTTTGTACATGAATATTTTAATAAAAGGTGGGCATACATAGTCAAAGCATTGATTCATTTTGATGCTTTCCTAGCTAATTTTTTGCTTCATCCAAAAATAGGGTTATTTTGTTTAGCACAGTGGTAATTAAAGCAGTTGGCTGGGAAATAAGGCACGTCTACCTTACCAGGTTTGGGTTTAGAGTTTGTTTATAGGAATTTAAGTAAATGGACACGTGATGTATTAAGTATATTCAGCTAACATTAGAGCTGTTTAATTTCCTGTTTGGTAGAGTTTTTTTGTCCAGTCCCTCCTTATATCTTCAGATGACCTTGCAGGGTAAGAGGATACAGTCTTTTGTCTGTAAGGCTGGGGAATGTTCCAAGGTTACCCAGGTGGTGCTGCAGCAGGACTTGAATTCTGAACCCTTGCCTGGTTTGAGAGCTGACATTCATTTTTACTCCGTTGTCTGTCTTCTGTGTACACAGTACATTTCAGAGATAGAATGGACTTTCATGTAGTACTTACTTGATTTTCATTTCTTCAAATGATTTTAATATTTGGTGAAAGGTCAAAAGTAGACTTTTTGGTTTGTGGGAAGAGCAAGCTACTGCTGTTTCAAATTCTGGACTGTATGTTTGGTAGGGTACTGCAGAGATGGTGGTAAACTGTTTGCTGTGCAAACACGAGGGCCTGAGTTTGATTCCCAGAAACCATGTCAAAAAGCTGGGTGGGGTGGTATGCACTTATAATCCTAGCCCAGGCAGGGTGGAGACAGGTGGCTTCCTGGGCTTCTGTGAGCTCCAAACCAGTGAGAGACTGCGTGGTAAAACAAAGTGGATGACTTCTTAAGAAGGACACTTGAGGTTGACCTCATGCACTTTCACGCATGGGTGAATGCACGGGTACGGGGGATTTTATTTTGATCAAAGTTTTTCATAAAACCTTTTTCTTGTTTGAGACAAGAAAAGCCTCCTGCCCTCCGTCCCCAAGTGCTGGATTACAGGTGAGTGGACTCTTTGGATGTTTTCCTGATTCTTGTAGACAGGTGGGCCTTCCCTCTTTGCATTCTGTAGAGCCTTGTTTATTGGCTTGTACCTCTGTGGCCTTCATCTTAGCACAGCTGCTTAAACTTTTTTACTCTTGACGCCTTTTTGTCCGAGAAATTTTTATGTGATTTCATGTATGGGTTTAAAATACATGTACAAATCAAATATTTACTGATAATAAATTATAAATTAATTTTAGAACAGTTCTTTGGTATACATACCATTTTAACTTCCATTAAAGGTAGCAAATTTGCAAACTAATGATGGATGTGCTTGTTTATTTTTGCATAAAGAATTAAATCTTGGGGTGGAGAGATAGCTCAGAGGTTTAGTGTATGTGGTGCTCTTGGCAGAGGACCCAAGTCCAGTTCCAGCACCCACATTGCCACTCCTAACTCCAGCTCTAGAGGCTCCAAAGTCCTCTTTTGGATTCCTCGGTTACTGCAATCACATGCACATAACCACACACAGACATACATGCATGCGTATAATTAATAAGGTGAGATGGCCCAATGGTTAAGAGCACTGACTGCTTTTGCAGAGGACTTGGGTTTGATTCCCAGCACCCACATGGAGGCTAACAACCATCTGTAACAACAGTTCCAGGGGGATCTGATGCCCTGTTCTGGCCTCTGTGGGCGCTGCATTTACAAAGTACACTTACATGCAGGCAAAACACAGACATAAAAAATAAATAAAAGTAACTTTTGAAGCCAGGTGTGGTAGTGCACACTTTAATCACAGCACTCGGGAGGCAGAGGCAGGCAGATCTCTTTGAGTTCTTATTTTGATATATCACAGTGAAAGATTTATCGTCCTCTTTTTTTTTTTTTTTTTTTTTTTAAAAAAAAAAAAAAAAAAAAAAAAAAAAAAAACAAACTTTTGAAGAAAGAATTAAGTCTTGGTTGAATATTTGACATTGCATTTGCAGAGCATTCTCTGTTTTTCAGAGTTGATCAGTATTTTTATTTTAGAATTGTCAATGCTGGGAAGGGTGCTTTGCAGAAATGTAGGACAAAATGGAAGAAGTATACTTAGAGCCAGTTTACATTTATTTATTTATTCATTTATGGTGTAGGCTTGTACATGCTGTAGCACAAGTGGGTCAGATCAGAGGACAAGTGGATATGGTTCTCTTTTTCCACCATGTGGATCCCAAGGGATTAAATTCAGGTTGTTAGTATTGGCAGCAAGCACCTTTACCCAGTAAGCCATCTTACCAACCCAGAGCCATTTTAGACACTGTTTGACATCCTGTCCTAATATCAAACCAGAATTCATTGTACAGTTTTGAAGGGGCTGAGACAGGGTCTACCCTGTCTGGAACTGGCTGTGTAGACTGGACTGGTCTTGAACTTAGGGATATGTGTGCCTCTGCCTTTTGAGTGCTGGAATCAAAGGCATGTGCCACTATGTCAGGCTAAATGGTTTCTTTATGAAAGTCATATTAACAGCTCAAACAGTTTTTAAAAATTTTTAGGCAAAGTCAGCAATTTTTAAATTTTCTTTTATTTGATTTTATGTATATGAGTGTTTTGCATGCATGTATGTAAGTGCACCCATGCATTCAGTGTCCACAGAGGCCAGAAGAGGGTGTTGGATCCCCTGGAACTGGAGTTGTAGATGGTTGTTAGCCGCCATGTAGGTGCTGGGAACTGAACTCAGGTCCTCTGCAAAAGCAACCAGTGCTCTTAACCACTAAGCCATTTCTCCAGCCCCCAAACAGCACTTTTTAAATCAAACATTCTAGTGTTAAGTATTACAGTTCAGAGGTACACTAATTTGGTAAGGAATGGGCTGAAGAATGATATTCAGAAACCTTTCATGGTTGCCAAATTTTTCACAATCCCCACATCCAATTTCCTATAAGGGATCCTGACCCCTAGTCAAGGTACTGGGCGTGGTCTCACACAACTTTAATTCTAGCTCTTCTGAAGCTGAGGCAGGCAGATTTCTGTGAGTTCAGTCTACATACCAAGTCCTAGGCCAGCCAGAGCTGTGTAGTGGAATCCTGTCTCAATTCTTCTACCCTCCCTCTTGCCTCATTTAAAAAAAAAAAAGAGTGCTGGGTTTACAGCAGCAGAGTCTAGTCCAGGACCACAGTGCCTCTACAGTGTTCTTGATTTAGGTACATTTTATTTTAGAACAGTTCTTCAGCTTTTGTTGTTTTAGACACATCTCATTCTAGACCAGGATGACTTGGAAGTCACTTTGTAGCCTAAGCTGGCCTTGAAGTCAGGAAGTCTTCCTGCTTCAGCCTCCACTAGCTTGATCATTCAGTCTTTGTAGTTTAGTTCCCCTGACTTTGGTTCTTAAGTCAGGCTGGCCTGGATCTCCACATGCAGTTGAGGATGCCTTGACTTTCTGATTACCTGCATTACCTTCTGAGAACTGGCATCACACTGGGCACCACCACACCCAGGTTATGGGGTCCTTGGGAACAAACCCAGGCCCTCAGGCATGCTAGGCAAGCAACTTGGGTTTATCTATCTCTTCCTCATGGTTTGACCCTGGTGAAGCACTTAGTGCTGACTTAGCACTGTGTTTTGTTCTGCTGGATGGATGTGGTGTCTGCCTGTCTGGAGCTGGGCTTGCCTTTGCTTGCTTGGTAAAGGTGCAGTGTCTCCTGTTTCCCCCTGGTGAAATGGGGCAGTACTCCTGGACAACAGAATTCTTTGGCTTTTTTATTTTCCCGTTTTTTGGAATTGAGGCATCCTGATTTTTTTTTTTTTTTTTTTTTTTTTTTTTTTCCTTTTCCAAGAGGCTGGGAATTTAGAGGGCAATAGAAAAAATCAGTGCATAGATTTAAATTTCATTATAGTTGCTGTCTTTAGTTTTTGAAAACAGTGTTTTTCTGAAACTTAGATGTTGTATGTAATGAAATTAGAAAAATGTTTGCATTGGTAATTCTTACAGTGTATCATGTGTTTTAAAGGTCATGGGGAACTAAAGGTTCCAGTCAGTCTGGAGGTCTAGATTAGGTCTGGATTCCATTCTCAAGTGTTCTGGGGTGGGATGCAATGTGGTGGTAGAGCACTTGCCTTTCATGCTTGAGGCAGAACAGAACAGGAAGCTGGTAACAGTTGTCTGAAACTGTGGGATGACTCCCCCACTGTCCTTTTCTGGTGCTGGTGATGGAACCCAGGCTTCCTGTGTGAGGGACAGGTGCCTTGTGTGTGTGTGTGTGTGTGTGTGTGTGTGTGTGTGTGTGTGTGTATGTAAGGTGCTGTGTGTTGTGTGTGTGTATGTGTGCAGGACAGGTACTGTGTGTGAAGGACAGGCCTTCTGTGTGTGTTCAGGGAAGAGACAGGTGCTCTGTGTGTATGTGTGACAGATGTTGAACCATGCTGCAGCTGCTGCTGCCCTCTTGAGAGGAAGAGCCGCTTACTAGATGCCTGGCAGGAGCCAGCCTTTTATGACAAACGTCAAGTTGCCTGATAGTTTTTTTCACTGTTATTTAAAACACAGTTGATAAACTATCTTAGGTTAAATTTTTTTTTAAAAATTGCATTTTCTATAAGAATTACTTTGAGGAGGGCTGGAGAAATGGCTCAACGGTTAAGAACACTGGCTGCTCTTCCAGAGGACCCATGTTCAATTTCCAGCACCCACATAGCAGCTAACAACTGTCCATAACTCCAGTTCCAAGGGATGCAATACCCTCTTCTGACTGGTGTGGCATTGTATGACACAGGTGCACTTACATATGTGCAGGTAAAACACTCATAAACGTAAAATAAAAATAATAAATACAAAATTGCTTTGAGGACATGGATCAAGTAGAGGTTTTTAAAAAGTATATTAAACATGGGCTGGTATGGGAGGGTTGAGTCCACAGCCTGCTGACAGACGGAACTTTTGGAGCTCAGTGCGTGGTGGTAGTAGGGAACATGGATTATTTGTCACCTGCCCTTCATTTCACCCATAGGAAGGTTTTTGGTGGGCTAAGATTGCTGGAATACAGTATGGAGTGACTGAGTGCCTAAGCTGGTTCCAATGCAGTCAGCCTAACACTGTCAGCAGACTGACAGGTCTTTTGTATCATAGGTACCATTTTAGGACAAAACATGTAGTGTCTTAGAAGATGGATTTCAACTTTTTCTTTGTGTACTCACCGCTTTGAAAGAAGTACTTTCTTTTATTTGAACTGGTATGGTGGCCTATGCTTTTAGCCCCAGCACTCTAGAGGCAGAGGAAGGCAGATCTCTGTGAGATTGAGACCAACCTGGTCTACATAATAAGTTCCAGGCTAGCCTGGGGACAAAACATGTAGTGTCTTAGAAGATGGATTTCAACTTTTTCTTTGTGTACTCACCGCTTTGAAAGAAGTACTTTCTTTTATTTGAACTGGTATGGTGGCCTATGCTTTTAGCCCCAGCACTCTAGAGGCAGAGGAAGGCAGATCTCTGTGAGATTGAGACCAACCTGGTCTACATAATAAGTTCCAGGCTAGCCTGGGCTACATAGACCCCCCTCGTCTGCCCCCCCCCAAAAAAAGACGACAACTGGAAGATACCACAAAGCTGGGCAGCAGATGGCCAGCCAGGAAGCCAAGCTCCCAAGGGATGGGAAGCCCAGCTGAGTGTTTAGCGCAAGCTTTCTTTTCCTAGTGAGACCCCTTCTCAGCTTTATTCCCAGCTCAGGGAGCCTGTACAGTAATGCCAAACTGGACCTCCTGTCTGCCCTCTGGTAGCCTAGGGGCCATTTCAGCACCATCAGTGCTGTGATGGCTGCTCTAGTGTGAGACTGAATTAGGAATACTCTTGATTTTTGCAGTCTGGAAATTCATCTCACCCATTACTTCAGTAAATGGGCAGCATAGATCTTAGCTTATTGTAGGTAAAAGTAAGCCGGTAAACTATAGCAGTCAGCAGAAACTTGTGGACCAGATGAAATAATGATGTTTCTGTGCAGTTTAGAGCCATCTTCTCCTAGCTGAGAATGGTTCCTTAGTCTAGGTGGCCAGCACAGAGTTTAGTAAATTCAACACTGAGTGAGCTCATGGCTACTGCTCCATTTCCTGTTAGCTGTGTCTGATCACAGTCTCTATCCCTCTGTGGCATTGGTCCTATTTGCATTTTTTCCTTTGAACTGAGTTATCTGTCCTTAATAGAATATGATTATGTCGATATATAAAGTACTCATCACTGTCCACTGTGATCTTTGTGGATAAAAAGGATGTAGTTCTGCACTTAGGGCCAGAGGCAGGTAATTCTTGGCCTAGAGACTGCTCAGAGCCCAGCTCCAGTTGCTGGCCTTATTTCACATTGGCCTCATTCTGTTTTTGAAACCTGCCTTTGATTATTATTGTGCATGAAACAGGCAGTTTGGAATTGGAGATCCACATCTAGTTCTAGTTCCTTCTTATAAATTAATCCTGTGTAACCTGAGCAAGACAGCTAATGGTTCTGAGTTGGACTTGCTCATTTATGAATAGGACAAAGAGCTTGGACTGAAATTGGGTAATTTTGCTCTTGATGGAAACTTTTATAAGTTTGGCCAGGAAGGGTGCTTGTTGAAAATAACATGAAAAAGAAAGAAGGCATAAGTGTGAGAATGTAAATAAAAGATCAGTGTGGTGGGACCACTCTGACCAGAAGCTCATTATAAAGCTGAAATATATTAAAGTTAGAAGGTTTTAGGGGACTGGAGAGATGGCTCAGCAGATAAGAGAATTGGCTGTTCTTGCAGAAGACCTGGGTTTGAATCCCAGCACCTGCATTGCAGCTAACAACCATCCGTAACTCCAGGGGCTCCAACATCCTCTTCTGTCCTCTGCAGGCACTACACGAGTCTACTCAAATACGTGCAGGCATAACACTCATGCACATAAAAAAGGAAGTGTTAAGCTGGGCGTGGTGGTACACACCTTTAAAAATATTTTAATTTTATGTGTATGAGTGTATTTGCCTGCATATATGTAAGTGCTCCCATGTGCACAATGCCAGTGCTCTCTGCTGTGGGCACACACCTTTAATCCCAGCCCTCAGGAGTCAGAGGCAGGTAGATCTCTATGAGATCAAGGCCAACCTAGTCTATATAGTGAGGAAAGTGTTTTAGAGCACAGCACAGTCACATGAATAGAACCCATTTTTTGTTAGTGATGACAGTGCCTGAATATCTTCAAGAACTCTCCTTGACTCAATATAAAATCCTTTTTATTTTCTTTTTTGATGCTGTTCCATATTAATAGCAAGGATCAATACATTGGAGCGAAAATATAGTCAGAAAATGTACATGGAACTGATTGGCTTGTTTGGAGATGGAGCAGATCAGAACTGTAAGGACACAGGTAAACCTAGCCCCTGAAATGGGTCTGAGAAACAGGAGCTGCTTTCAAAGAATGGCCTGGTTTTCAGAAATGAAGGAAGGCTCCGTCTACCAGACCCTAGCTGAGTAGAAACGTGAGACACAGTTACTACTGAGCTTCATGCTTGAATTAAAAATCTTAGCAGTGCCGAGCATGGTGGCGCATGCCTTTAATCCTAGCACTTGGAAGGCAGAGGCAGGCAGATTTCTGTGAGTTCGAGGGTAGCCTGATCTACATAGTGAGTAGGGGCTAGAGGGAGACCCTGTCTCAAAAAGACCAAAAAAAAAAAAATACAGTTCAGTACAGAGAGGAAGAAACAAGAACTGACAGTGTGGCAGGAGAGACTCGGGGTAGAGTGAAGCCAATAGAATGGGAAAGGAAGGACAAAGTCTGAAGAGGTCCTGCCAGTCTACAGTCAAGCCCCCAGGTAACAGACGGTGGATCAGAAGGAAGACTGCCCTAGATAAACAGTGGAGCTTAGAAAGTGAAAGACAAAACACCCTAGAAGTCAGCAGAGGGCAGTGCTGGCTGTCTTCCAAAGAGGCCCAGTAGCCTTTCAGTGGCAGCAGTGGGAGACAAGATATGATGACTCCAAAAGGAAGTGACCGCAATGTATCCATTCCAGTGAAAATGCTCTCAAGAAAAAAGGACTTTGATCAAACAGAATCAGAATTGTCAGTAGGAGGAATTGCTGAAGGGTTAACTTCAGACAGAGGGGGATATCTTATATGCAAGAATGAGCAAAAAATACCATAAATATTTGGTTGTCTTAAAGAAAAGTTAAATTGTTTACGGCAAAAATAATGTTGCATTAGACAGCTCTGTAGGTAAAGGCACTTGCTGCCAAACCTGATGACCTGAGTTCACCCCCAGGACCCACATGGTGTGTGTTGGATAGCTTTAGTTGTCAACTTGACACACTTGGGTTGAGGGAACCTCAGTTGAGGAATTGCCTCCATTGGACTGGCCTGTGGCCATGTCTGTGGGGTATTTTCTTGGTTGTTGAGAGATGTGGGAGGGCCCAGCCCACTGTGGGCAGTGTCATCCCTGGGCAGGTTTTTCTGTCTTGTATTAGAAAGCAATCTGAGCATGGGCCAGGGGGAGCAAGCCAGTGAGCAGCATTCCTCCATGGCCTGTCTTCAGCTCCTGCCTCCAGGTTCCTTCCCTGAATTCCTACCTTGGGCTCCCTCAGTGACGAACTGTGACCCAGGAATTGTAAGCCAAATAAACCTTTTTTCTCCCCAAGTTGTTGTTAGAGTATTTTGTCACAGCAGTGGAGAAACAAACTAGAACAGAAATTGGTACCAGGAGTTGAATATTGTTGTAACAGACCAGACCTTGGTGTTTCGGGGAGGCTTGTGGACGTGTTTGGAAATTTGGGCTGAAAAGCCATTGAGTGCTTAGAGTTTGTTACTGTGAAGCTTGGAACAGTTATGCTGAAAGAGTTGTGGACGATGGAGGCCTGACTTGTGAAGCTTCAAAGGGAAGTGGAGACTGTCGGGGCTGTTTATATGATATTTTGAATTGAGAATCTGTGGATTCTGGTCGGCTGGGGCTGAAGAATCAGCTATGATTAAGAGACCAGAACCACTAAAGTGAAACCTTTGCTTTTCTGGGACAATTGATTGGTTAGCTGGAGCTGAAAAATCAGCTGTAAGTAACAAGAGACCAGCATCACTGTGGCAAAATCTGGCAAGTATTTCCTCAGGGTCAGCACACAGAAGCTATGGTTCAGAAGGGACCCGAACCTCCGTCTCAAGCTGGAAGCAGGGCTTGGTAATGTGTAAGAGTTTTCTGCATGGTTCTGGTTGTTGAAAACATGAAGGGGTCACAGAGAGCAGCTGAGGCTTTGCACCCCAAGAGGCCAGAAGAAGCCATTGGTGAAGGTGCAGCCTCAGTTTCAGTGGAGACCCCAGCTTTTTGGTCATGTCATGACCATGGGACAACTACCAAGGGCAGCAGCAGGTATGGAATGGAGCCAGACTGGGTCTGCGAGATGAGTTATGTGTGCTGTGGATGGCAGAGTCAGAGAAGAAGAGCTGCCAAAACACTTTGGAGCCCAGAAGATCTTGAGTGAATCCCAGGTCCAGCCTTGCTACTTTGCTGGACTTAGGTTTTGCTTAGGTGTGCCTGAGTCTTCCCTTTTGAAATAAACATTACTTGTTTTGGATTTTACAGGAGCCCACAGTTAAGAGACTTTTAAAAGAGACTGTGGACTTTTAAGTGTTTGAATTTTTTTTTTAAGGATTGTGGGACTTTCAAGGTTGTACTGTCTTATTTTGGGATATTGTTAGTATCATATCTTGGGGACAAGAAATGGAAAGATTGTGGTTTAATAGTGATGTGTTTGTGTGTCAGGTTGACAAGAGATCAAATGTGCTGGATAGCTTTAGTTGTCAATTTGACACACTTGGGTTGAGGGAGCCTTAACTGGGGAATTGCCTCCATTGGATTGGCCTGTGGCCATGTCTGTGGGGTAGTTTCCGTATTTTTTTTTTTCTTTTTGGGAGGGGCGGTTCTTTTTGAGACAGCATCTCCCTGTAGCCCCTGGCTTGGAACTCACTGTCTAGACTAGGCTCGCCTTGAACTCACAGATTGGCCTACCTCTGCCTGAGATTAAAGGTATGCACCACCATGCCTGGCTATTTTCTTGATTTTTGAGTGAAGTAGGAGGGACCAGCGTACTGTGGATGGTGCCACCCCTGGGAAGGTTAGTCTGTATTGTATTAGAAAGCAGGCTGAGCATAGGCCAGGGGAGCAAGCCAGTAAGCAGCTTACTGCATGACCTGTGCTTCACTCCTGCCTCCAGGTTCCTGCCCTGAGTTCCTACCGTGGACTCCCTCAGTGATGAACTGTGACTCAGGAGATGTAAGCCAAATAAACCCTTTCCTCCCCAAGTTGGTATTGGTCAGAATATTTTGTTGCAGCAATGGAGAAATAAACTAGATCATGGTGGAAGGAGAGAACCAACTCCTGCCGGTTGTCCTCTGTCTCCACATCACCTGTGGCCTATCCCCATTCCCACAAAATAAATATTTTTTTAAAAAACTAGAATCAAAAAATTAGGGAATTATACTACCATAACAGTTATCAGAATCAAAAGGAAGGATAAGGATTCGGGGTGATTGACAGTTTGTTTATTCAAATAATGTAGCCACTATCAGCCATCATTTTAGTAATAGACACAGGACCTAAACAGAAGTTGCTTTAGAAAGCAACACAGGGGGAAAAAAAAAAGGGACTGGAGAGATGGCTCAGTGGTTAAGAGCACTGGCTGCTCTTGCAGAGGACCTGGGTTCAGGTCCCAGCACCACCCACATGGTAGCTAACAACCATCTGTAACTCCAGTTCCAGGGGATCTGAAGCCCTCCATAGGCATTGCATGACATGGGTGCACTTACATACATGCTGGCAATACGCATAAAATATTTTTTAAAAAGCAGCCCAGTTCTCCAAAATGCTGGTGAGTGATGGCGTTGATATGTTTAAATGTTGCTTGTAGCAATTTTTGGTATTATGAGGCCTGGGGAGAGGGCTCAGCACTTGCTGCTCTTTCAGAGGACCTGCCTAAGTTCAGTTCCTGGCACCCATGTTGTGCAGCCCACAACCACCTGTAACTCCAGCTTCAGGGGATCTCGTGTGCTCTTCTGGCCCCAGCGGGCACTGCACACATGTGCATGCACACACACACCCATAATGTTTTAAAGTTGTTGAAAAAAGTAAAAAAAATTGTTGAAATAAAAAGATCAAGAGAACTGGACTAAGATGTGGAGCCCATGCATGATAGTACATGTTGGACTGCTGTGCAGATTTTTAGGGAACCACCTCTGAGACTGAACTGTAACATGGGAGAGACCTCTACTCTAAGGGCTGAACTGAGCTCCACCCCAGCCCTTTTGGCTTCTTAGCTTTATCAACTTCAGAGAACCTGACTCTGGTGTCCAGTGTGTTCATTGACAAGGGAGTGGCCAATGAAGAATGATCTCATGATGAGGTGCTTGCTTCTCCCTCCCTAACATGTTCTCTAACTGCAGCTGCCTCCACCATGGCTCTAGGGGCCAGAGAATGGAAATGAGTTTACTCAGCATGCCTTGCTTTCTGGCAGTCTGTCCAGCAGGACTTTCTCTGATGATGAAAATGTTCTGTGTTGGGGCTGGAGAGATAGCTCAGCAGTTAAGAACACTGGTGGTTCTTGCAGAAGACCCAGGTTCGAATCCCAGCACCCACATGGCAGCTACCAACTGTCCGTAACTCCAGTCCCAGGGGATCTGACAGTCTCTTCTGACCTCAGGCATGCACGACACGGGTGCACTTACCTACATGCAGGCAATACATGCATATACATAAAATAATAATAATAATATAAGTAATAATAAAAACAATTTTGGGGGGTCTTTTTGAGACAGGGTCTCCTTTTAGCCCCAGCTGTCCTGGAACTCACTATGGAGACCAGGCTGGCCCCAAACTCACTGAGATCCGCCTGCCTCTGCCTCCGAAGTGCTGGGATTAAAGGCGTGCGCCACCGCGCCCCGGCTAATAGATAAAAAATTTTTTTAAAAAAGAAAATGTTAGAGCTGCTGGCTCCTACACTGGACAACACCTTTCTAGAGAGACAGTCTCTGCCCTGGATGGTCTTCCCTTCCTTCCCACCTGCCTCCCTGTCAAGAATATGCATACTGGGGAGCAGGGCCCTTTCCGTACCCTTCCAGGAAGTGGAGGTCTGATGTTGGGCTACCCCTTTGAATTCTTACCTCAGTTTTTTTCTAAATTACTATTGGAATGGAATCCAGGGCCACAGATTGAAGGGATTCTTGAAAAGTCAGGAATAGAAGGCTGTGCTGACTCAGTCCCTTTGTTTCTAGAGGAGGTGCCTAGGTACAGTCCTGGGTTCTACAGTTTCTGTCTGGGAAAGGAAGGGGGGAGTTACCAGGTAAGGGCCCCCGTAAATGGCCATAGAGGAAGACTGTCCAGGGATGTGGTCTCTGGGACAGCTAAGGTCAGGGCTAGTGAGGTGCTGCGTGCCTGATAAATTGTCCCTTCTTTCAAGCCCAGCTGGACTGTATTACCTCCATGGTCACCTCCAGCATTTTCCATCATCTGCTTTGTTGTCCCTCCTGAGAAGCTCTGATTAATGAGATTGGGCGCACGTGGGGTGTTGGTGGGGGTGGCATTTGTCTCCCATTTCTTTTTAAAAAAAAGTATATTGGGGGGGGAGCTGGAGACATGGCTCTGCAGTTAAGAACACAGACTTTCTTGCAGAAGACCTGGGTTTGAATCCCAGCACCCACATGGCAGCTAACAATCGTCCGTAACTCCAGTTCCAGGGGATCCGACCCCCTCTTCTGTCCTCTGCGGGCATTGCATGACACGGGTGCACTTACCTACATGCAGGCAATACATGCATACACATACAATAAAAATAATAATTTTTTTAAAGTATATTTTTATTATTTGAGAATGTCCCACAGGCATACAATGTACTTTATCAAGGCTCCCATTTCTTTTTCCTTTTTTGAGACAGGGTCTCACTGTGTAACCTTGGCTGTCCTTGAGCTCATAGAGATCCATCTGCCTCTGCGTGTACTACCAACCCTGGCCAAGTCTCCCATTTCTTAAGCACCCTTTAGTGACCATGGTGTTTCTGTGACAAGGTGAGACTTGGGGACAGTGCTAAATGGAGCATCATCCTAGTCTCCTGACTCAGATTGGGTCTGCCTGGTCTTGACAGAGCCTGCGTGTATAAAATGGGAACATTAGGTTTTTTTCATTTGCTGGGAAATTTAAAAAGTGAGCTTAAGAAGAGTTAATTATGAGTGTGTAGAAGTAACAATAGGCTAATGTAAGTGAATGCCTGTGCTTGTGGAAATACAATCACGTCACCTCTCTGCACTACATGTGTGCTCAGCCTTATCTGCTTACATGCTAACTTCTGACTCAGTTCCCAGTCACCATTGTGTTTGTTCATAAAGATGGGGGGGAAATGGCCACAGGTGCTGGGGTTTCAGCACAGAGCTTTCTCCTGTGGGTGTGGGTGTAAGTCAGTACTTGTGGGCACCTTGCCTAGGTTCTCGGGGTCACAACTGGTAGAGTCAGATCCCAGATTTAATAGCGAGAATCTTATTTTCCTCTAGGAGCAGGGAAGGACTCACGGCATTTTTAGGCAAATGAGTTTGCATGATCACAGCTCACAGCCCTACAAGTCTTGTCTGGAATGCTAGAACTTTCCTGAGGTCACCTGGTGGTCCCAGTGAGGACATGCATATAGTGGGTCAGAATTCCCATTAGTGCCAGCTGTGGTACTGTTACCTTTAATTCCAGCACTCAGGAGGCAGATGAATCTCTGTGAATCTGGTCTACATAGTGAGCTTTAGGTCAGCCAGGCCTACATAGTGAGATCCTGCCTCAAAACAAATAATCAAACAATAAAAATTCCCATTTATGTGTTTAGTCTTTAATTTTTCAGCCATCCTTCCTTAAGTTCATTTTATTATCTGTTGCTTAAAATAGAATCAATTTAAATTGAGAGGGATAAGTTTAACAGTTGTATAATTTACATACTATTTATAGAAAATCAATTTTTGAAATGTTTGCCTTAAATTTTACCTCTGAGTGTTTTCTGTACCCCCTACTATTCACTAACGATGCATGTTTGTTTTTTTTTTTTAATTTTTAAATTTACCTGAGCATGGTGGCACACACCTTTAAGCCCAGCAGGGTTCACCTGTGTTTCAGCATGGACCAGAATCTCCTTCAAGCCACGCGTGGTGGTACACACCTGTAGTCCCAGCACTCAGGAGGCAGAGGCAGGTGGATCTCTGTGAGATAGAGACTAGCCTGGTCTACATAAGTTACCGGCCAGCTGAGGCTACAGGGAAACCCCGTGTGTGTTTGTTGTTGTTGTTTGTTTGTTTTTTAAACCCGTCTTTAAAAAAAACCAAACCAAAAAAACACAAATTTTTTTTTTCTTTTTTCTTGTTGTTTTTGAGTCAGTTTCACTATGTAGCCTTGGCTGGCCTGGAACTTAGGGAGATCCGCCTCCCTCTGCCTCCTGAGTGCTGGGACTAAGGAGTATGCTACCATGCCTGGCCCATAATTTTATGTTTTGAGACAGTGTTTCATGTATCCAAGATCAGACTTGAATTCACTGTGGAGTCCTGATCCTCCAATCTCTACCTCCCAAGTGCTAAGATTTTAGGTGTGTACCACCACACCTGGGTTATACAGTTCTAGGGATCAAACATACATGCCTGGGTCTTCATGCATGCCAGGCAACTGTTCCACACACTCAACCTCAGCCCAGTGTCCTTCATTTTAAGACTGAATAATGTAGGATGTGGTGGTGCAGACCTTTAATTCCAGTAGAGGCAGAAGTAGGGAGATCTCTGAGAACAAGGCCAGCCAGGCTACATAGTGATACCCTGTCTCAAAAAAATAAAAGATGTCAAGCATGGTGGTGCATGCCTTTAATCCCAGCAGAGACAGGTGGTTCGAAGCCAGCCTGGTCTCCATAGCAAATCCAGGCCAGCTATGGCTAGACCCTGTCTCAAAAAGACTGAATAAATAAATAAATAAACAAATACATACATACATACATAAAATAAAATAAATGACAAAGCAAAAAAGATTAGCATTTCACATACATCTGTCTCACATTACTGGGAGTTTTAGAGTGTTGCCATCAGTCTGCAGAATGCTGTCAGTGTTGGAGTTCACATGGTGCTTCAGCCCTGCTTTGCATTACTCAGAAGTGGAGTGGCTGAATGATGTCATTTTGTGCTTGAGTTTTGAGGAACTGTTCTCCAGCAGCTGTGCACTATTTTATAAGGATTTTAATTCCTTTCGACATCTTTCCTAGAGGTTAATACTTTGTGTTGCTTCTGTTTTGTTTGACATTCAGCTGAAGCGTCTTGCTCATACCAAAGTACCAGAAAATGTTTTCTAAAGAGAATAATGTGCTCTGTTAGAGAGGTATCATCCACCTATCCTGAGAGAAGCAGCTTCACCCAGCTCAGCAATGTCACCCACTCTGTGTCACAGGGAGAAGCAGACTTCTGTTCATCCAGTGGAGCAGGAAGGGTGGCTTCTCCCTGGAGGACATTTCCCTGGGTCGGGATTGTCAGGATTCACTTTGGATGTAATGCTAAGCTAATTTTATGGAAATGACCCTAGATGGAATGTTAAGGATGGATTCTGTATCTTAAAGGTCAAGAGTTTGGGGGCACTTATGAAACTATACATCATCCAGGGCACAATGGGATATCTGGGGGTGTGGCGGGAGCTGGACAGGGTAGATTCTTGCCACTACTTCTTTCTTGGTGCTTCTCTTGAGCAGGAATCATGGCCCAAGTAGCGATGTCTACACTACCCGCTGAAGATGAGGAGTCGTCAGAGAGCAGGATGGTGGTGACATTCCTTATGTCTGCCCTGGAGTCCATGGTGAGCCCTCAGGTCCCACGGCAGCCTGTCCGTGGTTGGATAGGATGAGGCGTCTCGAGAAAGCATGCGTTTCTATGAAACAGTCATTTAATCAAGGTTTTTTTTTTTTTTTTTTTTTTTTTTTGTGGTGTTGGGGATCGAATCTAGGGCCTTAGCCGTGCTAGGCAAGTAATCAACCACGCTTCTTGTTTATTACTATTTTTTAAAAGATTATTTTATTTTGAAATTTTTATTATTGTGTGTGGTTTTTGTGGTTTTGTTTTTATTTATTTTTGGTCTTTTTGAGATAGTTTCTTTTGGTAGTCCCAGCTGGCTGGAACTCACTATGTAGACCAGGCTGGCTTCTGTCTCATAGAAATCTGCCTGCCCCTGTCTCCTGAGTGCTGGGATTAAAGGCATGTGCCACCGTGCTGGGCTATTCTTAGTTTTTTGAGACAGGGTTTTACTATGTAGCTCTTGCTGGCCTGGAATTTGCTATGTAGACCAGGCTGGCCTGGAGTTCTCAGTGATCTTCTTGCTTCTGCTCCCGAGTGTTGGGATCAAAGGTATGTACCATCATGCCTGGCAAGGTTTACTTTTTAATTTTTTTATTGTGTGTGTATGAGTGTTTTGCCTGCATGCATGTAAGTGCACCAAGTGCGTACAGTACCCACAGAGGCCAGAAGAGGACATTGGATCTCCTGGAACTGGAGTTATAGACAGTTGTTAGCTGCCATGTGGGTTATGGGATCAAACCCGTCTCTTCTGGAAGAACAGCAAGTGTTCTTAACTGCTGAGCCATCTCTTCAGCCCCAAGGATTTACTGCTTTGTTAATGACATGTTTGTGTGGTATGTATACATGAGTGCAAGTGCCTTTGCAGGCCAGAGACTTTCAATTCCCCTGGAGCTGGAGTTAACAGGTACTTGTGAGCTGCCCTACATGGGTGCCAGGAATAGAATGGGTCTTCTGTAAGAGCATTGTACTCTTGTAACTGTAGTGCCATTTCTTCAGCACCATCTATATTTATTTTGAGGAAGAGTCTCCCTAAGTTAGCTGTGCTGACCCTGAACTTTCTAATCTTCCTGCCTTAGTCTCTACAGAATGCTAGGATTAAAGGTATGTTCTGTTACACCTGGTCCTGGCTAGCATATTTTTTTTAAGACTCATTTTTATTTTATGTATATGACTGTTTACCTGAATGTATATGCAGTATACCATGTATATGCAGTAACCACAGAGGCCAGAAGAGAGCATCAGCTCCCCTGGAGCTGGACTTATACACAGTCATGAGCTGTCCAGTATGGTTGCTGAGAACTGAACCCAGGTCCTCTGCAAGAGCAGCCAGTGCTTTTAACCCCTGAGCCATCTCTCCAGCTCTAGTCCTGGCTATTTTTAGTAAGAATTTAAAAAATTTGTTGTTTTGTCTTTGTAGCAAAGTAAAAATAGATTTATTAAGGGAAAGTAAGAAAGCACTCCCAAGATTGGGAAGGATTCCAAGGGAGGAATACCCAAGAATACATAGTCTTTTGGTCTTTTTTGAGACAGGGTCTCCCTGTACACCCAGCCGGCCTGGCACTCACTATATAGACCACACGGGCCTCAGTCTCACAGAGATCCCACCTGTCTCTGCCTCCCAAGAGCTGGGGCTAAAGGTGTGCCTGGCCCCGAAGAGTAGATTTACTTAAATAAGTTTTAAAGATTTTTACTTTTTTTCTTCCTCCTTCCCTCCCTCTCTCTTTTCCTTCTTTCATGTATCCCAGGCTGGCCTTAAATTCTCTTATAGCTGAGGATGACCCTTGAGCATCTGATCCTCGTTTCTTCATATCCAAGTAATGAGACTGCAGATCTGCACCACCAGACCCAGTTTTGTAGTGCTGAGAATGGAACCCAGGGCTTCTCTCACACTAGACCAGTGCTCTACCAGCTGAGTTACATCCTTATCTTCCAAGTCACATTTTATTCCCATGTTGCAGAATGTTTTGTTGTTGTGCTGAGGACTCGTGCTGGCAAGTGCTATAGCACCACTATGCCCCACCCGAGCCTCCAGCCCCCAGCCCTGCAGCTTTGAAAGATATTTAGTCTCATTGGAGTAGTGTTGATAAACTTCAGTCAGAAGCTCAGAAGCTCTCTGCCTTCTAGAAACAGGCAGGCAGATCTTGTTCCAGCTCAGACTGGGCTATCTAGTATGAGACCTTGTTTAGACATAACCCCCCCTCCAAAAAAAAAAAAAAGTGTGCTTCCAGGTGCAGATATGTAGGAATACTTGATAATTCTGAGTACAATTACATAATGGCCATTATGGGTTGGCCTGCAGATCACCTCTCAAGATGATGGTCTCTCAAGATGGTTTCCTCTCAAGATGGTTTCCTCTCAGGGTGGCTGATCTGATTCTTCCAACTACTATCCCACCCAGCATCCCTTTGTCTTGTCTCAGGCCTTCCCAGGGTAGGACCCTCCAGCTCTGAGCTCTTTGGAGCAGCAACACAGCTGACCACCCTGTCCCTCAGGCTCCACAGGCATTGAGTGGCAGAGTTCTCCAGCAGACACAAATCTGAACTTGTTTCTTGAAGAATCTGATCATAAAATCATAAACCCTTAATAAGGGTTTTCTGCTTTCATTCTTAGCAGTTTTTATTTTCCATTTAGAACCAGGCACAAAGTCTACTTATAAGACAGGCTTTGAAAAAAGATTTTCTTTCCAAATTGTGTGTGTGTGTGTGCGTGCGTGTGTGCATATTAATGCAGGTACCTAAGGAAGGTGGAGCTGTAGATACTTGTGGTTGTTAGCTGCATAACGTGGACCTTGGGAACCAAACTCAGGTCCTCTGCAAGAACAGTATGTGCTCTTAACTGCTGAGCCATCTCTCCAGCCCCTGTATTAAGAGTTTTCAATGTTGAATTTTTATTCTTATCCAGAAGAAACTTTTTTTTTTACTACTTTTATTTTATGTGTATGCGTGTATTGCCTGCATGTAGGTAAGTGCACCTGTGTCTTGCAATGCCTGCGGAGGTCAGAGGAGGCTGTCAGATCACCTGGGACTGGAGTTATGGACAGTTGTTAGCTGCCATGTGGGTGCTGGGTTTCGAACCCGGGTCTTCCGCAAGAACAACCAGTGTTCTTAACCGTTGAGCCATCTCTCCAGCCCCCAGAAGAAATTTAAATAGCTACACATAATATAACTTTGGCTGTTTCTATTTCAGTGCAAAGAACTAGCCAAGTCCAAGGCCGAGGTGGCCTGTATTGCCGTGTATGAGACGGACGTGTTTGTGGTGGGGACAGAGAGGGGGAGAGCCTTTGTCAACACCAGAAAAGACTTCCAAAAAGATTTCGTCAAGTACTGTAAGCAATACATTCTTTTATTTTGTTCTTTTTTGAGACAGGTCTTCCTGGAGCCCCAGCTGTCCTGGAACTCACTATGTAGACCAGGCTGGCCTTGAACCATTGTGCCATCATGCCTGGCTGCAGTACATTCTTATATTTTGTATTTTATAAAATTTTTATGTTAAATATTTCTAGATGTGGTATCTCATACTTGTGTTTGTTTTGTTTTTGAGATAGAGGCTCCCCTGTAGCCTTAACTGGCCTGGCACTCATAGGTAGACCAGGCTGTCCTTGATTTCACAGAGATCTGCTTGCCTCTGCCTCCCAAGGTGTGCGCCACCATACCCGGCTTCACACTTTCCAAGAATGGGATTTATACTAAAAAAGACAGGAGACTTTCTGGCATGTTTATGGAAACTGTTCAAGACAAAACATTGAAATGGCAATGCAGAAGACATGTGGTAAAGGGTTAGCTGGAAACAGACCTGGTCTGTGCTAAGATATACTTTTTTTTTTTTTGGTCTTTTTGAGACAGGGTCTCCCTGTAGCCCCAGCTGTCCTGGAACTCACTACGGAGACCAGGCTGGCCTTGAACTCACAGAAATCCACCTGCCTCTGCCTCCCGAGTGCTGGGATTCAAGGCGTACGCTACCACACCCAGCTTAAGATATACTTTCTTACATGGTCACATGCCAACTCTGAAGAGAAGTCACTCAGGGCTCTGGGGTGTCCAAGGGCATACATCTGGTGATGGTTGCCTTTTCCTACATGTTTCTTGGTGAATGCTTGTGCTCAGGACAGCCTCAGTTGTTTGAGACTGATGCAGAGCTCCTTAGCTCTGGCAGCACAGGCTCTCTGTCCAGGTCCTCAGTCCTCAGTGAGGTCTGTAGCCCTCCATCCAGGAACTATTGGGAGCTCAGTGCTGAGTAGATGCAGAGGTGAGTTTACTGCAGTCTGTTAACACTCTGGGCTTGTCTGACGTTTAAATGTGTTCCTCTAACCTCTTCTTAGGTTTTATATTCACTTAGTGATAGAGCACTGTTTTACAGGTGGAAAGGAAACAAAAGGTGGTGTTTTTAAATAGCACATACATACACAAAACACATCTTTAAGTTCCAAACTGTAATTCTAGCCTCATGCTAGTCAGTGCATGCATGGTCAGAGGGACTGATAGGAGTGTACAAAAATAGTTTTGTTAAATGTCTTCAATTCCTAATGATAGTTTTAGTTCTTTTTCTTTTTCCTTTTCAGACATGGTTTCATTGTGTAGCTCAGACTGGCCTTGAACTATCAATCCTGCCACCTCAGCCTCCTGAGTGTTTCTTGTCCTTCTAGGACTTAATCTTGGAGTACTTGGGTAGCATGCACAAAGTTCTGGTTCCATTCCCAGGACAAAAAGAATACTCTTCCTCATCCCTGTGTTCCTATTACTTAGTTTATTTAGATAGGGGCTCATATATGTAGCAGAATTCCTGATCCTCCTGTCTTCACTTCCCTCGTGCTGAAATTACAGGGCATTTTACTATACTTGGTTTATGCAGTGCTGGAGATAGAACCCAGGACTTTGTGCATGCTGAACAAGCACTCCACCACCTGGGCTATGTCCCTGGACCCCTGTTTGTGGGGTTTTTGTTTGTTTTTTTGTCTTTTTTGAGACAGGGTCTCCTTGTAGCCCCAGTTGTCCTAGAACTCACTGTGTAGACCATGTTGGCCTCAAACTCACAAAGATCCACCTGCCTCTGCCTCCAGAGTGCTGGGATTAAAGGCTTGTGCCACCATGCCCAGCTCCTGTTTTTTTTTTTTTTTTTTTTTTTTTTTAACAGTCTCATGTAGCAGCCCAGGCTGGCTTCCACTCATTGATGCTCCTGCCTCCATCTTCCAAGTGCTGGGATTATAGATGTGTGCCAACTCACCCAACTTAGGTTTCATTTTAAAATTTTACCCTTATTCCTTTTCCTTTGGATTTTTATAACAAATTATGTTAGAAATAGTACCTGGGTGTACTAGTACCCAGCACTCAGGAGACTGAGGCAGAACGACTTCTGAGAGTTAGAGGCCAGCCTTAGGAGTGTGAGGCAAACCTATGCAGCTTAGTGAGACACTGTCAAAAAAAAAAAAAAAAAAAAACACTAAAAAGAGGGAATGAAGTGCAAAGAAAAAGCATATAGAAAAAAATACTCTTGCTAAATGTCAAACAGTAAAATGGGGGACACAAGCCTTTATGTCACTGGTTATTTTGCAGGTGTTGAAGAAGAAGAAAAGGCTGCAGAGATGCATAAGATGAAATCTACAACCCAGGCGAATCGGATGAGTGTGGATGCTGTAGAAATTGAAACACTTAGAAAAACAGTAGAGGACTATTTCTGTTTTTGCTATGGTAAAAGCACAGCATTGCCATTTTTGAGGAAATACATTATATGATATTTTCTTTTGAGAATTTTATTGTTTGTGTGTGGGTGCGTGTGCCATGGTGTTTGTGTAGAGGTCAGAGGACAGCTCTGTGGAGTCAGTTCTCATTCTACCTTTTGTGGGGTCCAGGGATTGAACTCAGGTCCTTAGCTTGTGTGGTACTGCCTGTACCCAGTAGGCAATCCTGCTGCCTCGAATGATAGTGTTTTCTAACAGTAGGTTATATGATTGACTTAACAATTCATGGTGCACACTTTCACAAATAAAAGATAACGTTAGGAATGACATTAATTTCAATTTCTATTTCAAAAGAACTCAAATAATTGTAGCTATTAATTTTATTATCATGTGTTTGTGTACATGTACATGGTGTCTGTATGTATGGAGGTCAGAGGACAAATTTGTGTAGTCAATTGTCTTCTGCCACTTTTGTTTGGGCTCTCGGGATCACACTCAGGTTGCCAGGCTTGCTTGGCAACGGCCTTTTCCCATTGAGCCATCTCGATGGCCAACATCAGTACTTAACCTCAACTCTCTGAAAAACCACTCTGCTAATCCAGTCATGAGGAACAACTAAGCTCATTATTATTACTCATTTTTTGTTATTATACTGAGACTGAACCCAGGACCTTGGATAGGCTAAGAAATTGCTCCACAGCTAATCCACACCCCATCCTTTTTTATTTTGAGACAGGGCCTCACTAAGTTGCTCACGATGGCCTTGAACTCACTCTGCAGCTCAGGCAGACTTTGAACTTTGGATCCACTTGCCTTCTAAGCAGCTAGGCTTACAGCTGTGTGCCAAAGTGTTACCTAAATACTATTTTAAAGAGGTGTTGAAACCAGATACTGTGAGAAGAGCCTGAATGCCACTTACTGGGCTGGGATAAGCTCTTGCTGCACTAGTTTGTATTTGTCTCTGTGTGTGTGTCTCATGAATGTGTGCATGTGTACAGATGCACAGCTATGTCAGGTCTAAATCAGGTGTCTTCATTAGTCTCTTTCTACCTTATTTCTTTAAAATTTTGTTTTTAATTTTATTTATTTTTCTTTTATGTTTGTGAGTGTTGTACTTACATGTGTGTAAGTGCACCTGTGTCATGCAGTGCCCGAGGGGCACAAAAGAGGTCGTTAGATCCTCTAGAGCTGGAGTTATGGATGGTTGTTAGCCACTCTGTGGGTGTTGAGATTCAAACCCAGGTCCTCTCTGAGAATAGCCAGTGCTCTTTAATTGCTTAGCCATCTCTCCAGCCCCTTAAACATTTTTTAACATTTATTTGTTAATTTATTGTCTGTCTGTCTTGTCTTTGCCCCCATGTGCATTCCATAGCTTGTATGTGACGGTCAGAGGACAATTTGCAAATGGTTCTCACTTTCAGCTGGCAGCAAGTACTTTAACTTGCCATCTTGCCAGCCTTTCACCTTATTTTTTGAGATGGTCTCTGAATGAACCCTGGAGGTTACCAGTTGCCTAGACTGGGTAGCCACAGAGCCCCAGGATTCTCTGTTTCCACTAGCCAGACTGGGACTACAAGAGTGTGCCTACCATGCTGATCTTTTTTATGTGGGTACTAGGGATCAGAACTCAGGTCTTCATGCTTTCTTGCAAGTGCTTTACCCATGGAGCCATCTCCCCAGCCCTAATGATTTATTTTTTTATCGTCTAACCATATGTTCATGCTTATCTTTTGTTCTTCTCCACCAGGTAAAGCTTTAGGCAAATCTACAGTGGTTCCTGTTCCCTACGAGAAGATGCTACGTGATCAGTCAGCTGTTGTGGTACAGGGCCTTCCTGAGGGTGTGGCCTTCAAGCACCCTGAACATTATGACCTTGTGACTTTGAAGTGGATTTTAGAGAACAAAGCAGGGATTTCGTTCATCATCAAGAGGTGAGGCGCTTTCCATTTTGTTCACACAGGATGAATATTGAGAAGATTTAGAATATTTGTACAATTCCTCTTTAATCCAGATGTTGTGCTAATGCTTTGCAAGTCTCATGTATTCACATAGTTTCCTGTTTTGTTTGAACACAGGCCTTTCCTGGAGCCCAAGAAACACCTTGGTGAGTATGTTCTTGGGTCACTACACAGCAGGCTCTTGCCGGAGTCTACTGCTTTCTCTTTGATTTTCCTTGAGTCTTTGATGTCAGACACTTTGGAGATGGAGTTGAGCACATAGAGGCCACTTCCTTTTTCTTTTTAGATCTGAAGTTTTGTTTGCATGTACCCTCTCTGTCTTCCTCTTCCAGGCTCTGATTTATTTCCCTGACATCTTTGGGATGGTAAGGCGGGATTGAGCACAGAAGTGCACTCTCCACAGCATGGACCCTTGAGTACTGGTCGTCTGTGAATGTAGATGGCCATAGATCGGTGTGTACTAGCGAGTCAGAGCTGAGGAAGGGAAAGACAGAATTCCTTATGGTTGAGAGCTTGATAGGTTCTCTTGAGGCACAAGGACAATGCTGGCAGGACTTCCTTTAGGGAAATCTAGTCATTCCATGTATGAGAAGTAATGAAACAGTGGGCCTCCAGCCAGTCCGCTTGACACTCTAAGAGTAAATACTTATGTCCCTGAAAACCTGAGCTGCAAAAAGATCAATGAGAAAAGTTAAATGTACATGCTTGTATGCAAACACACACACACGTTTTCTTTCTTTTTTTTCTTTTGTTTTAGACAAGATCTTTTGTACCCAGGCTGCCCTTGAACGCCTGATCCTTTGCCTCTATCTCTCAAGTGCTGAATTACAGGCATGTGCCACCACGCCTAGCTTGCACACATTGTCTTTTCTGCCAAATAAACTTTTTAAATTTTTCATTGTGGTGAAAAAAAATTTTTTTATCAGATTTATTAAGGTGTAATGGACACACTCTTTAAAAAGATTTTTAAGCCGGGCGTAGTGGCGCATGCCTTTAATCCCAGCATTTGGGAGGCAGAGGCAGGCAGATCTTTGTGAGTTTGAGGCCATGAGGCCAGCCTGGTCTATATAGTGAGTTCCGGGACAGCTGGGGTTACAAGGAGACACTGTCTCAAAAAAAGACAAAAAAAAAAAAAAGATTTTTAAAAACCTTCTTAGACAGGGTCTCCCTGTGTAGCCCTGGCTGCCCTAGAGGTTTACTTATGTATTGGAGGTGTGTATGCTTGTGTGTGTGTGTGTGTGTGTGTGTGTGTGTGTGTTTGTGTTGTTCATGCAGAGACCAGAGGTTGACATTGGGTGTCTTCTTCAATTACTCTATATTGTGTCTTTACAGATGGGGGTCTTTCACTGAACCTGGTGCTTGCTAGTCAACTAGACTGACTGGCCAGTGAGCTGCACGAATCCACCTGCCTTTGTCCCTCCTAGCAGTAGCATTACAGATGTCCTACCATGCCGGGGATTTTTGGGTGTTGGGAATCCAAACTTAGGTCTTCATTCTTGGTAGGCAGGCACTTTACTTACTGAGCCCTTAGTTTTACATTAAAAATGTTTTTTATATTTATTTTGTGAGGGGAGAGTTTGCTATAGCACAAGTGTGGAGGTCAGAGGATAGCCTGTGGGAATCTCCCCTTTCCTTCCATTATGTGGATTTTGGGGATCAAACTCAGGTTGGCAGGCTTGGCAGCAGGTGCCTTTACCAGCTGAGCCATCTCACAGGCTCCGGTTGTACATTCAGATGAATTGTGCTCTGAATGGCTCCCTTCTCTGAGAAGTGGTTGTCTGGGGCTGGGAAGTAGTAATTCAGTCCATAGCACTTGTTCATCACGCATGACACTGTCCTGCAAAAACAAAATATCACCCAACCTTGAACATGAAGATCTGCCTTGCAGGTCTTCACCGAACTCTGTAGCCTGAGCGCTGAGCTCTTAGATTTGGATCTACAGCCTTTGCTTTTCAGTGATGCTAGGCAAACGAAGTGATATGCCCCTCCCCCAGCCCAGGTCTTCAGTCTATTTTGAGTTGTTTGCGTAGTGTACAGAAGATATACGTTCATCTTTGCATCTGGGTCTCCATTATTCAGAATAAATCAGTGAGAAGAGCTGTGTTCCTTTCCACGTTGTCTTGGCAACTTTGTGGGAGTCAGCTGACCCTGACTATTTCTGGGCTCTCTCCAGCAGTGAGAGAGAGGAGACAGCACCCCTCTTCCTTCCTGCTGCCCTATGCTACTTGTTTCTTCCTTGTTGGACTGGAAAGGTCAACATCAAATATAGTAGATGTCACCTTGATGTCCCCATCAAGAGAAAGTGTCCTCCGTCACCCTCACTTTGATGTCCCTATTAAGGGAATAGTCTTCTCCCATCATTATGTGGGAAGGTGGCAGTGTGTGAGCAGGGTGTAGTGTCGCAGGCCTATAATTCTAGCACTCAGGTAGCTTAAACAGGAGAATGGAAAGTTTGAGGCCACCCTGGGCTACAAAGTAAGCTCAAGGCTAACCTTGGTTATGTAACAAGACTGTCTCATAAAAAGAAAATTGAAAGAGTATTTGTTATGCTTAAAGTTTAGCTAAAGATCATAGAAGTGGCATGCTCTGGGCCAGCTCAGCAGGTAAAGGCACTTACTGCTAGGCCTGACAACCTGCGTTCTATCCCTGGGACCTACATAATCTGGACCCAGTGGTGTACATCTGTAATGGCAGCGTCCTTGCAGTTCGTGTGCCAGCTAGCTTTCAGCATGAAGAAAAAATGAGAGAGACCCTGCTCAACAAGGTGGAAGGCAAAAACTGGCCCCTGAAGTTGCCCTCTGACCTAAACATGTGCCGTGGCACAGGCATCTGCGTGTGTGCACATGCACACAAAGACATGACGTGATATGAATGCTGTGGAACTTTAACATCTGTGAGCATTGTGTGGCTGTGCCAACTGAGGAGCATCCACGGGCTTTCATTATATGTGATTTGTGTGCATGATCAGTATTTTACTTAAAATACTTGAAAGCAGTCAGTTAAATCACTGAATTAAATTTTTGTCCTTCTGATCCACCCCCAGAGTCTGAGCATGTTAAGCACATACTGCACCAGTGACCTGCACTCCCAGCTGTGTGTGTGTGTGTGTGTGTGTGTGTGTGTGTGCACATGGTGTATATGTTTGTGTGTATGCATGCGTGTTGAGGCTAGAGGTTCACATCAGATATATTCCTCTGTTGCTCTACACTTTAGTTTTAATTTTTTTTTAACATTATTTATTGTGGGTGTGGATGTAGGAGGTGAGGTCAGAAGACCACTTGAAGGAGTTGGTATTCTCCTATTTTATTTAATTAGAGACATCTTGTTCTATAAAGTTGAAATCCTCTTGCTTTGGCCTCCTGACTGCTGAGATTATGGACCTGGGCAACCACGACCAGCTTGGAAGTGTTTTAGGGCTGCCACTCATAAAGTCTGTGGGTGCAGGTCAGCCGTGTACAGGTCAGCTGCTTGCAGGCCAACTGTGTTGCAGGTGCTTTTGTAGGCCAGAGGATAATATCAGATAGTCTCAGCACACCCTCTAACTTTTTTAAAGACACTTAAAAAATGCATGTGTGTTTTTTGCATATGTGTACAAGTGTGTGTAGAGGTCACGAAACAGCATGAAGGAGTCATTTCTCTCCTTTCGCTATGTGAGTTCAGGCTTCAAACTCAACTTGTCAGGCTTTTATAGCAAGTACCTGTACCTGCTGAGCATCCTGCTAGACCTCAACTTTGTTTTTGAGATAGGGACTCTGGAATCATCTAGAATGTTCTTGTTAGGCTGTCTGACCAGTCAAGCTAGAAGATCCTCCTGTCTCCTCATCCCCAGTGCTGAGATTACAAGCATGCACTATTGTGCCTGGCAGTCTTAAAAAATTATTTTCATTTTTGTATTTTATTTAATTAATTTATACATTTTATCTTATTTTTTGTGAGTATAAATGTTTTACTTCCAAGTGTGTAAGTGCAACAGATGAGTGTGCCTCGTGTCCATGGAGGCCAGAAGAGGGTGTTAGATTCCAGGAAATGGAATTACAAGTGGTTGTTAGCCACCATGTAGATTTTGGGAACTGAACCCTGGGTCTTCTCTGTAAGAGTCTCAGGTGCTCTTAATTGCTAAGCCATCTCTCTAGCACTTTATTTTTATTTATTTATTCGTTTGTTTGTTTTCTTGGGGTCTTTTGAGACAGGGTCTTCCTGTAGTCCCAGCTGGCCTAGAACTCACTATGTAGACCAGGCTGGCCTTAGAGATCTGCTGGCCTCTGCCTCCTGAGTTCTGAGTGAAAGGCATGCACCTCCACACCCAGCTATTTTATTTATTTATTTATTAATTATATATATTTTTTTATTTTATGTATGAGTATTTAGTCTGCGTGTATGTAAGTGCACCTGTATCATGCAATGCCAGAAGAGGCTGTCAGATCCACTGGAGCTGGAGTTACAGACAGCTGCTGTGCAGGTGTTGGGAACTGAACCTGGGTCCTCCGCAAAAGCAGCCAGTGCTCTTAACCACTGAGCCATCTCTCCAGCCCCCCCACCTTTTTTTTTTGTCTTTTTGAGACAGGGTCTCCCAGTAGCTCCAGCTGTCCTGGAACTCACTATGTAGACCAGGCTGGCCTCGAACTCACAAAGATCTGCCTGCCTCTGCCTCCCAAGTGCTGGGATTAAAGGCGTGCACCACAACACCCAGCCCCTCCCCCTCCCCTTTTTATGTTTAAGACCATCTTGCTAGCTATCCCCAGATGGCCTTACCCTTGCAAAGTAGACTACCCGCCCCTAAACTTGTAGTACCTGCTTTTGTGTCTCGTGTAGATTTGAGGTATGCATCACCACACCTATATTCCATTTTTAACCATAATACAGATATGTCATGGTGTGTTTGCTCATCTGTATGGTGAGGAAAATTTGGGTTGTATAGATTCTTGGCTGTGACAGGAAGGACTGTGTTGTATGTTGTTTTTCCCCTGCTACAGTGCTGAGGTGCAAACCTCATGGGCCTTGCTCATGCTGGGCAGGTGATCTGCTACTGAGCCGTGCTACCAGCCCTGTTGAGTTTAATACAGAGTTGGAATGGGATCTTGCTCTGTAGCCAAGGACAAATGCCTTAAATTTTGGTTTCTCCTCCCTCAGCCTCTCCAGTGCGTGCTTTTTCCTCTTTTTATCTCCAAACGTGTCAGGACTTTATTGCTGTGTGGGTTTTTTGTTGTTGTTGATGTTGTTGTTGACACAGGGTCTCACTGTGTAGCCATGGCTGCCCTGGAACATGCTATGTAGACCAACCAGGCTGGCCTGCAATTCAGAGATCCACTTATTTCTGCCTCCCATGTGCTAGGATTAAAGGTGTGTACCACCATACCTTTTAAATTGCATTTTAATTCTTTTAATTGCATTCACATAACATAGGAGTCAGCATTTTAAAGAGTAACACTCAGCAGTTTTTTTGTGTAAGTTGGGCCACTGTTGAGCATCATCTAACTTCAAAACATGCCCTTCATGCCTCACAAAGCCCTCACACAGCCAGATCCCCACTAATAGCCAATGTCACTATATTTACATCCGCAGTTTTATTGTACCCTACTTGAGAAATGGTTTGTTTCTATATTTGGCTCACTGACAAAAACAAGAGCTTGTTCTTGAAATGAAAGGTGGGTGAGGGGATCAATTGGCTCTACTTTTTATAGGGAAAACCAGGTACAAAACTACACAGCCTACCAGATCCTCCTTCCAGCCCTGGCTTCAGCTGTGATGTGATAGTGTGCATCCTATGATCTCTGTACTGAGAGTGGGGGTGTGTGAGGCAGGAGATAATTGAGAGTTTAATATCACCCTGGGCTACATAGTGAGACACTGTCTCAAAAAGCAAAAAAATAGGGTTGGAGAGATGGCTCAGCAATTAAGACCATTGCCTGCTCTTGTAGAAAACCTGAGTTCAGTCCTATGTGGCTACATTGTTGTTCATAACCCTCTCCAACTGCAGTTCTAGGTGTTCAGCACACTGTTCTGGCCTCTAAGAGCGCCATGCATGCCTGTGATACACTTACATACATGTAGGCAAAACACTCATACTCACTAGGCATGCTGGCACACACCTTTAATCCTAGTACTCAGGAGGCAGAGGCAGGCAGATCTCTGAGCTTGAGGCCAGCTTGGTCTACATATCAAGTTGTAGACCAGCCAGGGTTATAGGGAGATGCTGTCTCAAAATAAATAAATAAATAAATAAATAAAATAATAATAATAAAAGGTCTTTGGAAGTATTAATCCTGCTTAAAATGTTACTAAACCTGACTGTCATTTCCTTCTGCTTGCAGGTGGCCGTGTAATGGCTACAGATACTGAGCGGTCCCTCCTGTCTCCTGGTGGAAGGTAAACTGTCTTCACCAGCGCTGTGGTGGGGCCATCCTGAGATATCAGACTAGCAGAAGGCTTCACATCACACTTTAGAAATGCACTGTGCAGCTAAATGTTTGACTTACTGTAAAAATGTAATTTTGCTTTAGAGATAAGGCCTTAGATTTAAAGCCTAGGGTAGTCTGCAATTGGACTAAGCCTGCCTCAGCCTCCTGAGTGCTGGGATTGCAGGTATGTGGTATCAGGTGTAGGCTTTGACCTGGCATTCTGTACTTCTCAGGTAAAGCTGAACTGCAGTGAATTTGTTGACTACTGTGCAAGTGCCTCTCACATTTACATTCTCTCGTTAAGAGTTTCTTCTTTCTTTCAGTTGTGGCCCCATCAAAGTGAAGACTGAACCCACGGAAGATTCTGGTATGTCCTAGTGCTCTCCTTAAAAATAGAAATAAAGGATTCTCCTTGGTTGAGAAGGTTGATTTTTTTTTTTTTCTGGTCTTTTTGAGACATGGTCTCCCTGTAGCCCCAGCTGTCCTGGAACTCACTATGTAGACCAGGCTGGCCTTGAACTCACAGAGATCCACCTGCCTCTGCCTCCCGAGTGCTGGGATTAAAGGCTTGCGCCACCACGCCTGGCGAGATGGTTGATTTTGAGTCACTACTTTTCGTTCCTTGCTATACTGCCAGCCTGGCCTTGAACTCTAAAACAGCCTCCTGCCTCAGCCTGCCCATGCTTTTATGACAGGCACGCTTCCTGCTTTAATGTGTGTATTTCCCCAAAGACTGATTGGTTCATGCATGCATGTGGATGTGTCTGTGTGTAAATTTATGCTGTATGTTTAGATTGTGTCCCTGTGCTCGTACAGATGTCAGAAGGCATCAGATGTCCATGTTGGATGTCCATCACTGCTCCTTTGAGGCAGGGACTCCTAAGCCTAGGGCTTGCTTCAGCTTAGCGCACCTCCATGATCCTCCTGTCTCTGCCCCTCAGAGCTGGCTGACAGGTATTTGAGGATGCTTGGCTTGTCACTTGAATTCTCAGGTCAAACTCCACTCCTCATTGTGGAACAAGTGCTCTTAACCACTGAGCCATCTCTCCAACTCCCTCATTGTAACTTGAGTTTGTAGCTTCCTCATGGGTGATATTGAACATTTTTCATGTGCTCATTAGCTGTTCCTTGTCTTCTTTGATTACATGTCTATTTAAATATTGTGTCCTTTAATCTTGTGTGTGTACGTTTGTGTGTATGAGCTCAGGCACATGCATCCCTCTGTGTGGTCTCGGAGGTCAGATGAGAACCTGGACTGCTGGTCCTCATCTTGTTTGAGGCAGAGTCTTTTGCTTGCTGCTGCATAGCCTGGGCCATTCAGTTTCCAGGAATTCTCTGATCTCAGCCCCCATCTCACTGCAGGAAAGCTGCCATTACAGACACACGCCACTGTGCCCAACTTTGCAGGAGTCCTGGGGATTCAAACCCAAGTCCTCGTGCTTCTGCAGCAAGCACTTACCCACCAAGCCATCTCCCCAGCTCTTGTTTTTTAGTTTTGCATATATTTTGGATACCAGTCTCTTATCAGAAATACAACTTTTAGGGGCTAGAGAAATGGCTCAGCGCTTAAGAGCAATGGCTGTTCTTTGAGAGAACTCTGGTTCAATTCCCAGCACCCACATGGTGGCTAACAACTGTTCATAACTACAGTTCCAAGGGCTCTGACAGCTGCTTCTGGCCTCTTCAGGCACTGCATGACATGGGTACACTTACATGAAGGCATAACACTTGAACAATCAATCAATCAATCAATCAATCAATCAATAAATAAATAAATAAAAATAAATAAGAGAAATATGACTTTACAGATGTATCTTGTGGGTGGTCTTCATTTTCTTATGGTGTCCTTTGAAACTCAAAAATATTAAATATTAGGCTGGGCATGGTGGCGCACGCCTTTAATCCCAGCACTCGGGAGTCAGAGGCAGGCAGATCTCTGTGAGTTCAAGGCCAGCCTGGTCTACATAGTAAGTTCTAGGACAGCTGGGGCTACAGGAAGACCATGTATCAAAAAGACAAAAAAAATAAATAAATAAATATTGATGTGTTTTATGACTTTAAACAATTTTAAAGTTAGTATTTAAGGTGGTAGATTTCACTGGCATTTCCTCCTTTTTATTAAAGACTAAAGTTTTTTGTTTTTTGTTTTTTTTCATCTTTTTGAGACAGGGTCTCATGTAGCTCCAGCTGGCCTGGAACTCAGAATGTAGACCAGGCTGGCCTCGAACTCAGAGATCCACCTGTCTCTGCCTCCTGAGTGCCGGGACTAAAGTTGTGCATCACTACACCTGGCTAAAACTTAAAAAATATTTTAGTCTTGTGCTGGGCATGGTGGCACAAACCTTTAACCCAGCACTTAAGGCAGGTGGATCTCTTTGAGTTTGAGGCCAGCCTGTTCTATATAGTGAATTCCAGGCCAGCCAGAGCTACTGTCTTTTAAGATTTTTTTGTTGTTGTTTTGGGGGTTTTTGTTGTTGTTCTTTTGAGACAGGGTCTCCCTGTAGCCCCAGCTGGCCTAGAACTCACTATGTAGACCAGGCTGGCCTCAAACTCATAGAGATCTGCCTGTCTTTGCGAGCTCTACCACTACTGGCTGAGAACCTGTCTTTATAAGAAAAAAATTTTTTTATGTATATGAATGCCTGCATGTAAGTGCACTGCATGTGTGCAGGGCCCTTGGAGGCCAGAAGAAGGTGTCAGATCCCCTGAAACTGGAATTACAGAGGGTTCTAATCTCCAATGGGGCTAGGAGCCGAACTCAGGTCCCTGCAAGAACAGGAAGTGCTCTTAACTATTGAGCTCTTTTTAAAGACTTAAATGTTTAAAATCAAGTATATGTGTAAGTATGTGTGTATGTGCACATGAGTGCAGTGCCCTCAGGCCAGAAGAAAGAGGCATTAGTTCTGGAGCTGGAGTTTCAGGCAGTTGTGAGTCACCCAATTTGGGTGCTAGGAAACTGAACTCAGGTCTTCTACAAGAGCAGCAAGGGCTCTTAACCCGCTGGGCCATTCCTCCAGCCCTGTCACTGAGGCATCTTTTTTTTGTTTTGTTTTGTTTTGTTTAGCTTGAGACAGGGTTTCCCTGTAGCCCCAGCTGGCCTGGAGCTCCCTATTATGTATGTATACCAGGCTGGCCTTGAACTCACAGAGATCCACCTGTCTTTGCCTCCTGAGTGCTGGGATTAAAGGCGTGCCACCATACTGTGGCATTTCATGCAAGAATGTCATTATTGTTTTTTCTTCTTCCACTCCTACCCTTCTACCCCCTTTCTGTTTTTTTTTTTTTGTTGTTGTTGTTGTTGTTGTTGTTGTTGTTTTGAGACAGTGTTGCTGTGTGGTACTGACTGTCCAGATCCTGTACAGCCTGTAGCCCAGGCTGATGGTCCTCCTCCCTCAGCCTCCCAGGTGCTGTGATTACAGGTATGCTCCACTATACCTGGCATAAGGTTTATTTTTACTGTGTTTTTATATTTTACCTGGAAAATTGTTGCCCAACCTAAGGTCACAGAGATTTGTAATTAGGTTTCCTCTTGAGGTCTTACAGTCTTAGCTCTTAGGTTTTGACCAGTAAGGGATCATGACATTATTGTTTAAGGGTATTGTGAGGCAAGATAGGTATTTGTCAGCTTGCTGTGGATGTCTTCACACCTTTTGTTGTAAGTGAGCAGAGCATCCTGTCAGAGGTCATTCAAGGTTTGCCTCATACTCAGTTCCCATGTGGGCTGCCTTGCTGACTGTGTCCCCCCAGCAGTATCTTCCCTGTATCTTTGGAGCTTTGTCTTTGATAGGGAAGATGGAGGTCCAGTACTTCTTTCCTTGGCTCACTTTTCCCATTAGTAGATTTTTTTCTTTTTTTTTTTTTTTACTGTGAAGTTCTCTCATGTCTGAGCTTCATGCTGGTCATTGACTTACCATTTGTTTTCTAGTCACTGGTGATAGTGCTTAATTAAGAACTTAGAGCTCTTCCTGACTTCATTATAATTTTAACTCTCTCTATGTGTGTAATAGTTGCTGAAAATAGTTGACTAGTAATAGGCGATTTCCCCCAACACCTACCTAACAAGCTCTGTCCTTTCAGAGTCTTCAAAATACATGTGGGATCTGAGTGAGTGCTCTCTGGCTGTAACCTGTTAGAGACTGTCACTTGTTTTGTAGGCATTTCCCTGGAAATGGCCGCTGTGACGGTAAAAGAAGAATCAGAAGATCCTGATTACTATCAGTATAACATTCAAGGTAATACTGTTTAATGCAGCTTTTCTTTCTAAAACTGTTGGTAGCATTCAGCTTCCTGAGCAAATGCAGACCTGGTCACAGTGCCTGGTACTACTTTCCATCCTGGTCAGCAGTATTCAAGTTGGAGTTGGTCTACATCCTTGCTTTCACTTGCATGGTTAGTCTGGTTAATTTTAGCCACTTTAAACCTAGCATGGTGGCACATGTCTATAATCTTTGCACTTGGGAGGCTGAGGCAGGAGCATTGCTGAAAGTTTGAGGCCAGCTAGGGCCATATAGTGAGACCTTGGTTCAAGGAAAAAAAATGTTCAGTAGCCTTTTGTCTTTTTAGTTGTGAGCCTGAGCCTTTAACGGCTCTCCAGACCTTAGAGCCTCTTTAATGAGTGGATTGTGATTCCTCTTGTTTGCATCTGCCTGGTAGATTTTTTTTTTTTACTTATTTATTATTTTATGTGTATGAGTGTTTTGCCTGTATGTATATAAGTGAACCCATGTGTCCAGTGCCCGCTGAGGCCAGAAGAAGGTGTTGTATCCCCTGGAACTGGAATTACAGATAGTTGTTAGCTACCATGTGGGTTCTGGGAACTGAACCTGGGTCCTCTGCAAGTGCAGCCAGTGCTCTTAACTATTGAGCCATCTCTCCAGCACCTAGATTTGACTTTCTGACTTTCTTCACAGTGATTAGCCTTATTAGATATATTTTTTTAAGACTTTTTTAAAAATATTTTATTTATTATTTTTATTTTATGTGTATATGTGTATTGCCTGCAAGTAGGTAAGTGCACCTGTGTCGTGCAATGCCCAAGGAGGACAGAAGGTGTTGGATCCCCTGGAACTGGAGTTACGGACAGTTAGCTGCCTTGTGGGTGCTGGGACTTGAACCCAGGTCTTCTGCAAGAACAGCCAGTGTTCTTAACCGCTGAGCCATCTCTCCAGCCCCTGGGGATA
This sequence comes from Nannospalax galili, assembly GCF_000622305.1. Taxonomy (NCBI): domain Eukaryota; kingdom Metazoa; phylum Chordata; class Mammalia; order Rodentia; family Spalacidae; genus Nannospalax; species Nannospalax galili. The sequence goes on along the minus strand of NW_008354022.1, from coordinate 3,892,360 downwards.
TTAATGTACTGTGATTTATAAGTGTGCAAATATCTGTATAGATATGTGTCAGTGATGTTCATTTTTTTTAAGCTTGTGTGTGTTTTGTGGAGGTACACATGTGGAGGTCAGAGGATAACTTTCAGGAGTCAGTTCTTTCCTTCTGCCATGTTGGTCCTGGGAGAGAACTGAGATTGTCAAGCTTGGTGGCAAGCAATTTTACCCCCTGAGCCAACTTACCAGCCCTACATTCGTGTTTTTGCAGTTAGTTTTGAATAGTTTACATGACAAAAAGATTCTGAGGATTTTGGAATTAAAAAGTTAAAATGTTGCAGAATAGCTGACCCTGCTTTGGTTTTTGGTTGAGGGTATCTTACTCATTTGTCTCCATGAAATTAACAGGAGACTTTTGGAGCTTTTAAATGAAATGTCTCTGTCATTGATTTTTTTTTTTTTTTGAGACAAGGTCTCCCTGTAGCCCCAGCTGACCTGGAACTCACTATGTAGAGCAGGCTGGCCTTGGACTCACAGAAATCCACCTCCCTCTGCCTGGGACTAAAGGCGTGTACCACTGTGCCTAACTTGGTATTTTCTTTATTAGTGTTGTTTTACTGCCCCCCCCCCTGCAAGGTGCTTTGTTTTAGAAATAAGTGACATTTTGTTTACTTAGTTTTTAATTAATTTTTATTAGCGTATATTCATTGTGCAAAAATGATAGCTCTTTGTTTTGTTTTGAGTTGTTTGAGACAGGATCTCCTATAGCTCAGGCTGGCCTCACACTCTGTATGTAGCCGAGGTTGACTCTTAACTTCTGACTCTGCTCTACCTCTTGAAGGTTTTGATTGGCCTTTGTGGTTGAACTGCAGTTGAGTTAGTTGAGCTAATGTTCCATGTTGTGCAGGCTGAGCAGGCCTTCGGTGTTTTCCCTTGCTCTCCGCCCGGTTCCCTCTGTCTTCTCCACTCTTTCCCTTTTCATGCTGGAGATGAACCCCGTGCCTGGAGCCACATCTCTGCCCTGCAGTGGTTCTCTGTGGCACTTGTACTGTTACTGTGTTTGTGAAATTCCTAATGTTCTGTTGAAGGCTTAGAATGTCTAAGGCATTTTCACTTTGATTTCATAGATGTATTTTGTATTTTGTTGTGTTGTGGCTACATGGTTCTGCTCCGAGTCCAGGTTCATCTCAACTCAAGGTACTCCTTATGCTGAGTGCTGGTGCTACAGGCTGGGCTTAATTGTTGTTTGTTTATGTTAAGATATAGCCATTGAAAACAATGTTTTGTGTCTTTAAATTGCCTAATCACTAAAAAGCTTGTCTTGAGGTTGGGGCTCAATTGGCAGAGTGCTTGTCTAGCATGCATGAAGCTCTAGGCTCCTTCCCCAGCACCATATATACCAAGTATGGTGCTGTATGCCTGTCATCCCAGCACTTGAGAAGTAAAGATTGGGAGTTTGAGGCCAGCCTGGGCGCCATGTGACCCTGTCTCAAAATAAAATCTGTTCATACATGTGAAGTGTGTCGTGCAGATCATTAGTCTTGTGAAGGTGTGGTCACCTCCTACTGCTTTGTACTGGTATATGGATTTTCAGTGTGTCACCTTCATGCATGTATGCCATGCGCTGGACCATGGCCCCAGCATTCTCTGGTCCACTTCTCATTGACCCCCTATCTCCCTCCTCTCCTCAAGTCCACCCTTCTATTTTCATTGTTTTCAAAATACTTTTACTGATTGGAAAAAACTTTTGTTAACTTGCTGAAAAGTGTTGGTTCTGGAACAGAGAGGTACTTGGGAGTCCTGCCTCTTGGTTCTGTGGCAGTGGATGCCTACTGATTATGCCCATCATTCAGCTTGGGAGGTAGTTTGGCTTTGTATCTTTCTAAGTTGCAGCTGTAAAGGAAGATCAAACAGCTGGTACTTTTGTGTGCTGGAGCAAGCGCTCCCCACTGAAACCACCCGAGCCTCCATTACAGACCACCATTCCCATCCAATCTGTCAGTCATCCTCGGTTTCCTTTGACTGTGCATGTACGTTCACCTCAGCACACTTTTCCATCCACTAAGACCATCAGCTAACACTGCTTTTTTATTTGTAAGAGGCCATCATTCACCCCATCTTCTTCAGCCAAATGTGCTCACTAACGTGACCCACATGTGCTTTGAGATTCCTCTTGCAGCTTATCTTTGTATTCCAAAGCAGGCCCTTCTGAAACTGAGGATGCTGATGAAAAGCTTCCCCTTGCCAAGGCTTTGCAAGGTACCACCTTTTCACTTCCACTCTCCATCCTGATCGTATTTAATGTTTCTTTATATTGGACAGACTGTTTTAATATTTATAACTATGTTATTGCTTTTCCAAATGGAAAAGGAAATATGTATTGGCCTTTTTTTTTTTAACATAACTGAACTTCACAAGCAAAATTTTTCAAAACCAATTTTCCCTTTTGTGAATCTAGTAATGAATCTCGAAATGGGTACATGACACACTTTCCTATTTAAGGTAAAGTACGCATTTATACCTTTATCAGCATAGTGAGCAGTCAGGCTGTTACTATGGTTAGCAATGTGCTTAGCTAGAGAAGGATGGGGGACCATCACTTGTCAATTTTTACGTCTATTACATGAGATATATACATTTATTTATTCGGAATAGGACAGTATTTCCAAACTTGGTCCTAGTCTGTTAGTGATGGCTTATCCTTGTGTCTGTTCTGGCTTTGATCTCCTGGGCTTGCTTTCTTTAGTGAAGTTCCTCTATGGTGTGATGTAATGGTCTAGTTCATGTTCCTTAGGTGTTAGACCAAAGAGGACACAGGATCGTGCTTCCCATGAACAGCCTCCTATCTGCCCTCATTCTTAGCTCAGTGGTCCCTTTCCTTCTCCTTCACCTGTAGCTTCACATCTGTGTCCTTGACAGTGAGAGACCTCAGAGCTCTATCAGTGCAAAAGCACAGGTGACAGGGAAGGAGCTTGTGTAGAGGAGAAGCATGACCATAGCTTCATTATGACTATAGAGCTGCTCTTAGCTTTGTGTTCTGGGAGTTCCTACTTTGGAGCAAATGGAAGAGAGCAGGACAGAGTGAAACTGAGCCCAGAGATCCATCAAGGTTTGTGGTTGAGTGACAGCTCCTGAGACTGGCCAGTGGTCTTTAGAACCTGAGCAAGTAGGCTAACCACTGTGGCTGTACGTTCATAAGTAAGCTTCCAAATGGAGCAGCAGTGGGTCTTGCCTCTCCCAGTGGCTCCCCTCCTGACAGGTGACCCTCTTCTTCCTTTTCTTGTCCCCAGCTTAGATGCTTGGGGGCTGAGAATGCCCCGGGCAGCTGTGCCCTGGACCCTATGTAGTCATATCCTAACTTTTAAGTAAGTAGTTTCCTTTAAGTACAACATTAAATCGGAGGGGTGTGGGGAGTGTCTGTAGCTCCCAGCACAGTGAAAAGGAACAGCAGGGAACATTCCACACACAGCAAGCCCAGACTTGGTTTTGTTCGGCATGTCAAGTCTTTAGGTAAAGAAAGAGTTTCTTCTGACTTGGTCCTTTTAGTGGAGTCATTGAGAGCTGATCCTGACTGCAGCTGCTTCTCAGACCCCAGCATCCCTCAGTGATATAGCATGTGGTGGCAGTAACTGATATAAATCCCAAACCCACATAGCTTGATTCTGTATGCTTGTATTTTCAAAAGTTTTCAGCTTTCTAATAGAAATGTTAAGTATTTTTCTGAGTTAGAAAACATTGTTTGAACTTATTGCTGAGCTTAAAAATCTTTTTGTATGTTTATTATATTGTATGATCACCTAGTTTTTCTTCTTTCGCTGTAAGTTTTTTATTGGTTTGGTATATATTGCTAATTTTCTTTTTAGGAAGTCATCATTCTTCAGAAGGCAACGAAGGAACAGAAGTGGAAGTACCCGCAGAAGGTTAGGAAAGACGGGGATCCAAGCCACCATGTTTTTGCAGTTTATAGGCTATACTACCCTTCAAACCCTTTATTTGGAAAAAGATGGTTGCTTGGTTGCTCAGCAACCTTAGCAGGCAGCTTCCTCTTTAAAGGTGGAGATGTGGGCAGTGGGCCCAGCAGTCGCAGGCAGTGGTGCTCCTGGTAGTGCCAAATGGACATGGCTTGTTTTGTTCTTCCTAGCTTTCCTGTGCTATACTGAAAGTCTATCAAGGAGCAATAGCTGCAGTCTTCTGTTCATTTTATCCAGTTAATTTATTATTTTGTATTTTTCCCACTACTTTAGAATTAAAATATTTCTGGTTATGTTCTGCTTAATTTTAAAGCGTACTCTTTAGCATGCCCAGTGTTTTAGTAGAGTAATAGATAAAATTTTTGGAGAAGGTTTTTGTCTTGTTATTCTTACATCCACAACTGCCCAACAAATGGCTGTCCCTTTGCCTGTTGCTCTGCTGACCACAGAGTGTCCCCTGCTGAGTGGCTTGAGTAGCTTCCTAGGGGTTTGAACATTTCCCAGGACATGACTAGTAAGGTGACTGGGTCTGGTTTCAGAATGGTTCTCATTAACTGCTGTTTGTAGAAAGAAAAGGGATTTATTCTATAACTCTGTATTTCTTGTGTTGTTTCATTTTATTTAAGAAATCATAAATTTGTCCTTTTCACCTTCTTTTAGTGCAGGACTAATCCTAATATCCCCACAGTGTGTGCTGGTCTTTCACAGTATGTGAAAGTCACAGACTTTCTAGGAAGTTGGAATGCATTCTCTCAGAAATACTGATAAGCTAGCCAGGTGTGGTAGCATACCCCTGTCATCCTACCACTTGGGAAACAAGGCAGGAGGATCAGCCATGAGTTTAAGGCCAGCCTGGGCTACATAGTGAGTTCCAAGCCAGCTTGGGCTACATGGTGAGACCCTGTCTCAAACAGTAAACAAACAACAACTGAAGAAATACTGATCTGCTAATTTGAGGCTCTTTGCAGATGGTTGTGATGCAAGGTCATGTGATGTTCCTCTGTGGCAGGTCTTAGGTTGAGGGGTAGAATTGTTAGCATGAGAACTCTGTGCAGGCCCAGAGTTCATCCAGTGACTAGATTGCTTTACATTTTGATAGGTCTGTCATCAACATTAGGTCTGGGGAGACTTTGTTCTTGGCTAAGTTTTTGACATGGTCCAGCATTAAGGGTTGAATTGCTCTTGGGCTCTGCTCATTACCCCTGTACTAACAAGTGAACATAATCTCTATAAATCAGTTCATCTCTAAGCTTTGTAAAATGAAAGATAGCTAATAAAAATTCTGAGCTTCCAGTACTGACATTCTCAGATCATGTTTTACCTAGTGACAAGAATGTCAGTGAAAGCACCCTGCAAGCTAAGTCAGATGTGTTGCTCGCACTGGCCACCCACACTCGTGGTTTGGAGATTTCCCTTACAGAATCAGGTGTGGTTTATTTAACAGTATAAACTACTCCAGGATTCTTGGAAGGGAGGCAACAGTGTCCAAACTAGAAAGGATGTTGTATCTGCACTTTCCAGCCCGAGCCAGGAAACAGCTGTGAGTGTGCTGTACCCTGAGTCCTTCCAGGCCACCATGCAGGTAATTTGGCACTACCCTAACGTTCGCCAGGGTTCTCCCAGGTGTTGTTTCCTTTTACTCCTATTTATGATCAAAGGGTCAAAGATTTTTAATAACTCTGAAGTGAATTAAAGTGGCAGTTGCATTTTATTGTAGGGTTCTCTTGGAATGCCAGATCAGTAAAGTGCTGGATGCACGGGGATGCTGAATAACGAATCATTTAGAATTTTATTTTTTTCAAGATTCTACTCAACATGTCCCTTCAGAAACAAGTGAGGACCCTGAAGTTGAGGTGACTATTGAAGGTCAGTTGTCTCAGCCTTGACTTGAGTTCACTTCTGGTCATGAGCGTCTGTGTCACAGTCACGCTGCTGAGCGCATCTCATCTACTCTGGAGGAAGCTGGGGACAGAGCAGCCCACGCCCCAGCAGGGCTCCCTGGGCTCTGGAGCCATAGGTGACAGAGTTAAGCCATGCAAATTAGTCCTGGCCTACAGGTAGAACAAGCTGTGCTTCCAGTGGGAATGGAGAAAGAAAAAGAAAATGACAGGCAGTTTTGAATCCTCACACAGAAACAGATGCTATGACCTGCAAGGTTATGATAGAAAAGACTTAACAGGCCAGAGCCCTGAGGTCTCAACGAGCAGAGGACAGAAGAAGGCCTCCAAGGCCAGCCTTAGACTCTTAGGCTCCTTATAATCCCCCTGCCTCAGCTTCCCAAGTAGCTGAGACTAAAGGCCTAGGCCACCACACCTGGCTAGTCAGTAAGTTGTCAAGCAAGCTCTCCCTAAAAACTCTGTGTAGATGATGACATACGTTTTTGTAAAACTGTTTAGAAGCAATGGTTACAAATAAATTTTAAGTTTCCAATAGCTGAGTTGCTTCACTTCTAGTTTTTTTCAAAGGTGATCAGAAGCGCAGTTGGACCAGTTTGTAATAAAAATGATTGTTACTTTTACTATTCAAGTGTCATTAAATGAGGATTGGCCTTTTCTATTCAATCAGTTTCCCAGTGTGCCTCTGGAGTTGCCCTCAGGTACTGCTCTCCTGCAGGATGGTACCTGCTGGGTACTGGAAGCTACACTCTGATGTTCCCTCCACCCGTTCTGTCCCCCATGGCAGGGTACAGTGTGGTGCTGATGGCAGATTGTCTATACACTTGTGTATGGACGTATGTATTTTTGCAAAACTGCAAGTGCGATATAATATAAATATTTGTCACACAGCTCACAGCTTTCGCCTGACCCAGTGACCACACAGTTGGTAGTTTGTTAGTTTTTCTGACTGCAGTATAACCTTTGGTTTGGGGCTTGGTGTGCTCTGTCTCCTTCTCTCTGTCTCTCTCCATGCCCTGTCCTCCACACGTGTCTCCATTGTGTTGCAGATGTGAGTTGATTGGTAGCTTCCACCTGATACAAGAATCTTTCCATACTTACATGTGTCAATTTTAGTTAATTAATATGCAGATTCATTTTTTTATTAACATAATTTTACTGATTTAAAAGCTACTTTGAACTATTTGTTGTTTAAAGAATTGAAATGTTGCTGCTTTTAGTTAAAACCTAATTCACTTTTAGAAGAGAACATTATAGGCATGTAAATGATATAATAATTCAACTCTGTCCTTTATGTAAAGATAGAAAATAGGTGATTATTTGAATTAGAGAATTAAAATTTTTGATAAAATGAATAACCAAGTTGTATAGTAGATCTTAGTGCTGATAGAGGGCTGCATTAGAATTATTTAGAAAAAAACACCATGTTTTCCCCCTTTGTTACCCAGGTCTCTCTGTGTAACCCAGGGAGGCTACATAGGGAGACCCTGTCTCTTGTCCCAGTCACAAGAAAGCTGCTGTGTTGATGAATGAGGTATTTTAGACAAAAGACATGTCTAGATGAGCATCTTGGCTTTCTTTAGGGAGTGCTTCCACTGTGAAGAAAGGATTGAGAAGAGCCAGTTATGACACTCGTCATTGCTAGAGATGACTTTATTTTCTCCTGTTAGATCTTACTATGTTTTTCAAATGTGTTCTAGAAAATATTTTTTAAAAAGAAGAGCGTTGTCATCCAGTAGGAAACTGATCAGATTTTACAGTGTTTGGCCTCGAAGCTTTGACTGTGTCTGTCTATGGTGATGCTCCTGTAGGTGGAGTTGGCACTTGTGCACAGCAGTGCAGCTGCGACGGCCTCAACGTCCATAGGCATTGTGATCACATCGGGGTGAAGTTGGACCATTTATACACACAGAAAAATCTGTTATGCTAGGCGCAGTGGCACTCACCTGCAATCCCAGCACTTAGGAGGCTGAGGAGGGAGGAATGCCACAAGTTCAAGGCCAGCCTGGACTACATAGTGACTACCAGGCCAGCAAGACCCTGTCCTGGGGAGGAGGGGGGAAGTTGGTATTTTTTTAGTCTTGTATCATGAGAGTTGCCTTTAGCAAATGGTGAGACTGTCTGTGCTAGAGAGCCATTTCCTTTTAGAACCATTGTCTTTAAGAGCCCTGCTCCCAAACCCAAGTCACTTATACATGCCATTGTGGCCCAGCCCCTCTGGTCGTTACCTTGTTTCACTGTTGTCTTGAAGTTGATTTTACTGATTTGTTTTCTGATTTATGCTGTGTTTTCATTGATGAGCTGTCAATGTTTTTTTTTGTTTTTGTTTTTTTTTCATTATAGTTGGAAAGTCACACAACTTTATGATGCTTATGGTTCAGCTCGTCACTCATCACACACTGCCACACTTGTTACTGCAGAGCTGGGCAGTCCCTGCACTTGAGTAGGGTCACATTTGAAAATGTTCTTCACTGTGAGCCTTGCTAAACAACCACTTAAAATGCCCACAGTGAGCACAAATGAGCATTCTGTGAATTTGGACAGTGTTGCTGTAGCACTTCTGTGTCAGTGTAGGGTGTAGAGTTGACAGGTGACAGGCTGTGGGGATGGCCTTTTTTGTGACATTAATGCCATTGGTTGATAGTTGACTGCTCCATGTATTTCAAGTCTACAACAGCACATGTGCTCATTTAGACATTCCACAAATATAAGAGCCTCTGTCTGCCTGGTGCTGAGGCCTTAGTGTTCACAGTAGGCTGTCCAGTGGAATGCTTTGCCTGGAGCAGGCACAGGTGGAGTCCTTCACCTTGAGGGAGACAAGGCCACTGTGGAGCAGGTCAAGAGCAGCTAGTACTGGAGGAAGGCCCTGTCCTGGGCAGGGAGGCTAGGGGCTTCTCACTAGGGGATTCTAGGCAGGTGCTTTACAAACACTGAGCCACACCCCACCCCCATTACTGTTTTGTTTTGTTTTTTAATGGAAGTATTTCTCATAGAGAAAAATATACCAATTATGTTTTAAATATTTTCTAATTTTTGTTATTTTTGTATTAAATATTTTCCTAGGCGTTTTTTAAATGTTTGTGGCCAATTGGGTCATCTTTATAGAATATGTTTCATTACATCTCTTGTGTTATTAGGTGGGTTTGACTGAAGGTCTTGACACAAGAAAATCTGACCTGCCACTTCCCCCTGGCCTCAGCTTGAAAAAAAACGATCTTTTGAGAGGTGACCACATTCTGTCTCCAGTCTCAGCCCACAGTCCAACTGTGTGAGTGACAAGGTTAGCTTCATCTCTTGAGTGACCAGCTGGCCTCCCGTCTTTATTTTTTCTTACATGAGACGCTATAATGCATCTCAGGCTGGCCTTGAACGCACTTTGTAGCCTTCCTTGAACTTCTGATCTACTTCATGCTGGCACATAAGCATGTGGCACTATACCTAGTTTCCATCCCAGTTTTTGTCAAAGTCTAGGTCTGTAGCCTAGGCTGATCACAAACTCAACATCCTCCTGCCTCTCTTAATGCTGGAATTACAGGCTTTACCACCAAACCTGGCTTTAGCTTGTTTGATTTTGTTTTTTTTTTAAAACCCTTTTTAAGAATAACAATTATACCACCTTAAAATAGTTATCATAATAATATTTCACTGTATTTGAACAGTTCTTCATGATAGCTCTTATCCTTAACGGTAATTATTTTTTGCTCCGTTATTATTTATTGATTGGTTTTGAGATAAGGTCTTATATATTACAGGCCAACCTTGAACTGTGTAGCTGAGGATAATCTTGAACTTCTGATCCTTCTGTCTACTGTTTTTTTTGTTTGTTTAATTTTATATGTATGAGTGTATTGCCTGCATGTATATAAGTACACCCATGTCGTACAATGCCCACAAAGGTCAGGAAAGAGCGTCGGATCCCCTGGAGCTGGAGTTATAGACAGTTTTAAACCACCATGTGGATGCTGGGAATTGAACCGGGGTCCTCTGCAAGAGCAGCCAGTGCTCTTAACCATTGAGCCATCTCTCCAGCACCTCTACTATGTTTTTAAAATAAAGATTCTAGCCGGGCGTGGTGGCGCACGCCTGTAGTCCCAGCACTTGGGAGGCAGAGGCAGGTGGATCTCTGTGAGTTCAAGTCCAGCCTGGTCTACATAGTGAGTTCCAGGACAGCTGGGGCTACAGGGAGACCCTGTCTCAAACAAAAAAAAAAGAAAAAAGATTCTATGAATGATTTTTTTTTTTAAATGTGTATGAGTGTTTTGTCTGCAGTGCTGCAGAGGCCAGAAGAGGGTATCATATCCCCTGGAATTGAAGTTATGGGTGATTGTTAGTCACCTTATTTGTACTGGGAACTGAACCTGGGTCCTCTACAAGAGCAGCCAGTAATCTTAACCACTGAACCATCTTTCCAGCCCCTCTATGAATGATATTTACAATGATGTTTGAGCTGACATCTTAGTTATGTGTACTGATGTTTTTGGTGACAAGAGGGTGACAGTAGTTATTCTTCCTTGAGCCAGGTGTCCTCACTTAGTATTAGATATGTTTAGAGATCAGGGCAGAGTTTAGTTGCAGCCTCCACCCCTCTGAAAAGCCCATGGAACTCCACTGTGTCCTAAGTGGTGTCTCCACACGGCACTGTAACAGGACCGCAATGTTTGTCCATCCATTCTGTGACCCTCATGTGGTATTGGAAGAATTTACAAGCCAAGCCTGGTGGTGTGTGTCTTCAGTTCCCACACCTCAAAGGCTTAGGCAAGAGGTTTGTAAGTATAAGGCTAGCGTGAATAATATAGTGAGACCTTGTGTCAAACAACAGCTGGCATGTGTCTCAGTGGAAAAAGCTCAATGCTCTGAATTCAAGCCCCAGCAGAAATTAAAAAAAAAAAAAAATTTTTTTTAAATCCCCAAACTAACAAAAACCAACAAAAAATATTTGACATATAGTTCCCTCCTTTGTTTAAGTCCATTAGTATCTTTTTAAAATTTATTTTTCCATTCATGCTTTCTTTAGTTTCTTACACACTTGTATTATTAGTGTAAGTGGCTATCTCCATTAAAACTTCTTTTCTCAAAAACATTTAAATACCTAGTTGAGCAAACGAAGATTTATTAGGGAAGCAAAAACAGGTGACAATACCCCGAAGCAGGTCAGAGGAGGAGAGAGGACCCCTGAGCAGTGTGGGGAAGCACCAGGGACTGTGTAGAAAGTTCTTTGGCATGCCTAGAGCTGTCCTGTGCCACACTCCAGCAGCTGGCACCTGCAGTAATGACTCTTTTTCTCTCTGAAGATGATGATTACTCCCCACCCACCAAGAGGCCAAAGAGCAGTGAGCCACCCCCACCACCGCCAGTTCCTGAGCCCACCAACGCTGGCAAGCGCAAAGTGAGGGAGTTTAACTTTGGTAAGTTCCATGCCTCAAGGAAGGCCCAGATGGCAGTGGCCAGCACCGTACTGTGGGAGGTTGTGGGATCTACCAGTATTACGCGGGAAGTAGACTGCACAGTGCTGTCCTGCCTTGCAGCTCTGAAGCCTTCCTTTGCCAACTTGTATCACTCTTCATTCTCAGTTTGCTTTGCTGCCTACCAGCTGCTAACCTCATCCCCAAGTGTCAGTCTATTGTAATTGTTAGAAATAAAATCTGAGGTTCAAGGATCCCTCCCCAGTACTGTACAAAGAACACATGGACAAAGAGAGAGAAAGTAACTCCCCAAGGCAGATTTCACTTTTACAGAATGGTGCGTGATGAGGTCAGTTGGGCCCAGCAAGCTCATATCACCCAGAAGCTTGATGGGTTTTTAGCCTCAATGCTGAGTTCAGCATCTTTTCCCCATTGTTGGGGTCTGGCTTCACAGTCTTTCCCTGTTGGCTGGTGGCGGGAAGAGCTCCACTGCTCTAGGACATCAGATTTGGGAATATATCAGGGCCTTTCCTTAAAAAAAAGTCCTACAGGGTCTGGTGGAATTAAAAGACTTCTTGTCAGAAACCAAGTTTTATAGAGTTTGAAAGAAAAGACTAATGTTTAATGTTTCTTACATAAAGGAATAATTTTGTGATATACATTTTGAAGATTTAACGTACAATAAATGTTTTGCAGCCTGGCATGGTAACATGCCTTTAATCCCAGCACCTGGGAGATAGAGGCAAGCCTGTCTCTGTGGCAGGTCTCTATTGTGAGATCAAGGCCAGCTGGGGATACCCGGTGGCAGGGGGCAGTATATATATATATGAAAATATCTTACAGTTTTTGGTGGTGTTGGTACAGAAACCAGGGCTTTGAGTGTGCTAGGCCAGTGTCACACCCCACCCTTGGGAAAGAATTTGAGTGTCCTGTGTCACTGCTATCCTGGTTGCTAGGTGCTACACTGTGTGGGGGTATTCATGAGTATGTGGTTCTAGCCCCAGCAGCTGTGTCAGTTGTAGTTCCCACTTGCATAGTCTTCTGTACCGATGGATGTGCTCACCAGGATTCCAAGTGTCCAGAGGACCTTCCTCTTTTGCCACTATTTTGCAGTGCTTAATTTTGGACTGGTCTTTTCTGATAAACTTTAAATGTCCCTGTAAGTCAAGGGAAAAGCCTTTAGGAGAGCAGTGACAGGCCAGCTTGGGGTGGGCTGAGAAGATGGGGTGCTGGGCTTGTTGAGAAGTAACTTGCTCTCCATTTTCAGAGAAATGGAATGCTCGCATTACTGACCTACGGAAGCAAGTGGAAGAGCTGTTTGAAAGAAAATACGGTAGGTCTGCATTGAGCCCTTTCCAGTCTGCTCAGGCCAGCGAGGCAGACCTGCCAGGGCACTATGCCTTTCTTTACACCTATCCCTTGCCACCTTAGAAACCTGCCACAGAGTAAAGGCAAAATTCTCTTGCTGCTCAATTAGTGTCTCTCTCTCCCACTGGAAGCACACATACTCTCAGGTGGTCTTGCATGCTCTTGGACTGCTTTCTTAGGGTATATTTCCTTGTATTCTGCTGTGTTGAGTTTGTTCTGCATTGACACACTCTTATTTAATTTGCTTTTTTTATTCCCCTGAAGTGGGGACTGAATCCAGTCCCTGTGCATGCTGGTCAGGACTCTACCCCTGAGCTACAACCACAGCCCTTTTTTTATTTGTTATTTTGAGACATAATCTTGATAAATAGCTCAGCGAGCCCTTGACTTATAGTCCTCCTGCCTCAGCCTCCTAAGTAGCTGGAATTACTGCTGTCCTTTGCTATCAGGCCCCACTACGCTATTTTATTTTATTTATTGAGACAAGGTCTTGCTATTTTCACCCTGGCTAGCTGGGCTATGTGTACCTGGCTGGCCTTGATGCCTCTGCCTCCTGAGTGCTGGAATTGAAGGTGTCACCACACCTGGCCCCATTATGCTCTTATTGTATAACTGGGCTTGAGGTAAATTTCAAACAATTTTTTGTTATTGTTTTATTTACTTTTCTTGTGTCTGTAGGACAAGATCTTGGCTATAGCCCCAGTGAGCCTGAACCTTGACCCTGCTTTAGCCTCCCCAGTACTAGAATGATCAGCAGGTGCTTCCAGGCTTTACCGCTCTCATTCTGTACCTTTTCATGATGAAAGAAACAATCACTTTGTCATGACTGCCCAAGAATGACAGATGCTCACCTTAGGACACCACTGAAAATGTCATGTTTTCCTTTTTTTTTTTTTTTTTAATGACTCCTGACAATAGACTAAGTAGCTGTGCAATTCTGGATCACATCAATTTTTTTATTTTTCAAGACAAGGTCTCACTGCTTTGCTCAGGCTGGCCTCCAGCTTGGGCTCATGGGAACTTCCTGCCTTGGCCTATGCAGTAGCTGGCTGTGGGTCGTCATCACTGCTCTGGGCTTTGCACAGCATCACAGCACTAGCCTGTAGCAGCCAGATACTTGAATGAGGTATTTTGGCATAAATGTTTTGGTGTTGTTTGCCTCAATAAATTTGAAAAGAATGTGTATTTCCTAACCATAGGTGATATCCTTAAGTGAGGTCTAGACTTAGAATAAGCTTGTTAAATGTGGCACGCTTCCCTTACTTGCTTAAGGCCTGCTCAGCGTTCTTCCTTTTGGTTAGTTAGGCCTTACCCATTTCAGAGTGGAACACAGTTGAGGCAGAAGCAGTCAGAGTCAAGTTGGGTCCAGGGCAGATGCCATATCCCTCTGAGCCTCCTGTCTTGTGGAAGGCAGAAGAATGGAAGTATATCTGAAGAGCTAATGTGAGGCCTCACAGAGTGCCCAGCTCCTTCAGAGTCCAGGATTGCTCTTTGCATTTCCTTCCTGTTGTTCATTTTAGCTCCGTTCTGAGTTAAGGTGGATTACTTCGTGTGACAGCAGTTCCATAGTTTGTACTTTTCATGCATTGAAACCAAGGCTTTTAAAGGGGCTTCTGTTGGATTGAGATTCATTAGATTCTTCTGTCCATAAGATAGTTAGGTTTACCGACTGCTGTGAAGTCAGCACAGCAGTCTTTACAGGTTACACCTGCCAGTGGGTTGAGTGTGAGCTTAGTCAGGGGCATCTTGGTGTCTGGGTTTAGGGGATTAGGAAAGTACATGCTCTGTGTCCTTCTCAACCACCAATATATCCAGTGTACTTAAAACATTAATACAAACACTGATGTTTAGCATCTATATTTCTACACAGAGTAATGGCTGGCTGGTGGTGAGCTCTGTGGTGGGGCTCACTTGGTACACTTGCTGACCCTGCCCTTCAGGCTGTGAAGTCTATAGTGTTGTATTATTTTACCCATAGTTAAAATGGCTGTTTTGCAGTTCAGGAAAGTCCTCCCTTCAGTGGAAAGAAATCCTTTCATAAATCCAGTAGTAATTACACTAATGTTCACCTTCTAGAAATGTGACAGTTCAACTCTGTACATGATAGGTAATGACTAGTGTGCTTTTGGCTTAAACATAATTGTGAAGACAAAGCCTTGCCGGGCGTGGTGGCGCACGCCTTTAATCCCAGCACTCGGAAGGCAGAGGCAGGCGGATCTCTGTGAGTTCGAGGCCAGCCTGGTCTACATAGTGAGTTCCAGGACAGCTGGGGCTACAGGGAGACCCTGTCCCAAAAAAAAAAAAAAAAAAAAAAAAAAAAAAAGACAAAGCCTCACTGCATACTTGGCTGTGGTTCTTTCTGGAAAGTCCTCAGGGGCCTCGTCTTGTAATAGTGTCTTTCTCTTTCCATCCTCAAGCTCAAGCTATAAAAGCCAAAGGTCCGGTGACGATTCCATACCCTCTTTTCCAGTCCCATGTGGAAGACCTTTATGTAGAAGGGCTTCCAGAAGGGATTCCTTTTCGAAGGCCATCGACATATGGCATTCCTCGCCTTGAGAGGATATTGCTGGCAAAGGAAAGGATCCGCTTTGTGATTAAAAAGTAAGATGTGCGGGGCTCTTGTCTGTTGTGGTTGGTGCATCTTTTTTATTGAGACAAATATTCATTAATCACTAGGGCTGTATTGAAAAGCTTAAATTACTGTTTATTTTCCATGTGTGATAGGCACGTATATATCTGTGTATATTTGGACATGTGTGTGTTTGGAAGGCCCCAAGGTTAATTGCCTCCATCATTCTTCCACCTTATTCACTGAGGCAAGGTTTCAGTTAAACCCAGAGTTCCTGATTGATCTAGCCTAGCTAGCCAGGTTGCCAGGGGTCCTGTCTCTGCTCACTGAGGCCTCCATGCCTACCTGGCATTTTTATGGGTGCCAGGGTCTGAGCCCTGGCCTCTTGCTTGCACAAAAAGCACTTCAAGTCTTGAGCCATCTCCCTGGCCAGTCTTCCACTTTGTAATGCGTATGTGTGTACAGGAGTGTCTCGGCCATACCAAGGTTGTCTTTTGAAACATAACCCTGCCCACACCTACACCTGATGGGCAGTAACCATTGCTGATGATGTTCAGTGTGTACACTAAGGAAAGGAGCCACAGTGTCAGGAGTGTCCTACTTTTAGGCCTGAAAACATTAAAACAAACATGTTAGTGTACATTTGGAGAATTAAAAGCAGTGAGCCCTTGGAAGATGAATGAGGCAGAATGCTGGACACGTCCTTGCTTTCTGTCTTCTATACAGAGAAGTAAACAGCACAGTGGCCAGAGGGGCGGCTCTAATGCTCCATCTTAAATGGCCACATCATGCACTTCTGTATTGCTTGGTTTGGGGGAGGTCTTACTATTTATTTTGTTTGGCATATGGAACGGAAATCAGAGAACATCAGAACCTAGTTCTCTCTTTCCACCATGTGGGTTCCTTGGATCAAACTCAGGTTGTCAGGCTTAGCAGTAGGCACCTTTAAAGCCATCTTGCCAGGTGCCTCTGCCCTATTTCTTAACCAAGATTTCAACAGTAGGTTTATGAAACAAGAAGAGGAGCTAGAGAGACAGCTCAGTGGATAAGAGCACTAGGTGCTCTTGCAGAGGACCTGGGTTTGGTTCCCAGCAACCATATGGCAGCTAACTCCAGTCCATAACTCCAGTTCCAGGGTATCCATGGACATTGTACACACATGAAGGACTTATATACATGCAGGCAAAACACACATAAAAATAAAGGCTAAGAAGAACATTTATGAAGTGGTACAGCAAATGAAGATGAAAGAAATCTGTACCCATGAGGCAGAGTGTGTGCCCTCACAAGGCATAGGTGGGATATGGCTGTGTAGGAAACTGAAATACAGTAGCAAGCCTGAATTTAAGATGAAAGGGCCAGAAGACTACCAGTCTAGTAGATCTAAAAAATGATACTGGAGCCGGGCGTGGTGGCGCACACCTTTAATCCCAGCACTTGGGAGGCAGAGGCAGGCGGATCTTTGTGAGTTCGAGGCCAACCTGGTCTACATAGTGAGTTCCAGGACAGCTGGGGCTACAAGGAGACCCTGTCTCAAAAAAGACGAAAAAGACACTGGGGTATGGCGGTGCACACCTTTAATCCCAACACTTGGGAGGCAGAGGTAGATGAGTCTCTGTGAGTTCGAGGCCAGCCTGGTCTACATAGTTCCAGGCCACCAGCTGTTGCTACAGGGAGACAGTGTCTTAAAAACACACACACACAAAAAGTCAAGAAAAATTAATAATTAAAAAGAAATGATGCTGGGGTGCTTCTATCTAGTGACATCTGAGTAGGAACAATAAAAAGAGAGAAGAGGGCTGGGCATAGGGCATGCCCAGAAATCCAGGGCTCTGAAAGCAGAAGCCAGCAGAACTCTGTGAGATCAAGACTAGTCTGGTTTGCATAGTGAGTTCCAGGTCAGCTAGGGCTACAGGGAGACCCTGTCTTTAAAAAAAAAGTAACAATTGTTTTCCACGCTTGAAAACAGTAGTGAAGTCTTTGCTTTTAAAAGTGTGAGGCAGTGTATGGATAGGAATTGTGGTTCATGGTATCTCCATGTCCTGAGAAAAACCTCACTGCTTTGCTAGTCTAAAAACTGATTTTATAAAAGTCAGATAATGTTTTGCATCACAGCCTCCAGCCTACCACTGTTGTTGAGCCTTATGTGTCACTCAGTTTCTGACAGCTCAGAATTGCTCTGCAGGCACTCACTTCTGCACACCCAGGAAAAGGTCTGCCAATCCACCAGTTAGTGTTTGTAGAGCACATTCTGGGGTTGTTTGTCAGGGAAAATTCATCGTGTCTCTTTCTCTGCACTTACGAATGTTGAAACATATTTAGAGCTTTTTAAAAAACCAGATTATAGATGTGTGAAAGAAGGTAGTCTTGAATATGATAGAAAATTAAAGATTAAATTATTTCTAAATTTTAAAATGCGTGTGCATAGCTGGGTTTCCGCTTTCACTCTGAACACACAGGCTCCATGAAGCACCTTATAAGACAGTTAGCAGTTATTTTTACTCTGTAGGAACCTTGGGAAGTTAGGTTTAGTGGTATGAGCCCAGAATCTCTGCAGTCGATCTTGAAGATTTAGTATTTTGTTGTGTGTGCTCATGTTGCCACCATGCTACCTATTGCCTGGTGAGTATTCAGCTCTTAATTCTTCCCTTCCAGACATGAACTTCTGAACTCAACGCGGGAAGATTTACAACTGGATAAGCCAGCATCAGGAGGTAGGTCTCCAGCCAGATCAGAACAGTGTGCTCAGGAATCATTAATACCCATAGCAGTGCTGCTTTCTTTGTGCACTTGAAGTGATGGCTTTTAGCTACCACTAATGTGTCATTACAGATTTGTACATTCCAGATTTCTAATACTCCATAGAAGAATAACACTTTTCTCCTACTAATAGCCATAGATCGACAGGTTGGTGGCTAGGTAGGAAGATAAGTAGATAGGTGGATGGATGGTTGGTAGGTGGGATAGATAGATAGATAGATGATTGATAGATAGATAGATAGATGATAGATAGATAGATAGATGATAGATAGATACATAGATACATAGATTGATAGATACTCCATTTCTGTGCAGACAGAACTAAAAGGATGATGTTCTGCTTTAGAGTTGCAACATTTCTTACCTGCATAAGTGGAGTAAATAGTTTACTGTCAAAAGACTACATTTGTTGGTTGCATAGCCTCATCAAATCCGTGTAGTATCAAGGACATAGAGAGTTCTCCTCTCCAGAGCATGGAGCCATGAACACCATCATGTGCATGTCACACGTGTTTTGTTGTTGCCTGTCCCCTGAAGAGGAATTGTTCTGTGGAGCTGTGGCACCGTGAAAACTGTTGCTAGTGCTGCCATGTCAGGGTCAGCATTCTTTTTTCAGTAATGAGTACTTCCTGACTTAGGAATAACTTTAGCTACAGAAAGGGAAAAATTCAGTTATTATATAATCATATCATTTAACAACCTAAGAATTAAA
Source organism: Nannospalax galili (assembly GCF_000622305.1). Taxonomy (NCBI): domain Eukaryota; kingdom Metazoa; phylum Chordata; class Mammalia; order Rodentia; family Spalacidae; genus Nannospalax; species Nannospalax galili. Next base: position 3,873,710 of record NW_008354022.1, on the reverse strand, counting down.
TGTTTAAGTTGAGAAAACTTATGCTTTCTGTTCTCCAGTAAAGGAAGAGTGGTATGCCAGAATTACCAAGCTAAGGAAGATGGTAGATCAGCTTTTCTGCAAGAAATTTGGTAAGTCCAATTTCCTTCAGACTAAACTAAATTTTCTGTGTCTGTGTGTGGGTTTATGTACATGAGTGCAGGTTCCCTCAGAGGCCAGGCGAGGGCATCAGATCCTTGGGAGCTGGAGTGGTTGTGAGCCATCCCATAGGGTGCTGGAAGCCAAACCCAGGTCCTCTGCAAGAGCAGACAGTGCTCTTAACACTGAACCATCACTCCAGCCCCCCTCTTGCTTTCTTTTTTTTCCTCTGAGACAGGGTCCCTGTGTCTAGCCCTGGTTGGCTAGAACACAAGGCTCTGTCTCAGCCTCTGAGTGCTGGGGTTGCAGCCACATGCACTTTACTTTGCATCTTAAACTTTTGGTAACATTTCATGTACTTGGCTTGATTACTATTGCAGCCTTGTAACCAGTCTCTCTTCCTGCAGCAGAAAGAGGTCTAGTTTCTTTTTTTCAGAAAGACATTCGGTTTTTCCACTGCAGTGGGGTGGTGCCTGGGCATGAAGTACAATCTGCCACCAAGTCAGCATTTAAGGTATCCTGTCCTCATCTGTATCCCTGGTTGTCCAACATGAGTTGGAGGCCAACTATCCCCCTTCCATCAGGTGGAAAATGAGCCAGGGAATAGCGCAGAGCTCTTCCTCACTGCCGTCAGTGCTTTCCCTAGACATTGAGCAGCATAGATCAAGCAATGCCATTGTTTATTTGGGTCGCCACCATCTTATCATTGTGGTTCATGAGTAGGAAAGGTGTCTAGTAAGTGATGCATATCTGTAGGGGATGAGTCCAGCTTTGCTTTTGGGGATTAGTTGTCGAAATGAGTACAGTAAAGAATCAGCCACCCCAAGAGTCTCACAGGTGTTGTTCAGCAAGCTGACCTGGCTGTGTCAAGGAGTTTGCACAAGAGGCCAGTGGAAAACAGTTTGGCTTTTTCTCTGCATAGTGGAGAAAACAGCTTAAGGGACTGATCTGGCTCATTTGGTAGAGCTTGCCTTGTATGCTGGAGGCCCTGAGTTTGATTTCCAGTACTACAAAATAATCTTTTTTTTTTTTTTTTAATTTATAAAGAGAAAATAGATTAAGGGCCTGAAACTCACTGTGTAGACCAGGTTGACACTGAACTCAGAGATCTACCCACCTCTGCCTCTTGAGTACTGGAATTAAAGGTGTGTACCACCATGCTCAGCTGCTACCCTTTTCTGTAACTGCTCTCAACTCAAACATGCCTTCTTTTGTTAAAATTTTATTTTATAGAAAGCCTGTTAAAATTAGGTTTATATATTTGTCCTTTTTAACAGATAAGACTTGCTATGTCACCACAGGTGTGAATCTGAGCCCTCACTATTTTGTTTCTCTTGCGCACATTTCTGTTACTACTGTAATCATGATGACATTGTATGTGGTTTTCAAACATACCTAAGCTCTTCAGATTTGGCCCTGGTAACATAAAGGAAGAAATTAAGACAAAATGAGTTGTGGGGATAGTTCAGGTGGTGATTACATGCGTGAAGACCTAGGTTTGATCTTCAGAACCTATGTCAGAGAAGAGTGGGCATGATGGTATGCACTTGTAACGCAGTGGGGAGGCGCAGACAGGATCCCTAGGCTCGATGACTGGCCAGCCTCCCTATTTGACAAGGTTCAGGTCAGCCAGTGAGAGCTTTTCTCTCAGAAACAGGTGAAGGCTTCTGAGGACCAGCACACAAAGAGGTTGACCTCTGGCCTCTGTATACACACATGTGCACATCCACATAGAAATTAAGACAGAAGACGATTAAATGTGAAAGAAATATCCTTCTAAGAACTAAAAAATGCAGGCTCATTAGGAGTGAGCCCCGGCTCTGAGCCTCCAGGCTGCCAACCTGATGTCTGATGCTGGGCTGTTTCTTTTTAGAGCTGTTTGGATAGAGTTTCAGACGAGATTAGTAAGTGCATTTTATCTACCACCCTGCCCCTCCAACGCACATCCACATTCTCTCTGTGCCTCCTAGGCCAGCCTGGAACTCCCTATCCACCTGCCTCAACCTCCTGAGAGCTGGGGTTACAGGCTTGACCTGCCATGCCCAGCTCAGTCTTGTGCTTTAGTTGCAGTATGTAAAGCTTTGGATGTGGACTATCCTCTGACCTCAGCTCTGAGTGTCCTGACTGCTCTCCTTTCCTTCAGCTGAAGCCCTGGGCAGCACTGAAGCCAAGGCTGTACCATACCAAAAGTTTGAGGCCCATCCTAATGATCTCTATGTGGAAGGACTTCCAGAAAACATTCCTTTCCGAAGCCCCTCATGGTACGGAATTCCACGGTTGGAAAAAATCATCCAAGTGGGCAATCGAATTAAATTTGTCATCAAAAGGTGAGATTGTTGTCTCCAGAACGAACAAAAAGTTTTTCCTAATAAGTTCTACGGTTACGATGGGTCTTTTCCTCCCCCTTCCTTCCTCTCCACACTGTACCCAGCATTCCATTTAGGTTAATTGATTGAGCAAGTGTTTCTCTAGAACATTCTGAGATGCACAGAATGGGACTCAACAGCAGCCTGTCCTTGCAAGCTTAATACTGGGTCAGGTCAGTAAGGTAAGGCATTTTAGAGACAGGAGAACACATGCCCAGGCTGGTCAGTGGTTCATGTGTCCTGGAGAAGACAGTGTTCCCTTGGAAGTGGCTGCAGTGGAGGCAGGAGGGGGTCACGCATGCCTGCATGCCCCCCTGTGTGAAGCTACCAGCCCGGGTGACTGAGAGGAAAGGATGGCTTCAAACAACAGTAGGTGATTAAAGGGTCCTGAAGCAGTGGTCCTTTGTGCTGGCTGTGTAGACAGTTACAGTGACTATATTCAGAAGAGCAAGTCGCAGGCAGGTTGTTACTTTCATTTACAGATGCTTGCCAGGGATCCTCTGGGCCTTACTGGTTGGGGATGTGTTGAATATACTTATCAGTATTGAGAGTTCCTGGGACAGGAAATGTGTAAGGTGTCCAGGCCATTGCTTTTGTGGTATGGCTCATTTAAATGGTTCAGGTAAGCTGGCATATTGGCACATGTCTGTAGTCCCAGTACTGCTTGAGAAAAAAAAAAAGCCAGGGGCTGAAGAGCTGGCTCAGTAGTTAAGAGCACTGACTACTCTTGCAGAGGACCCAGATTCGGATCCCAACACCCACATGGCAGCTAATAACTATCTTTAAGCCCAGTTCCAGGGGATCCAACATCCTTTTCTGGCATCTACAGGCATTGCACTCACATGGTGTACTTACATACATGCAGGCAAAAACTCATTTACATAGAATAAATAAATAAAATGTTTAAAAGCCCAGGTGTTTCAGATTGAGTTTTGGTGTGCAGGAAAAAGTGGCTTTCACACATACTTATGCGTAAACATCTGTTTGCGATGTTCCCTGGTCCAAATGAGTGTGTAGAATTTATTCTTTCCAAAATAGAGTCACCAAAATAGCTTGTTTCCCAGCATAGGAAGGCAGAATGGACCATATTAAAAAATATTGACAGTTTAGAGCTGTGTGGTAAAGACCTTGACATTTCTCCTAAATGCTCTGATTGCTAATGTCCATAATGCTTTCACAGACCAGAACTTCTGACTCACAATACAACTGAAGTGACTCAGCCTCGAACAAATACACCAGGTAAGATCACCTGAAACCCCTTTTTTTTAACACCCCAAAGATTCAACTTTTTTTTTTTTTTTTTTTTTTGGTCTTTTTGAGACAGTGTCTCCCTGTAGCCCCAGCTGTCCTGGAAGTCACTATGTAGACCAGGCTGGCCTTGAACTCACAGAGATCTGCCTGCCTCTGCCTCCCGCTGGGATTAAAGGCGTGCACCACCACGCCTGGCTCAACTATTTTTTAAAAAGTAATTTTCTGGGGCTGGAGAGATGGCTCAGTGGTTAAGAGCACTGACTGCTCTTGCAGAGGACCTGGGTTCAATTCCCAGCACCCACATGGCAGCTACTAACTGTCCTTAACTCCAGTTCCAGGGGAATCTGAAGCCCTCTTCTGACATCTGTGGTATTGCACAACATGAGTGCACTCACATACATGCAGGCAATACACTCGTACACATAAAATAAAAATAATAAAATGCTTTAAAAATTCTTTAAAAAAAAGCGATTTTCTGCATTAGTGGAGATGGAGTTCAGCACCTCATACATGCTTAGTAAGAGCTATATCACTGAGCTATATTCCTCTAACACTTTTCTTTAAAAAAAAATTTTTTTTTAATTATGTATGTTTATGTTTGGGTTTGTACATCCACTGGTCCCCTGGAGGTGGAATTATAGGCAGTTGTGAGTCACCTGATGTAGGGGCTAGGAATTTAATTTTGGTCCTCTGAAAGAGCAGTGCTTGCTCCTAACCCCTGAGCCATCCTTCCAGCCCCAGTTCTACTTTTATTTTTTGAGATAAGATCTCTATGGTGGCTCACAACTACCTGTAACTTCAGTTCCAGGGTATCTGACACCCTCTTCTGGCCTCCAAGGGTAACTGCATCCCAATGCACAGGCACACATACACACATAATCAAAAATACACACACACACCTTTTTTAAAAAAGAGCCTTGCCAGGTGTGGTGGTGCATACCTTTAATCCCAGCACTTCAGAGGCAGAGACAGGCAGATCTCTCTGAGTTCTAGGCCTGCCTGGTCCACATACTGGGACCCTGTCTGTCTCACCGCCCCCCCCAAAAGTCTCAGTTGGCCAAATAGTCTTTTTTTTTTTTTAATTGTTTATATTTTATGTGTATGTTTGTATTACCTGCATGTAAGTGCACCCGTGTCGTGCAGTGCCCACGAAGAACAGATTAGGCCATTGGATCCCCTGAAACTGGAGTTACAGACAGTTGTTAGCTGCCATGTGGGTGCTGGGATTCAAACCCAGGTCTTCTGTAAGAACAGTGTTCTTAACTGCTGAGCTATCTCTCCAGCCCGTTAAATACTCTTTTATTTGTTTATTTGCACTCCAAGTGTATCTTTTTTTCCTCATCATTTTGGGCCTAATGCTCAGAAACAGTTACTGTAATTTGTAGGTCTTTTATTAGTAGTAGTATTTTGTGTGTATGGCCTGCATGTATGTAAATGCGCCCGTGTTGTGCAATGCCCATGGAGGTCAGAAGAAGATGTCCGTAGAACTGAAGTTATGGATGGTTGTTAGCCGCCATGTGGGTGCTGGGATTCGAACCCGATTCCTCTGCAATAGCAGTCAGTGCTCTTGACTGCTGAGCCATCTTTCCAGCCCCTAATTTGTATATCTGTGGTGAGATATGATGTGAGGAAATGAGACTTTAGAAGACAGCCTGAAAGCCAGGCATGGTGACTCACACCTGTAACCCTAAGACTCTGGAGGCTGAGGCAGGGAGATTGTCATGCATTGGAAGCCAGCCTGGGCTATATAGTGAGTTCCTGTATTACAGGACACTCCCCAACATACACACACACACACACACACACACACACACACACACACAAGCATAGATTCCAAGTGTATCTTTAATATTCCTAATTTTATACGTTTCACCATTCTGAGTACTATGAAGGTAAACTGGTTACACTAGTTGGGCTTATGGGTGTGTGTTGAATTGCTAGTCCTCGGCTCTTGGGGTCTATAGGACAATTAGTGCAGGTCAGCCAGTAGCCACACAATATGTATCACAGCTTGAAAAGTGTTAAGAAATAACATATTCTTCTTTTTGTTTGTTTTTGTGGTATTGGCACACGGTAGGCTGGCTCTTTCCACTGAGCCTCACTCCAGCCCTGCCATGCTTACTTCTAATGAGAAAACTTGATTTCATTAGTGAAGTTTTGCTTTAAGTTTCTACGCACATGTTGGAGAGCAGAAGACAGGCTAGCAGGTAGAGCCAGGGCTACCTGTGTGGTAGCCAATGAGAGCAAAACTGCTCCTGAGAGCAGGGGTAGGGGGTGGGGGTGTTCCTCAGCTGCTGCTTCTGTTGGGAAAGCTACTTGTTTTTCTTACTTATAATGTGAGTTAAATGTGAATTCCGTCTCCCTGCAGTTCTGATATTTGACAAGTACAGGAGCACAGGAAGTCCTTTTTTCCCCCCTTAATCCCCAGAGTTTTTGTTTTTAAACAAAATTGAATTAAAAGTATTATGTGACCTTTCCTGGGGTCTGATACTGTTTGGTCCAGATACTGGAAAGGGCATCAGCAAAGTAAAGAGACAGTTCATCCAAGTCCAGGTTGGTGAGCCAGCAAGTTTATTGGGGTTACTTCTAGTATCATAAGTGAGGGGTACCAATGAGTAAGAGTGACTTGGGCAGCTGCAGCACCCAAATGTCCCATCCCCAGTCAACCTTCCACCTCCTGTGTACCTGGCACTTTGAGACCACGTGCAACTAGAGTGCTCAGGAGTAAGTGATTGGAATCTTTGATGAGGGTCCCATGTCCCCACTTATCCAAGAGGACATGTTGCTAAACCGGATCTTATGACACTTGGGTAGGTAATCAGAGCTGCTCTGACACTTGAAGGTAGCAGTAGCTATGTCAAACCCGGAAGACTTCCATACCACTCTGTCCCTTCCTCTAGCTCTTCTTACTTTTCTTCCTCTTCCTCTTCTTCTTCCTCTTCTGCAATGTTCCCTATACCTTGGAAGGGGTGATGCAGCTGTATGCTTCTTTTCTGAACAGTAGGCCTCTAAATCATTTATCCCCAGAAGTTTGACCACTTATGAATCCTGACAGTAACCACTTCATTAAAAAGAAGCATCCTTCCAATAAGGCCAACAGTAGTCCTTACAGGGATAACACAGATGTGCAGAAGACAGTTTCACAGGCACATCACATTGTTTAATGAAACAGTAACACGAGCCTCTCACCTGGGGCCTGTGACTACTTTAGCTAAAGGTCTTTGCCTTGTACTTACAGTACCAAACATGGGTTCTCTGACGTAGGGTTGGCCTCAAATCCAATGAAAAAGTCTGCTGATTGAACCCAGGCCAGAAGGCCACTACCACACCAGCAGGCACATCTTGTTTAGCTGTGTCCTTGGCTGACCAAGACCATGTGACAGTTCCTCCCCAGTAGCCTAAATGGTACCACTCATTACTTAGATTTGCCACCCAGCAGAGAGGGGATAGCTCCTGTTGAAGTCCCAGCTTGATTTCTTAATGCCTTGCAACCAGAGCTTGCTCTGTCTTCAGCAATAAGTCTAATTGTACATCACCAATAAATGGGCAGCAGCGACCTGTGCTGTATGGCATCTCATGCACCTTCCTGGCCAACAGCTCATAGGGAGGTAGCCCGCACCTGTGACTAGGATTTTATTCAGTAACCTAGTATCTTCTCCAGCCCATACAGATGCCTTCTGTATAGAGACTCCTTAGCTGATATTTTAAGTTTATAGCCTTACACTGTAGAATTTTTCTCAGTTACCATGTTGGATCTGTCTGCACCTCACCAACCGTAAAATCCCCAGAAATTTTACACTTTTCGCTGTCCCCTATATCCTGTGTGACTGACTTCCCATTCCCACCCCATTAAGTGTGCTCACACATTCTTCAAAAGCTGTTAGTTTTATGTTTTTTAAAACAGGGACTTGCTATATAGCCTAGGTTGTTTTCAAACTCATGGTGACCCTCCTGCTGTGTGTTCAGCTGCTGTTATAAATCTGTAAAGCACTCAGAGGTTAGCATTGTATAACGAAGCCTGTACACCAACCACACCTGGCATTAAACACAGTTCATTGTAGGGCCTCCATGTACCCTCTGTGGTCCTCACCTGCAGGCAGTGGTGGCCACCTCCGTAGGGAAGTAGCAGAAGGCTGATCACAGCCGTTGTGATTTACAGGTGACAACACCATGTCACACTTAGAAGACAGGTTCCACAGCATGGGAGTGTTATTATAGAGAAGGTGTCTCTGCTCTAGTCCTATCTGTGTCTTAAATGTGTCAATCACTCCCTATGAACAACATATTCATTACATTTAATTTTGTTTCTTTCCAGTCAAAGAAGATTGGAATGTCAGGATCACTAAACTACGCAAGCAAGTAGAAGAGATTTTTAATTTAAAGTTTGGTAAGTTTAAATACAATGCTAACGTCTTGGTTTAAGAAGAGTCAGTGGGCCAAGCACAGTGGTACACACCTTTAATCCCAGCATTTGGGAAGCAGAAGCAGAAGCAGAAGCAGGTAGACAGGCTACCCTGTACTACATAGGAAGTTCCAGTCCACTAGGGCTACAGGTCTCAAAAAAAACAAAAAAAGGGACAATGGCCATGTTCATTCAGAGTGTAGAGAGAAGTTGGGTCTTAGTTTAGTTTATAGCTAAGCATACTACTTAAACCACATCATAGATTTCAGTCCTCTCAGCTTCAGTTTTGTGTCACAGTGGGAATAAAGGGGAGTAAAGTAAGAGCCCCTAGAGTCACATGCGCTTCAGCATTTGTTTGAGCTTAGAGTGGTTGACAGCAGTATCCTGGAGCATTGTCTGACTGTCATGGAGGAAAAAAGATAGAAGGTGCCAGCATTGTGATCTTTTGTTTTTACTGAGGAGCTTAGGCATGAACGGAGCAGATTGGCACCTAGAGGACAGCACAGGTGTTGGCACCATGCTGTGTACACTGGCCTTAGCTTACTTTTGCCTCACAGACATCATTAAGGAGTTTGTTTTGTTTTGAGACAGGGTCTCTCTAAGTAGCCATAACTGGCCTAAAACTTGCTATGTAGACCAGGGTAGCCTCGAAATCACCAATCTGCTGTCTCTGCCTCTTGAGTGCTAGGATTAAATGCATGCACCACCACAACTCCACAGAGATCATTTTGACTCATGGCCTGGGGGTCATGCGATGGATTTGTTTGAATGTTCTTAAAAGCATCCGTTTGTTTTGTTTTTCTGGGTGTGGTGGCTCTTGCTATGTGTGTGAGGCCAGCCTGGGCTATGTACTAACACCCTGCCCTAAAATCCAAAATATGCTGGAGTTTTGTTTTTTTTTTTTTTTTAGGCTGCTGCTTTGCACAGCATACTAAACAGATTGTGTTGAGTAGTGAGTGGCTCTGGCTAGTATAGGAACTTGGGACTGACCTGTTTGATTACAGGCTCTGGTGAGAAAACACCTATGAAACTCTCCCCACAAGTTGTGTCCCCTGCTCTTTCAGCCCAAGCTCTCGGCCTCACAGAGGCAGTGAAGGTGCCATACCCTGTGTTTGAGTCAAATCCTGAGTTCCTTTACGTGGAAGGCCTGCCTGAAGGAATTCCTTTCCGAAGCCCCACCTGGTTTGGGATTCCTCGCCTTGAGAGGATTGTCCGTGGAAGCAATAAAATCAAGTTTGTTGTTAAAAAGTAAGTTCTGTTTGCCACCATGGCCACTTTTCTTTGAAACTAGTAAAATCGTGTTCCTATTTAAAATTATTGGTGACATAACTTTGAAGCCTTAGCTTTGAACTGTGGTCCTGCCTTCTGTGAACTTTATTCTATGCCACACCTTCCTCTGTATGAGGAGAACAGTAACTGCCTCACGATAATGTCCAGAGACAATGCTGCTGCCTGCTGTTGCTGCATAAGACAGGTCCACAAGGCTGAAGTTCACGGTGCTGGGAATTGAACCTAGGAGTTTGCACATGGTCCGAAAGTAGTCTGTCACTGAGCCATGCCACCACCCCCTCACTGGGGGATTCTAGGCACGTTCTACTACTGAGCCATGTCTCTAGTCACTCACTGGGGGATTCTAAGCAGATGCTGTACCACTGAGCATGCCCTCTGCTCTGTTTTCCCTGTGGTCATTGTAAATAATATCAGTGTTTTGCTTTTCTACAGAATATCAGTGGTTAGAGGAACTGAACTAATATTAATTTTTTTTTATATTTTACTTACTATTTTTATGTGTATGAGTGTATTCCCTGCGTGTATGTGAGTGTACCCGCGTCATGCAATGCCGCGGAAGTCAGAAGAGGGCTTCAGATTCCCCTGGAACTGGAGTCAAAGATGGTTTGTAGCCGCCATGCGGTTGCTGGGAATCAAACCTGGGCCCTCTGCAAGAGTAGTCAGTGCTCTTAACTGCTGAGCCATCTCTCTAGCCCCTGGCTCTCTGGAACCCACATGAAAAGCCAGATGTGGTGATGCACATCTGTGATCTCTGCATTGCTATGGTGAGGCTGACCAGCTACTCTGGAGTACACAGCATGGCAGAAACAGGAAAGACCTTGCCTCAACAAAGTAGAAGGTACATGGCACACATGCACCTGTACTCACACATACAACACATGCACACAAGCACCAAAAGAACAAAAAGCCTGGGCGTAATGGCTCATACCTTTAATCCCAGCATTCTGGTCAAAGAGGCAGGTGGATCTCTGAGTTTGAGGCCAGCCTGGTCTACATAGGGGGTTGCAGGCCAGCTGGGGCTATAGGGACAAAAAAAAAAAAAAAAAAAAAAAAGACCAAAAAAAAAAAATTATAATAGTCCAGCCTGGTCTCCATTAGCAAATCCAGGCCAGGGAAACCTTGTCTCAAAAAGACGGAGAAAAAAAAAAAAGAAATTTCATTGGGGCTGGAGAGATGGCTCGCCAGTTGAGAACACTGTTCTTGCAGAAGACCCGGGTTCGAATCCCAGCACCCACATGGCAGCTAACAACTGTCCGTAACTCCAGTCCCAGGGCATCCAAAAGCCTCTTTTGTCTTCCGAGGGCATTGCACAACACAGGTGCACTTACCTACATGCAGGCAATAACACGCATACACATAAAATAAAAAATAAGTCATAGGGGGCTGGAGAGATGGCTCAGTGTTTAAGAGCACTTGTTGCTCTTCCAAAGGACTTGAGTTGGATTCCCAACAGGCACATCAGGCAGTTCACAACTACCTGTAATTCCAGCTCCTGGGGATCTTGACACTCTCTTCTGGCCTCTTTGAGCACTGCGCTCCAATGACATACTCTCTCTCTCTCTCTCTCTCTCTCTCTCTCTCTCTCTCTCACACACACACACACACACACACACACACACACACACACGTTTAGAAACCCGAGTCACGGTGATGTTTGCTGATTATGGAGCCCCACCACACCGGAGGTTGAAACGTGCTGTGTTTTTCTTTGTAGACCTGAGCTAGTGGTCTCCTACTTGCCTCCTGGAATGGCTAGTAAAATAAACACTAAAGGTAAGAGGCTGCCTGTTTCTGCTTTCCTTCCCCATCAGGGTGAGAATTCACTTTGGATCAGCATTGCTCATGTGGCTGACTCACCCATTGCCATTGTGGGCTTCAGTTTATTTCTTCACTGTGAAGCTGCTTTACTTTATGGGTCTTTTTCTTTCTTCTGTTGCCATTTCATTGGAAGTTGATGTTTGCATCCTCCTTTGTTCATGTCACCACAGCTTTGTTGGCACTCATGTGGAGGATTTCACTACCAGTTTAATGCTTCAGGTTTCTTTGAAAAGAGCTAAACTGTATGACTTTTAATACTCTGCTTTTACAAGCATCCCTTCTGTGTTTTTGTAGTCTGCAAAGGTAACTTTGTACTTTGCCTTACAGCATTGCAGTCCCCAAAAAGACCTCGAAGCCCTGGGAGCAACTCCAAGGTTCCTGAGATTGAGGTCACTGTGGAAGGTGAGCTGTTCCCATCTCTTTCTTTTTTTCAAAAAATATTTTATGGGCCAGGCACGGTGGCGTACACCTTTAATCCCAGTACTTGGGAGGCAGAGGCAAGTGGATCTCTGTGAGTTCCAGGCCAGCAGGGGCTACATAGTGAGTTTCACGCCAGCAGGGGCTACAGGGAGACCCTGTCTCAAAAACACACACACACATAATTTTTATTTGTATTTATTATTTTTATGTGCATGAGTATATTACCTGCATGTAGGTGCACCTGTGTCGTGCAATGCCCATAAAGGTTAGAAGAGGGCATCAGATTCTCCTGGAATTGGAGTTATGGACAGTTGTTAGCTGCCGTGTGGGTGCTGGAAATCAAACCCAGGTCCTTTTAAGCAACTAGTGCTTTTGACCACTGAGCCATCTCTCCAGGTCGTGTCCCCCTCCCCCAATCTCTTTCTTGACTCTTCACTTTACCAATTGTATAAGGCCACTAATTCGTACACACTTGGGGATTTCTAGACTGATTTTGTGTGTGAAAAACTGTCTGTGACAGTATGCTGGCCTTAGGAATATTTCTTCTTTTTAATGTGTCTGTATGTGTGTGCACATAGTATGTTCAGTGTGCATTGTCATAGGACAGTTCAAGAGTCAACCCTCAGGAACACTGTCCACTTTGAGGCAGGACCTCTTATTGGGCTAGAGCTCACTGAGTAAGCTGGACTAACTGGCCAGCAAGTGCCAGCAATCCACCTGTCTCCACCTCCCCAGGACTGGGAATATATTCCTAGGTAATGGAATTCAGGTCCTCCTACTTACGAGAAGGGCACAACTACTGACTGAGCTGTCTCCCCAGCGCAGTTTTATGAGTGTTTCTTATTAAAACTGTAAAAGCAATTGAGTTCCAGGCCAGCTGGGGAGACTCTGAATCAAAAAGAACAACAAAAACCTCCAATGACCATGATACTCTGCTTGGAAATCTGCTTGGAACCACCCCCCCCAAGATACTTTTTCTGTAATGATAAAATGGCAGACAGCAGGACCTGCAAACACTCTTGTCTCTTTTCCTATTTGTTTTCTTAGTTTTTGGGGACAGAGTCTCCCTGTTAGCACAGCTGTCCTGGGACTTGCTATGTAGACTAGGCTGGCCTCGATCTCACAAAGATCCACCTGCCTCTGCCTCCCAAGTGCTGGGGATTAAAGGCGTGTGCCATTATACCGGGCTGTTTTTCCTACTTTTTGATGAAAGTTAGCTTATGGGTGGTTTGAATAGCAGCATGCTGAGTCAGGTAATTCAGCTTTGTTCTCAGATTTATTTGCTTCCCTCTGCTCCCACTGGGTGTGCCAGAGTACCATCTCTTGAAGTTCCTGGTATGAATACTACATAGTACCAGCAGCCTCCCACAGAATTCCCTCCTGACTCCATCTTGCCATGAGAATAGCTGCTTAGGGGATGCTTCCCATGAGCCTCGAGGCCAAGTGTGTATCAAGAGCCTGCAATTACTCCCTCTTAGTTGCCTTGTGTACTGACACAGAACCTATTTCCTCAAAGAAAGCGAGCTCATTAGTTACTAAGTATCTAATAACGAAGATCGGGACCCAGGTCCAGTGTCTTGCTCAGCACTGGCCACACTCAGTATACATCCTTTGCTGCTTTTGCAGAGGGTCTAACAAGGATGTTCCATACCCAGGGCTCTGACCCTTATGATCACTTATAAAATGCACCTCATGTCCCTTCTGATCAGAAAACCCACCCAGGAGCCAGTCCCACATAGGCCTGAGCAATGTGAGAATATTTGCATATGGCCTGGCAGCAGGATAGAAGGCCTTTCTGGAGGCAGAAGCCCCTCCTGCAGGATACTGGCGGTGTGTTTCCTTCTAGCCGTCCTGGGATCTCAGGAGCCTTGTTGTTATTACTGGCCAGAGTCCTACGATCAACCATATTTAGTTCCGATCAAGGTTGGGGGTGCTGGGGGAGAGGCAGGCAGGCTGCTCAGGCAGGCATACCCAACTGGAATGCCCATTTTCTTTTTCCTTTTATTTTTTTCATTTTATTTATTTATTTATTTGGTCTTTTTTTGAGACTGGGTCTCCCTATAGCCCCTGTTGTCCTGGAACTCACTAAGAACAAGCTGCCTTGAACTCTCAGAGATCTGCCTGCCTCTGCCTCCCAAGTGCTGAGATTAAAGGCATGCACCACCACACTCAGCCCTTGGAATGCCCATTTTCATTGGACTTTTTTCTGGTTTAACTTGAAATAAACACAGGGTGATTACAGCTTTTTTTTTTTTTTTTTTCCTCTAGGCCCTAACAACAATAATCCTCAAACCTCTACTGTTCGAACTCCTACCCAGACCAATGGTTCAAACGTTCCCTTCAAGCCTCGAGGGAGAGAGTTTTCCTTTGGTAAATGTCTTTTAATTCTTTATTTCAGCATGCTAAACAAAAGGAATTAATGCACAATTTCAGCAGGTTGGTTGACTTTTATTTAGTGAGTCAGTCTGTCAGAGATGAACATGAAGTCTCTAGAGCTGGGCTGCCTGCATTTGACTCTTAATTCTGCGCTTCCAATGAGCCAAGTGCAAAATGTGCCTGAAGATACAAATACTAGGACATTACATGTACTCAGAGCCAGATGTGGCACACAGTGGACACTAACCAACCTGGGAGAGTTACTTTGTTCTTTATTTCAGCACAGATCATTTCTTTATTAAATATTTTATTTTATTATTTTTCATTTTATGTGTATGCATGTATTGCCTGCATTTAGGTAAGTGTACCCATGTCGTGCAATGCCCTTGGAAGAGGCTGTCAGATCCCCTGGTACTGGAGTTACAGACAGTTGTTAACTGCCATGTGGGTGCCGGGATTCGAACCTGGGCCTTCTGCAAGAATAGTCAGTGTTCTTAACGGCTGAGCCATCTCTCCAGCCCCAGATCATTTCTTATCATTTCTTTATAGCCAGAGTATTACTGATCTAGTCCAATGATTGTTATATCCGGATTGAAAGGTAGGACCCAAGATAGAGCCATATTAAAAACTTAGGTGTAGCTGGGCGTGGTGGCACACGCCTTTAATCCCAGCACTTGGTTGGCAGAGGCAGGCGGATCTTTGTGAGTTTGAGGCCAGCCTGGTCTACATAGTGAGTTCCAGGACAGCTGGGACTACAGGGAGACCCTGTCTCAAAAAGACCCAAAAAAAAAAAAAAAAAAAAAACCCCAAAAACCTGTGTTTTTTTCTTTTTGAGACAGGGTCTTCCTGTAGCCCCAGACAGCGTGGAACTCACTATGTAGACCAGGCTGGTCTTGAAGTGACAGAGATCCTCCTGCCTCTGCCTCCCCAGTGCTGGGATTAAAGGCATGCACCACCATACCTGGTCCTAGGTGTTTTTTATATAGATACAGAATCATGTATATATAAGCTACAAACACCTAAAACAGAGGGGACGAATTGGGATGGGATATGTTCAACATGAAATACATAGTCTATGTCTGTGCCCTTGTGTAACATGGTAAGTACAGTGAGTATCCACAATACAGATGAAAACAAAGTGCCTTAAGTGTTTGTAAAGCCGCACAGTAAAAGACAGGTAAAATCCCTGCTGCCCCTCCTGGGAATCACTTGCTGATAGGTGCTGTTGTCTTCATCCACAGAGGCCTGGAATGCCAAGATCACAGATCTGAAGCAGAAAGTGGAAAACCTTTTCAATGAGAAATGCGGTAGGTTTGTTTGGAAACACTTGAGTATGAAGAACTCCGTAAGACAGGGCTGAAGGCAGCCTTCAAACACCTCATCACTGCAGATCTGTGGGTTAGCTGCCTTGTCTCATCACTACGGATATGTGGGCTAGCTGCCTTCCAGCTCATGTCTGCTTTACTGAGCACCAGGAATTGGAAGAATGTTTTCAAGCATTAAGATGAGCATGATTTCTAAATGAGGGTACTTAGTGGATGCAGAGTGCTGAGGGCCCTTTCTAGCCATGCCACAGAATGAGAGTTGCTGTGTGTTGCAGGGGAGGCTCTTGGCCTTAAACAGGCTGTGAAAGTGCCGTTTGCATTATTCGAGTCCTTCCCAGAAGACTTCTATGTTGAAGGTTTACCTGAAGGGGTGCCTTTCCGGAGGCCGTCCACATTTGGCATTCCACGGCTGGAGAAGATACTCCGGAACAAGGCCAAGATTAAGTTCATCATTAAGAAGTGAGGAGTTCAGGGGTGGGCAGGGGCTGTAGGTTGAGACTGCTACACTGTCTGGGACACGGACCCCTGGGTTTGCAGTTTAGTGGGCTGGGTATAGCTCTCCAAGAGGCCTGTTAATAGAGCTGGAGAAAGTGCTCGGTGGTTAAGACTGCCGCTGCACAGCCATGATGACCTGAGCTTAGATCCCAACTCCCTCCTAACAAGCTGGGCAAGTTCTTGAGCCTGTACTTCCATGCTAGGAGTGGGGGCAGGCTGCCTCGGAGTGAATGTGGGCTGCTGGTTCTGTGAGAGACCCTGTCTCACAGGAATATGAGCATGATAAGAGGATACCCGAGGCCCTCCTCTGGCACTGCACAGGTATAGGCACATACACCTGCACACGTGTGTACATAGGTCTCACATAAAATTTTTTAATGTTGTTGTATTTTATTTATTGGGCAGGAGTGGCTGTGTGCACAGGCATTTCCTGTTTCTGCTCTTGGGCCTGGCACTGACTCTTGTCTGGGAATGTCTCCCTTGGGAAGAAGAATGCAGGGAGACTACTATGACCACAGGGTTGGGAGGGGGAGGGAGGGCGGGATGGACACGGACACAGTTCCCGACTTAGGTTGCTTCTCCTGCTGTTGGCACCATGTGCTCATAGAGTTTCAGGGCTTTCACCTGTGTGTCTTCCCCTGGGCCGTTAATTTGGGTTAACCAGCCCACACCTTCTTCCTCTTGCTTATAGGCCTGAGATGTTTGAGACGGCCATCAAGGAGAGCACCCCCTCCAAGAGCCCTCCACGTGAGTGTCCCTGGAACAGCACCATGGCATTGAGCCCAAGGCAGGCTGTGGTTCTTTAAACAGAACTGCTTGTGCAATATTCGGCTCCACACCAGGGCACAGCATCAGTAGCAGCCTCACAGGCCAGCTTACAGACCTGCCTCATGACCGAATGCAAGCTCACAGCTTTGGTCGTTAGAGAGAAGTTTAACTCTTTGTGTTTTGTATAAACCCTAATCTTCAGTTTCTTTCAGGGAAAATAAATTCATCCCCCAACGTTAACACCACTGCATCTGGTGTGGAAGACCTCAACATCATTCAGGTGACGATTCCAGGTATGGCTCCTGTCTACATCCTAGCTGTGGGGTCCTTTCTGTTTGTTAGGATTCCAGAAGCCATCTGCAGTGTCCACAGTGCTTCTAATCCCTTGGGGCCAGCTTATGTGGTGTGCTGTTCTGTTTGCTATGCCCAGGCTATCCCTCTGTCAACCTGACTACATAGCACCTGCCTGAGCTTGGCTCTGCTCAACACCCAGTGTCTCTGTCCTTTACAAGTTCTCTATAAGGGGCCGCAGAGACTGATCAGTGGTCAAAAATGCTTATTGCTCTTGCAGCGGATCTGAGTTTAGTCCCCAGCACCCACATCAGGCAGCTCATAATCTCCTTTAAACTCATCTCCAGGGAAGCTAACACTATAGACACCCACACATATGGCATGCACCCCAACAGATTGACATACATACACATAATTTAAAACAATAAATCTGGGGGCTAGAGAGTTGGCTCAGCAATTAAGAGCATTTGCTGATCTTGCGAAGGACCCACACTACACTTCTCACAGCCATGTGTTATTCCTCCAACGGCTCTGACACCCTCTTCTGGCCTCTGTGGGCATGCACCTATTGCTTGTAAATACATGCAGACAAAACATGCACACACTTAAAATAAAAATAAATCTTCATAAAACTGCAGGGAAAGATTTCCTTAACAGAAATAAGGTTGTGCCATTTCCAGTTGATATAATTTTTTGTTGTTGTTCTGAAGACATTTTTATTGCTGTTTTTATATTTGGATATTATAATTTTTTAATGGTTATTTACCTCTTGGTGGTATTATGATTCAAGAACTCTGTGGGAAACATGCAGAATCAGATTTGCTTGGCATCTCAAGTTCCTTATGGCTTGGGTTTGCTCTTGACTGTTGTAGATGACGATAATGAAAGACTGTCCAAAGTTGAAAAGGCCAGGCAGCTGCGGGAGCAGGTCAACGACCTTTTCAGTCGCAAGTTCGGTGAGTTTGTGATAAGCCGGGAAAGTTCATTTTCATAGAATCCTTGCAGTAGATGTTCGTCAGTTAGCTATAAAAAAAAAAAATCAAGTCTTTTGTTCTGAAATTCTTTGATGATCAGTATCCAAACTAATAAAACTAAGGTTGATGGGTTGGAGAGATGGCACAGAGGTTAAGAGTGCTGGCTGTTGCAGAGGACCCAAGTTGGGTTCCCAGCACTTATACCAGGCATCTTACAACTACCTGTAACTCCAGCTCTAGGCGATCCAGTACTGTTTTCTGGCATCTAAGGACTCCTGCATTCACATACACAGGCATACACAAATACATAATTAAAAATAAAATCTTTTGCTGGGTGTGGTGTTTTGATCCCAGCACTCAGGAAGCAGAGGCAGATGGGTCTCTGTGAGTTCCAGGCCAGGGCTTCATAGTGAGAGCAGGTCTCAACAAAACAAACCCAGACAAAAATCTTTTTTAAAAATAAAATTGGGGGGTTGGGGATTTAGCTCAGTGGTAGAGTGCTTGCCTAGCAAGCACAAGGCCCTGGGTTCAGTCCTCAGCTCCGAAAAAGAAAAAAATAAAATAAAATTGGGCCAGGCCTGGTGGCTCACACCTTTAATTCTAATTCTCAAGAAGCAGAGGCAGGTCAAGGCCAGCCTAATCAACATAGTAAGTTCCAGGCCAGCTAAGGCTACAGAGAAAGTCTGTCTCAAAAACTGAAAGAAAAATTGAATAAGTAAATAATAAAATTAAGGTTGGTGTTTAAGACTGGTTGGTTATTTGGATGTGTGGTCACCCAGCTCCATGTGGTTCTCATGCAGGTGAAGCTATTGGCATGGGCTTCCCAGTGAAGGTCCCCTACAGAAAGATCACCATCAACCCTGGCTGTGTGGTGGTTGATGGCATGCCCCCTGGAGTGTCCTTCAAAGCCCCTAGCTACCTGGAGATCAGCTCCATGCGGAGGATCTTAGACTCTGCAGAGTTTATCAAGTTCACTGTCATTAGGTAAGTGGGTGTTTCCTGATAGTCACAGGTCAGGTGGCTAAGCATTTGGTTTGGGGTTTTTTGGTTTTTAATGTGTATGAGTGTTGAATGTATGTAAATGTACCTGTGTCCTGCAGTACCCTCAGAAGTCAGAAGAGGGCATCAGATTCCCCTAGAATTAGTGTTACAAATGGTTATTTTCCGCCTTGTGGGTGCTGGTAACTAAACCTGGGTTCTCTGGAAGAGCAGCCTCTTAACCACTGAACCATCTCTCCAGCCCTATTTTTTGGTTTTGGGGGGGTGGTGGTGAGGGAGGTCTCACTTTCTGTTCCTGACTTGCTGGTCTGGCACTTACTCTGTAGCCCAGGCTGGCCTAAAACTCAAAGAAATTTCCTGCTACTGCCTCCCAGGTGCTGCAGTTTTAGGCTATGCCACCACTGCTGGCTGAGGTGACTTCTTGAGATAGGATCTTGCTGAATTTGAACCCTCTATTCTCCTGCCTAACCTCCCAAGTGCTGGGATTACAGGTGCACACACTGTGCCTAGCATGAAACCATCTTAATTCTCTAGTTTTTGAGGTGAGAAATTGGCAGTCTATGGCCTATGGACCAACCCAGCTTCTCACCTTTTTTCTTGTTTTTGGTTTGGTTTGGTTTGGTTTGTTTTTTCATGTGAAACACATTTGCCTCCAACTCTTGACTACTTTTTAATCTTAATGGAAAATCAGAGTAATGGGGCCTACAAAACCTAAAATGTCTGCTGTCTGTCACAGAAGAATTGGGCCAGTGCCTCAGGGCTCGTGGCCGTGGACTTCTTGGGTCAGGTGCTGGCGCCTTCCCTGTGACTGGATCAACTGGCCTTGGAGCCCTCCTTATGACCTAAGGAGCAGTGGTGCCGCCTGCCCTCCAGCTGCACAATAAGAAGTGTCAACTATACCTGCTATTCTGGGAGGCTTGGGGCAGGGGGATTGCTACCAGTTCACTGCTAGCCTAAGCTACAGAGCAAGATGCTATCTCAAAGAAAGAATGGAAAGTGCTGAGCATGGTGGTACACACCTTTAATCCAAGCACTCGGAGGGAGGTAGATGCAGGTGGATATTTCTGAGATCAAGGCCAGCCCAATCTACATAGTGAGTTCCCAGCCAGCTGGGGTGACGGGGAGACCCTGTCTTTAAAAAGAGAACAGAAGCCAGGCGTGGTGGCGCACGCCTTTAATCCCAGCACTCGGGAGGCAGAGGCAGGTAGATCTCTATGAGTTCGAAGCCAGCCTGGCTGGTCTACATAGTGAGTTCCAGGACAGCTGGGGCTACAGGGAGACCCTGTCTCAAAAAGACAAAAAAAATAAAGAAAAATTAAAAAAATAAAATAAAGAACAGAAACAGGGCTGGAGAGATGGCTCAGCACTTAAGAACACTGGCTCTTCTTGGAGAAGACCCAGGTCCGAATCCCAGCACCCACATGGTACTAACAACTGTCCATAACTCCTGTTCTAAGGAATCCAACAGCCTTTTCTGTCCTCTGCATGCATTGTGTGACACGGGTGCACTTACACACATGCAGGCAATACACGCATACACATAAAATAAAATAATAAAATATTTTTTTACAAAAAACAGAAATAGAAAAAAAGTGTCACCTCCCTAAGCAGAAATCCCATGTTATCATAACCTCTTATTTTCTGCCCCAAGACTAAACCTGCCCAATGGGCTTAGCTCTCCTTCCCCACAACCACCAGAGACTTAGATGTCCACTCTCCCCAGAGGCCAGCAGGAAGCTGCCTTCCCTATACTGCAATCTAGCATGTGCTCCCCTCTGTTTAGGTATTCCTGTGTATGCTGTCTACCTGTACTGGTGATAGTCACATTACATATAACACATGACTAAATAGGCAACATGCATAGTGCATGTAACGTAACTACTGTAGATGACTAATATATGCATTATATATAATAAACATGTTAACAGAAGTGGACTCAACTGCTATAAAGTAGTGAGTAATAACCATTCTAATGCATAAGTGACATAAATTAACATATTAAAATGGCTAGATGTTCTTGTAGAATAAAAATAAAGTATTTCATCATACAATTTGTTTTTCTCTTTAGACCATTTCCAGGACTTGTGATTAACAACCGTGAGTATCTCATGAAGCTTTTTCTGGATCTGAGCATGTGGGAGGGAGGGGGGCTGCGGAGCAACCCTCAAAAAGAAACATCAGCCATGTAGTCTGAAGTGGAAAACAACAGCCACAGGAATTCAAGATAGCATGGGTCATGTGGGACCCGGTCTCAAAAAAATAGAAAGCCAGTGAATCTTTTTGTGAATGTCAGTTCTTGTATCTTCTGCCTAATTTCTAGTTTCTAAAGACCATTATCTTCTGAGCCCCCCAGGTTTATGTTTACAATGCTCAGTTTTATTCTTGTTTCTGTGCAGAAGTCTGTGAAGGTTTTATAATAACTGAAATTCATGATTCTGGTGGGATCCACCAACACTGTTAGTTTTCCTTCCACTCTTTTTTTTAAAATTACATTTATTTATTTACAGGGCTGGGGGAGGGTACATCCCAATGGTACATATGTGGAGGTCAGAGGACAGCTTTTGGGTATCAGTTTTCTCCTCCTGCCACGTGGGTCCTAGGATTGATCTCAGGTTGTCCGACTTGGTGGCAGGTGCCTTTACCTGCTGAGCCATCTTGCCCAGCCCCTCCCACTTTTGTAAAATAATGGCAATTATGGCAAAGTTGAAGCATTACCATAAAAACAGTCAAGTGTAGTGCCGGAGAGATGGCTTACCTGGTAAGAGCACTTGATGTTGTTGCAGAGAACCCCAATCTAGTTCCCAGCATCCATGTCAGGCTGCTCACAACCACCTGTAACTCCAGCTAGGTAGATCCAGCACCCTTCTGACCTCCAGGTACATGTGGACATACACAGACATAGTTTTAAAATAAAAATAGCACGGTCAAATGTGACAACATCAGTAAACCATCCTCTAACTGCCCCTTTTGTTTCAGAGCTGGTTGATCAGAGCGAGTCAGAGGGTCCTGTGATGCAAGGTGAGAGAAACAGGGTGGACCATAGTGCCCTGCATGTGTGGTGGCACCCTGCCTGAGTGGCTGAGCTGTTTCTGCTCACACTTGCCTGCTCTTGGGGGAGTTGATAACAGTGCACATCTACACTCGAACACACATGGACTGTCTCTGTTTCTTCCTTGACTGCCATGTTTGAAGGCCAGTAAAATATGTATAAGCTGAGCTGTGGGTCCTGGCTGGCTACCAGCTGTGGGCTGTACACTGTAAATCCATGGTCCAGGTCAGTCATGATGTCAGGAAGCCCAGGACCAGGTCCTAGAATAAAACCACTAGGAAGGTCACTGCTTTGCTTTTTTTTCTTTCTGGGTATGTTTGTGTACAAGTGTGGGTGCACCTGCTTGTCGAGGCCAGAAGTTGATGGGATATTTCACCATAGGGGTTTTTCTCCCCTCTTCTTCTTCCTCCTTGCCCTCATTCTAGGTTCTTTAAAGAGTTCAAAGCAACCTTCAAAAACTGTTCAAATAAGTCTTAATATGTTTCTCTTTAGAATCAGCAGAGCCAAGCCAGTTGGAAGTTCCAGCAGCAGAAGGTAAAGGGTGATCCTGGTTACTTGTGGAGATCTGGAGTGATTGACCATGCATTGATTAGGACAGGTTGGGCTCTGTGCTGCTGTCTGCTGCTTTGTACATTTGTTTCTAGGTGAATTGATTAGATTTGTAGCTCATGCTAAAGAACACTGCTGAATGCAGTCTCCAGACAGGCTTCTGCTCCGGCTTCCCCACTCTGTTCTGGGTGATTCTAGCTGCTTCTGTATCCTAAACTGGGTGTGGCAGTAAGTACACAGAAGAGCAGTGAGCTGGGTATGGCTCAGCAGTAGAGTACTTGCCTATTGTTTGCAGAGCTCTGGGTTCTATCACATACACAAAAATAAACCACATCTCACAGATGCAGCAGGTAGAGGACTTCAGTCAGATAGTTTCGTGTGGAACATTTATAGGCAAGCAGACTCACATCAATCATACAGCTTACCCTTGCCCTCCTGTTTCTCCTGCTAGAAATTAAAGAGACGGATGGGAGCTCGCAGATCAAGCAGGAGCCAGACCCCACGTGGTAGACCTTGTCCCTCCAGGGTAAGTCAGGATGCAGGGCCTCAAGGTCTGAATACAGGTGACCTGGGAGCTGCAGGCTGGGTTTTTTCTGTGTTTCTCACATGAATGCAGAAGTGCAGGGTGTGGTGACATTCGCTTTTAATCCCTGTGGGGGTTGGGAGGGGGAACCTGAGTTCAAGGCTAGCCTGGTCTACACAGTCCTACATAGGACCACATAGCCCCAGGTCACCCAGGGCTACACAATGAGACCCTGTCTGAAAAAAAAGAAAAGAAAAATGAAGAAGTGCTTGCAGTTAGAGGCTGGGCCCCATTGTTACAGACCTGCTCAGCATGAGTGGGGTAAGAGTGAGGATTGCATTCTGTTGTCCCAGCCTCAGGTGTGTCTGCTGAGGTTGTGGGCTCTTCCCAGTAGCCTCCCTTACCAACTCACCCTGTCAGGTGATGGTCTTGGGGTTCTTTTCTTTCTTTCTCTCTGGTGGCAGGTGTGTGCTATGAGGGTGTGGTACAGCTGTTATTAACCTCTTGCTTGTTTTCTCTCTGCTTCAGCCTCCAGTGTCAGTGGAGAAGAGCGTTCGGAACGTGACTGCCCCCACTGTGTAATATACTTGTATAACAGAAATACCTTCTATACAAACCTTTTTTTCTACTTTTAGATAGAAATGTCTACTTTTTCAGCAGTTCTGTGAATTGAACTAAAAAGAGTGACTGTAGGTGGCGTGGCTGCTGGCTTGGGATTATATTATAAGGATTTCACAGCAGCGCTGGAGAGACATGGGGCATGGCAGGGACAAGTTTTCTGTCGTGGGCGGAGCCATGGCTGCAGAGTCTTCCAGCCAGGGAGGATCCCTATGGGACAGCTCGGCTTCACCGCGAAGAGCCCTGTGTAGTCAGTGCTTTAGTTTTTCTATCGAATCATTTCCGTGACCTGCTCAGCCTTCCTCTGCCTGAGGAGGGCTGCTGTCTGTCTATGTGACTAAGCCTTTTCCTAAGCTCTCAATCATGGTTCCTCTGTGCCCACTGTAACAAGTGCACAGTGTCTCTGAGGCGCCTAGAGGACCTTGGCAGAGCCTCTTCCACCGTTACTTTGCCACAAGTAAATGCCGGGCATCCTGAAGGTCAGAGGTCAGGTATTCGAGCTTGGGCAGCTGGATGACACTAAAGCCCCTACCTGGAACCCACGACAGCATGGGGTGCTCTGGATGCTGCTTGGGTTGGGCCAGGTGGTGTCTCCTTGAATGGTTTCCAATGGTTTCCCAATGGGGTGCCATTGTGGTGCCATTGTGGTGATTGAGGTTGAGAAGCTTTGCACCGCCTGGGCTCACGCTCCATGCACTGGTCCTCCATGGGCTTCACTCAGGGCCCACAGACAATGGAAGCTGTCAGACAGCAGCTGCAAGTGCTGGAGGGGTGCCTCATAGGCTCAGTAGCTGCATCACACGTTCACATGGCAAACTTACCACATGGTAGCAGAAATAGGCATTTTTATGTGTTCCTTATATTTTACCTCAAATTAAATTGTAGATATAGGGTAATAAATAAAATCCATCCATGCCTTTCACATGTGAGCTCGTTCTTTCCAGGCTGTCTTCCTGAGTGTCTGGGGGTATAGGGGCTGGATGCAATGGGTACCAGAGGGCTGGCTGGGTGCTCAGGGCTCAGTCCCTTACAGGTCGAATGACTTTTTCTGGTGTCCCCACATTCCACCTCTTACCTGTGTTCGGGGACAGCAGAGAGAAGGTTGAAGCCAAGGTCTCACTGCAGGGAGAACCAGTTCCAAGTCCTCCACCTGGAAAACCCCTGCTGCCAAGACACATCCAAAGGAAGAACCAGTGATGCCTCAAAGGGAGCCTACCCTGGGACTCCTGCCCAGCCAGACTCCTTCTGGCCCTGCTTCTGCACAAATATCCTTTTGTGCTATTTTGAGACAAGGTCTCCCTATAGCCTCAGCTGGCCTCAAACTCAGTATGTAAACTAGGCTGGCCTCCATCTCACAGAGCCCTGCCTGCCTCTGCCTCCTGAGTGCTTGGATTAATGGCATGTGCCACTGTGCCCATCCTGGCAGTTGGTGCCTTGTGATATTCTGTACACACAGCCTCCTTCCCTAGCAGGGTGATCGCCTTAACCAGAGGTGACCTGTCAGCTGTCACTGTAATTGCCTGAGATAGCCAGCTCAGAGGGAGGGTTTCACGCATAGTTTGAGGTATTTCAGGGTGAAGCTCTGGCCTTGGGGACACTTACCATGTCATAGATCATACATGAGGCAGAATTGTCCCTGGGTTAGACACAGTTTGTTTACCAATGGGTGGTAGAGACACTGTGTTAAGAAGGGTCAGAGTTGTCAGTTAAAATTTTCCTGGACTGGGGCTGCAAAGATGGCTCAGCTGTTAACAGCACTGACTATTCTTGCAGAAGACCCAGGTTCAATTACCAGCACAATGTGGCAGCTAGCAACTATCCATAACTCCAGTTTATTTTCCTGGCCTGGGATTTTGGGATCAGGTAGTACTCGCCTACCCTGCACAGAACCCTGAGTTCAGTCCACATGAACCAGGCATGATGGTGTATGCCTAACAGCTCTCTACTTGGAAAGGAGGAGTTCAGCCTTTCTCCACTACATAATTAGGGTCAAGATCCATCTGAGCTAAATGAGACCCAATTTCAAAAAAGTATGATGTACACCTTTAATCCCAGCACTTGAGGGGCAGAGACCAACCTGGTCTACATAGTGAGTTCCAAGCCAGCTAGGGCTACAGAGAGACACTGTCTCAAAAAAAAAAAATAAATAAAGAGTATTAGAGTGGCATGTAGTGGCATTAAACTGTTCAAGAGACTGATCTGATGCAGAATTGTTCACAGTTGGAGGCCAGCCTGGGCTACAGAGTTGAGGCCCAACACTAATCAGGATTCCCAGCCACCTTCTGTCTACAGCCACTGTCTAGCACCCAGTGGCCTCACCTACCCCACCCTGCACACACCATCTTGTGGTTTGGTTTTGAGGAAGGCTAAGGGCAAAAACCTGACACAACACCAGTGTGTAAGGCACTTCCTGCTGTCTTTCTGCTCTGGGAACACAAGCTTGCATTCAGCTTTGGTACCATGTCCAGGGGAGGCCCACCTCCAGAAGTTTCAGTGTCAACATGTCACCAGCTGCGAGTTGTGCTGGCGGCTGCCTGTAAACAACCCCTCAGTACCTTGACTTATGTCCTCCAAGAAAAGAGCTCCATAGAGGTTAGCAGGCAGAACCACGTGTGGTGGTACACACTTGTAATTCCAGCACTCAGGCTGGAAGTAGGAGGGACAGAAGTCCAAGGTTATCCTCAGCTACATAGGGAGTTTGAGACTTGCCTGGGCTACATGACACCTTGTCTCCAAAATAATAAAAGCAAGTCTGCTTCCAAAATGTCAATTTGAAAGCCAAGTGCACTGGCTCGTCCCTGTCTTCCCAGCACTCTAGAGGGCTATGTAGAAGTTCAAGGTCCTTGGCTACATAGTGAGATCAGGGCTAGTTTGGGCCACGAGATCCTGTCTCAAAAAACCACTGATAATAAGGATGATTGTGGTGGGGTAGTCCAGGCCTGTAACCCTTGGACTTGGGAGGCAGAGACAGCATTCAGAGCCAGCCAGAGAAACAGTACAACCCTGTCTCCAAAAAGCAAAGTCTAGTACCTATTCACAGAGCTGTAATGTGTGGGCATCTTGAGCCGTGGCAGCTTCGTTGGCCTTTAGAAGGTGGGTTCAGTCCCATGGTGTGAAATGGCACACCCCAGGTCCTGCTCCACGTTCCTGTCTGTAGATGACCCACCCCAGCCCCGGCTAGCTGAGCTGCTGTCCTGGGGTTGCCCTGGAAGGTGGCAGGCTTCCCCCTGCCCTGCGTTCTCAGCTTCAGAGAGGTGGGGAGGCGACTGCTCTCAGACTTGGGTCTTCAGGTGGACAAGCAGCAGTTTGTAGAAAGGAGGAACCCAGGGAGGAGGCTTCCAAAAGCTGGCAAGATGGCTCAGCAGGTAAAGGCTGTTGCTGGTCAAGCCTAATTAATAGAGCTCCATTCCCAGGAACTACGTGTTAGAAGGCGAGAACCTGCTCCTCCAAGTTGTCCCTGGCCTCCACATGTACTATGGTGTGTGCGTGCGTAATAATTTTTTTTAAAAAAAACAGTCTTGGCTGGGGATATGGCTCAGTTGGTACAGTGCTCACCTAACATGGTCAAAGCCCTAGGTTTCATCGTTAGTACTATGTAAACCAAGCGTGGCCGTGGCGGCACAGGCCTATAATCCCAGGACTCAGGAGGTGGAGGCAGGAGGATCCCATGTTCAGGCTCATTCTCGGCTACATGAGACGCTGTGTCAAAACAAAAAACTATCCAACCAAGCAGCCAAGGTATATCCACCTGCCTCTTCCTCCCAAGTGCTAGGATTAAAGGCGTGTGCCACCATGCTTATTATTTTTAGTTTATGAGCATATTGCCTGCATGTGTGTAAGTGCACCCATGTCATGCAATGACCACAGAGGGGTCAGAACGGTGTCAGAGCCCCTTGCATTACGGATGGATGGTGTGTAGCTGCCATGTGGATGCTGGGAACCAAATCCAGGTCCACTGCAAAAGCAGCCAACACTCTTAACCACTGAGCCATCTCTCTCTGCAGCCCCAAAAGTATTTTATTTTATTTATTTATTTATTTTTTTGTTTTAGGTGATAGGATCTTTTATTTTGTATCCGCCTGCCTCTGCCTCCCAAGTGCTGGGACTAAAGGCATGCGCCACTGCGCTCGGTTTATAATCTTAATGTAGCCCAGAACTTGAAATTTTCCTGCCTCAGCTCCCCACAATGCCCAGCACTTGGAAGAGGCAGGTGGATCTCTGTGAGTTTGAGGCCAACCTGGTCTACATAGTGAGTTCCAGGCCAGCTGGGCCTACAGGGACACTCTGTCTTTAATAATAAAATAATAATAATAGACCTAATAATAATAAATGAAGATTACTTTCAAAACCAAGCTGGGTGTGGTGAGTTCCAGGCCAGCTGGGGCTATACAATGAAACTTTCCCCAGCTTCAGTCATACCTGGCATGGCTCACGTCTGCTAACTGCAGCATTTACCAAACCTCACCTTTCACAGCATCCCACAAAATGGGCACAAATGGCTGAGCCATTTTATTGAAAAAACTGAGGCTTGGGAAGCTTGAATGAGATTGCCAAGGGACAAGGCTAGGAATTGGGAGGTGGGGTCTGAATTCAAGAGAGCTGTGAGGCAGGCCCCAGGGTATACTGCCCCCAACCTGGATGTGTGCCTCTACTCAGCCAAGAGTGACAGCAGAGTGGTGGGACCCAGGGAGAAGGGAGGTTGCAGTGTTGCAGTTGAGGGGTGTCCTGAGTGGACCATAATGCAGCTGCCTCATGTCTTCCTGGGTCCTCAAGGTCCACCCTGACCAGCAGAACACATCTCTGATATAATTCTGCTGAGAAAAGAAGACCCAGGTATGCAAAGAGGTAGTGACCTGTGTTTCCACAGAGCCTGCTTGTCCTTTACCACCATGCCCAAACCCCAAATCCCAACCATGGAGCACTGCACAGCTGCTGGTCAGGCACATAGGTCAGGGGTCCAGTGAGAAACTGGGGGTGAGGCTGCTAGTCACAAGGAGCAGCAGGAGACGCTTAGACTAGACCTGTAAAGAACTGCCCATGATGTCCTTTTTTTTTTTATTTCCAGTCCTCCACTTTTTGCTTATTTTTTAAAAAATAATTGAGAATTTCATACATGCATATAAGGTGTTTTGATCAAATCCATGCCTCCATGCCCACTCCCTCCCCTCCAGCTCCTCCCATATCTCTCCAGCACTTTTTTCTGATAACTTCATGTTCTCTTCTTTTATTTATTTTTTTATGGGGCTTTTGGCTACTCTAACATTCCCCCTTCTGAAGAAGTAATCCTTTTAAGGATTAGATAAAAGCTCCCAAATATTTTTGACTTTTTTGGCCTCTGGAATGGAGTATGTTGCTAAGAGGCCTAAGGACATTGTGAGTTTTAGCCAAGAAACTGGCTACTTTTCTTTGGGGCCTTTTTATCCTAACTGCCTAGCCAATTCCTACCTCCTATTCTTATCACACCATCCTCTTGGAGAGGTTACCCAAGTTGCCAATAGGGAATCGGAACACAGACCACTCTGGCTTCTTCCATGCTGAACTGGGACACAGGTGAGGCAATTGGAGTACCCCTTCAGCGGGTCTATCTAAGACTCCCAAACTGCATAATTCTTATCTCAAGGAGGAAAAGAAAGTCTTTGAATCATGAATGGGAGATGTGAAGGAGAAGTAAAGGCAAGAGTAATTAATTAGCATTACAAGTTCTAGACAGGGACTAGAAGTCAGAACAGGGCAATTTTCAAATGTTCATGTAAGAGTCCATTGGAAGTTCTTGACAAGGGCTTCCAAAAGCATCCCTCTATTGGGTTCCTCCTCATTTTTCTTTTGTCTTCCAAGTCTGGACTTTAGGGTGATGGATTCAAGATTTGCTTTCAGGCATTTTGATAGCTCCTGGAGTGGTTAGAATCAGTGTCAGTTCCCTCTCAAAGACTTCTAGATAGGGGGAGAAAACAAATTTATCCATCATTTTAGAACAAAAGCTGGTTGTCTCCCTTAGCTACAGGTGGGCGGTACAGTATTGGAGACCAAGATTTGAAGTCTTACATCTGAGCAGCACTTTCTGGTTAGGAACAAAATCATCAATGAGAAATAATTGTCTAGATAACTTTTTATATAGACTTAAGCCTAATGTCTGGGTAGTGTAATCCCTTGAACTCTTAAATATACTGATGACTTTACTCTTGGTTCTACTTTCCTTTCGGGTGTTTAAGGCCATACAGTTGGCCCAAATCAATTTATTTTTACACTTAAGGTCATTTGAGGATTGTAGACTGGACATTGGTTCAGTCAATTTTGTGGGGTCTCCATGGCCTTCCTGAACAACAGGACA
Organism: Nannospalax galili; assembly: GCF_000622305.1. Lineage (NCBI taxonomy): Eukaryota > Metazoa > Chordata > Mammalia > Rodentia > Spalacidae > Nannospalax > Nannospalax galili. Next base: position 3,843,751 of record NW_008354022.1, on the reverse strand, counting down.
GGTGACACATAGTTACAGGACATTTTGAGAGATGTTCCATAGTCCCCTGGAACTTAGTCGACCTTGGAGGGCAAGGGGCAAAAACTGTCCTTTAAGTCTCTCTGACCACATTAGTATAGGCCTCAAACTATGGCTGTTAAACATCCAATAAGGTTAGTTCCACCAGTCTGCTACTTTTTTTTTTAATTTTAAAATTATTTATTTAATAACCACATAATTAGAAGAAGCATTTCATTACAACAGCATTGACATATTCAATAACAATTTCCAGAGCTAAGATGCATCTCTCAGTCTGGTACTTTTATTTTATGTGTATGAGTGTTATGCTTGCATGTAGGTAAGTGCACCCATGTCGTGCAATGCCCTTGGAGAACAGAAGAGGCTGTCGGATCCCCTGGAACTGGAGTTATGGACA
>NW_008354022.1:3823595-3843049 GCF_000622305.1 Nannospalax galili | reverse complement strand
AAAAAATAATTATGAGACATAATAGCATTAACAAATTTTCCATCTGTTGTGAGACTTCTTTTCCTGGGGATGCTAAGCAATGTTTATTCCCTTTTAAGGTTCTAGTGTCAAGCCAATGTTTGGTTAAAGTTTTACTGGGGAACCAATGAATTTATTGACCTTACTTACTGAGATAATTGAGGGGTTGCTGAGGTGTACGTATGACCTGAGGGTTTGCACACTGGAAAGCCTTTACCCGGCATGGGTCAAGCGTTCTTTTCCTAGCCTTCCCCAGACTGTATACTTTAGCCCTCCCCAAATCCAGGAGGCCATGTGTGATTAGGGTCAAATTATATACAGTTGGCTGGGAAGAGTGGTTGGATAATGTGGTGAGGGTCCAATGACCCTGCTTGGCCCTCCTTTAATGAATGAGCACAACCATCAACAAGTCCAATTGTGACGATGTTTAGTGATCAGGCTCAGCTGAAGTCCTGATGATGGTAGTTATTTCATGCAGACAGGACTGCTGTACAGCATCATCTTATTAAAAGGACCTGGAATTCAAAAGGATTTGGTGCTAGGATCCACATGTGAGGGAGAACATACATTGTTTTTCTGAGTCTGTGTTACTACTTCACCTACTATAACAGTTTCTAGATGTATTGTTTCTTTCAGTTTGGGAAAGACCCAAGTTCCGTGCTATTAGAAGATCCATGAGGTCACCGCCTGGGCCTCACACCCTGACAGCAAGCAACTTTCCATGATGTCTCCCCAGCCCAGGCTTGGGGGTTTCCTGAGTAAGGAAATGGCTGGCCTGCCAGTCTGGAAGAAAGCCAAGTGGCTGTGGGTAGAGAAGACTGTCAGGAGACACAAAGTCTTGGGGCTGGTCTGGAAGCCCTGCCTCACCTGCCTGGCCCAATGGCAAAAGTTCCTTTGGGACCTTTGCTGGTTGGCTCCCTGGAGCCTTACCCCTATTCATTCATTCATTCATTCATTCATTCATTCCCATCACTTAAGGGCCTGAGTTCAAATTTCAGCCATATCCACCTGTTACCTCTTTGTGCATCAGTTTCTTCATCCGACAAGTGGGAAAGTAGTTAAGAATTTCCCACCACACAAGAAGCTGGGCAAGAGACTAAGAGGGGAGCTTGAACGTAAAACACATCAACATGTCAGGGCTAGTGGCACACACCTGCCATACCAGCCTTCAGGAGGCTGAAGCAGGAGGATTGCCACAAGTTGGAGGCCAGCCTGGGCTAGAGAGACCCTGTGACAAACAAACAAGAAAAATAGGTCTGAAGATGTGGCTCAATTTGTAAGGTGCTTGTCACGCATGAAGCCCTGGGTTCCACCCCAGCACCATATAAACCAGGCATGGTGATACACACCTTAACCTGAGGTGGAAGCCGGAGAATAAGGAACTCAGTCATCCTTAGCTAGAGTGTGAGGCCAGCCTGGGCTCCAGGAAATCCTCTAAAAGGACCAAAACATAATAGGCTACATCCATTAAAATAAATCCCTTGTTCAAAAATAATACTGAGCTGGGCGTGGTGGTGCACGCCTTGAATCCCAGGTAGAGGCAGGCAGATCTCTGTGAGTTTGAGGCCAGCCTGGTCTACATAGTGAGTTCCAGGACAGCTGGGGCTACAGGGAGACCCTGTCTCAAAAAGACCAAAAATAATAATAATAACAATAATAATGAGCATATTTACAGAGGTCACTGTTTCATTTTTAATTACATTCTGTTTCCCAGAAAACATTGGAGAAGCCATGTGGGAGCAGGGTCAGGTCTCAGGAGGGCAGTGAGAAGGCGGCCATGCAAGGCTTTGGGCTACCAGACCAGGCCCACAAAATGGGCCGTTTGTGCCCGTTTTGTGTTATGAAACAACCCCCAAGAAGGGAAGGAAATGTGAAGAATGAGGTGCTCAGCCTGCCACAAACTCCTAAAACTTTTCACAGCCTGTTGTCTGCCAGGCCAGGGGGACAGCAGGTCTGGTGTTTGTGCTGGGCCTTCAATACCATACATCCTGGGTCTCAACTTCTCAGTGCAATGAAACATGCCAACAGAAATGGCAGCACACGGATCTCATTGACTCTGGGAAAGTAATACCATCAGTGCCGGTTGTAGTGACACATGCCTGTCATCCTCTCTCCTATGGTAGCTGACACAGAAGGATTGATAGTTAAGGGCTAATCACAATTTAGTGAGACCCTGTCTCAGAATGAAAAGTAAAAAGAAGACTGGGGGCATGGCTCAGTGGCACAGCAGCAGCCTAGAATCCCCCAGTGAGGGACCGGTAACATGGCCAGCTTACAATCTTGGAATCCCCAGGCTGCACCACACCTGACCCCACCCACTTTCCCTGAGTCCCAGAAAGGTCTAGCATGAGGAAGTGCAGGATTGGCTGGCTAGGCTGCACACAGAAGGCCTAAGTCTGAAGCAGGTTATGACCTTGGACCAGCTTCTAACTTCTCAGTTTTCCAGGCTGGAATAGGAGAAAGGCCATTGGCACTGCCCTCCCTTCCATCCCCTCTTCATTCCATGTCCTCTTTCAGACAGAGCTGCCTTAGAAGGAAGTTGGACTCAGGGACAGTGATCTGATCAGGTACTGTTTTGTTTGTGTGCATGTTTGTGTGTATGCAAGTGTCATTTCTCAGAAGCTGTCCCACTTTAGATTTCACTGTTGATGCAGAGTTCACCCAGCCGGCTAGGCTAGCTGGCCAGTGAGCCTTCCCAGTGCTGGGATTAAAAGCACTCCCTGAAGCTGAAGAGATGGCTCAGTGGTTCAGAGCACTTACTCTTCTTGCAGAGGACCTGAATTCAGTTCCCAGCACCACTCTAGGTAGCTCACAATCGCCTGTAACCCCGGCACTGGAAGATCTGATGCCTCTGGCCTCTTCAAGCACTTGCACTCATGTGCATATTCCCACATGCAGACACATGTACACATAATTTAAATAACAAAAAATAAATCTTTAAAAGTACATGCCACTACACCTAGAGTTTTCTTTAACGTGGGTTCTGGGGCTAGAACTCAGGGCCTCAGGCTTGCACGGCAAGCCCTTTACCTGCTGAGCCATGTCCCTGGTCCTGTTGTAGTTGAGAGTCTCATTTAGTCCAGACTGCCCTCAAAGTCACTATGTAGTAAGGCTGTCCTCTAACTCACGATCTTCCTGCCTCCACCTCCCAAGGACAGGGATCATAGGCATGCACCACCACGGCTGGCCAGCTTGCTGTTTTACTTGAGGTCATCCTAAGGCCACATGGAAGAGGAGACATGGGAATAGAGACCTGGTGGGCTAGAGGGAGGGGGATATACACAGAGGAACACCAGGGAGCAGGGCAAGCACAAAGGCCCCGACGTGGAAGCAGCCAGGTGTGGTTCAGAATTGAGCCTGGGAGGGGCAGGCTGGGGGATGGTAGGCCCTGGCAGACTCCCCACACATGTAGTGCCCATGTGTGTCCCTAACCACTCTGCTGGAGCACAAACCAAAAGAAGAAGCCACGGACTTTCTGCACCCTCCCTGCCCCCCACCCTGCAAGGAACAGGAGGCACTTCCTCTTTTTACCACATTTAAGGCCCAGCCCTGAACACACGGAGAAGTGAAGTCGGCCTGCCACTGCTCAACCATGGGGGACACTTTCATCCGCCACATCGCCCTTCTGGGCTTTGAGAAGCGCTTCGTCCCCAGCCAGCACTATGTGAGTATCCCAGGAGTGCCCCGGAGGAGTGCGCAGAAGGGACAGCAGTCACCCCATGTGTCCCCAAAAGGTCACCAGAACCAGGGAGGGACATGCAGGGCAAGAGATCTTAGGCTCTTGACTTTGGGCTTGGGCTTCTCTTGGCGTCTACAGAGGCCACTGGCCACCCTGGGGAGACACCCTGTGCACTCTGCCCAGCTGCCTTCCTGTTTCTGATTGAGTGCCACCACCCTCAGCCCAGGGCCCAAGACCAGGGCCAACTGCCAGAAAGCCTCCCCAGATTACGGGCCTTTTTTGCTTGTGGTCCAAAATTGATATAAAATGAAATCCACAAATCTCATATAACATCACTGTGCTTAAGGGGGCATTTCATTCTGTAAAGCAAAGCAATGCCAAGAGATGGCCTTATTGTCACTCTAGAACTTTCCTTGAAACCCCCAGAGACAATCAGATTGTTGTTTGTTTTTAGCCAGGGCCTGACAAGTGTAGCTCAGGCTGACTGGGAACTCAGGGAAATCCTGCCACTTCATCCTCCCCAGTGCTGGGACGGCAGAGTCACTGTGGCCCGTGTGGACCCTCTATCTCGTCTTGCTCTAAGTGTTAACCACTGTCATATCATGCAGCATGGCTTTGGCCCCTTTCACTCAGCACACTGTGTTTTGTTTTGTTGTTGCTGTTGTTTTGAGACAGGGTCTCAATATGTAGCCCTGGCTGGCCCTGAACTCACAGAGACCCACCTACCTCTTGAGTGCTGGGATTATAAGCATAAGCCACAATACCCAGTATTGTTTTTGTTCTTTTGGTTTTGATTTTTTGTTTTATGTGTATAATTGTTTTGCCCGCATGCATGTATGTGTACCACATGCTTGCAGTGCCCACGGAGGCCAAAAAGGGGGTCAAGTCCCTCAGAGGTGGAGTTAGAAACAGTTCTTAGCTACCATGTGGGTGCTGGGAACAGAACTCCAGTGCTCTTGATTATTTACTTTTTTATTTATTATTTATTGGTATTTTTGAGACAGGGTCTCCCTGTGGCTCCAGCTGGCCTAGAACTTGCCATTAGACCAAGCTGGCCTCGTTCTTATAGAACTCTGCCTGCCTCTGCTGGATGTGGTAGCTAAAAGGCCCTGCCCTTTAAAACAACCCCTTTTGGGATGTTTTGGGTCTTTTACTTTTGAGACAGGGTCTCATGTAGCCCAAATTTACTACATAGTCAAAGATGACCCTGAACCTCTAATGCTCCTGTATCCACCTCCCAAGTTCTGGGATGATAGGTGTGTATCACCACATCAGTTTATGCAGTGGGGACCAAGCTTCTCAACATAGGGATAAACCTTCAGGGAGAAGCTGCATAGAAAGTGCATCAGGTGTGTTGGCACATGACTTTAATCTTAGATGGCAGGCAGATCTCTGTTCCAGGCCTGCCAGTACTGTGTAGTGAGTCCCTGTCTCAAAAAAAAAATGAGAGAGACAGAGAGACAGACAGAGAGAAAGAGAGACAGAGAGAGAGAGAGACAGAGAGACAGACCCTGGCAAGATGGCTCAGTAGGTAGAGGCACTTGCTGCCAAACCTGATGATCTGAGTGTGATTCCTGGGACCCACAGGGTGGAAGTGGAAGGAGAGAATTCAATCCTGAAAGTTGCCTCCTGACTTCCACATTGGTACCTGGACATGCATGCACACTCATACACATACACACACACACACAATTTTCAAAAAACTTTTTTTTTGTCTTTTTGAGACAGGGTCTCCCAGTAGCCCCCAATTGGCCTGGAACTCGCTCTGTAGACCAGGCTGGCCTCTGCCTCCTGAGTGCTGGGATTAAAGGCATTCACCACCATGCCCAGCATATTTTCAAAATTTTAAGCACAACTGACCTTGTTAGTCTGCACTCCAAAGCCTCAGGTGGCAGCTCTTGAGTCCCTGAAGCTTATGCCTGTCCTGTGACTCAGGTCCTTCCCACCACAGATACCTTCACTCCAACCCCTCAATCCTCCCCCAAAGCTGGAATCCTCCTGGGGGGAAAGCATGGTTCCCATGAGTGCTGAGTGCCCTCCCTGCCCTGTTGCCCCCAGGTATACATGTTTCTGGTGAAGTGGCAGGACCTGTCAGAGAAGGTGGTCTACCGGAGGTTCACGGAGATCTACGAGTTCCATGTGAGTGTGAAAGGAGTTCCTACCCCCAGCTGCAGCTCTGCCCTTGGGGGAAGCCAAGCCCACCTGTGTATAAAACAAGCCCTGGGTCCTACAGTCCCCCATCCCACTTGTGAAGGGGGTGTATTTTGCCCAGTGGTGGTACACATCTGTAATCAGAGCACTTCTTTTGGCGGGTTGGGGAGGGCAGGCAGGCTGGAAGATTTAAGGGGCTCAAGGTCATCCTCAGATACATAGCCAGCCTGAGCTACATCAGTCCATGTCTCAAAAAAGGGAATGAAGGGCTGGAGAGATGATTCAGTGGTTAAGAGCACTAGCCGTCGTTACACAGGATTCAGGTTCCGTTCCCTGCACCCACATAGTGGCTCATATGGTCTGTAATATCAGTTCCAGGGCATTAGATGCCCTCTTCTGGCCTCTTCAGGCACTGCAGGCACAGAGTGAGTGGGATAATGAATGGCTGCATGAACAGGCCATGGGGCAAGAACAGCCTAAAGTGTCCACAGGTGGCACTCAGGGAACAACGCCAGAGAAATGGGGGAGACAGATGGTGGGAGAGCTGGGGGGGCAGTTATGTGGGGCCTGTGGCTTCTACACCCAGTGAGTTGAGAGTCCAAGAGTGAAAGAATCCAAATTGGATCTTTAAAAAAATCCTGTTATTTTTATTATTTTGTGTTTGAGTGTTTTGCCTGCATGTGTGTAAGTGCACCTCTGCCATTCAATGCCCATGAAGGTCAGAAGAGGGTGTTGTATTCCCTGCAACTGGAGCTACAGACAGTTGCTAGCTTCCTTATGGATGCTGGGAACCAAACCTGAGTCCTCTGCACGAGCAGCCAGTGCTCTTAACTGCTGAGCCACAGAGGTCAGAAGAGAGCGTCGGATCCCCTGGAACTGGAGTTACGGATATTTGTTGACCACCATGTGGGTGCTGGAATTTGAACCCAGGTCTTCTGCAAGAACAGCGAGTGCTCTTAACCACTGAGCCATCTCTCCAGCGCCTCCCCCCAGTTGGATTTTTTTCAGCCTGTTTTGGCTTTTTTCTTTTGAGAGAGGGTCTTATGTAGCCCAGGCTGGCCTTAAACTCACTAAGCCAAGGATGACTCTGAACCTCTGATCCTCCTGCGTCCACCTCCCCAGTGCTGGGATGACAGGCACACACCATCACACAGGTTTATGCAGTGCTGGGAATGACACCCAGGGCTGCATGCATGTTAAGTAAGCACTGTGACCACTAAGTTGCATCCCCACCCCATCTTTCTGTATCTAGAAAATGCTAAAGGAGATGTTTCCCATCGAGGCAGGTGACATTAATGAAGAGAATAGAATCATCCCACATCTCCCAGGTGAGGGGTGGGGCTGAGTTACCACTGGGTTCCTGGGGTCCTTCCTGTCTTTCCTCACCTGATCTCCACAAAGCCCCTCCCCACACCCATTTAGACTTGGCCTGTGGGCATGCTCATGGATTTTATTCCTGGCCTCCCTGGCCAGCACCCAGGTGGTTCGATGGGCAGCGGGTAGCCGAGAGTCGCCAGGGCACACTCACTGAGTACTTCAATGCCCTCATGGGGCTGCCTATGAAGATCTCCCGCTGCCCACACCTGCTGGATTTCTTCAAAGTGCGGCCTGAGGACCTGAAGCTGCCCAGTGATGGCCAGTGAGTAGTCACCTACCAGGGAGAGACTGGAGGTGCCCAAGTACGGAGGGTGGGAGACCAAACTTCAGAGAAGGCAAGCGACTGGCCTGTACTCAGACAGCTCTCAATCTGTTCCTAGACTGGCCAATCTGCATGTACCCAGGTTCCTGTCCTGGGTGCTCTCCTTGTCTGCTCCCGTAAGGTAACCGGAGTCCCTTCCAGGCTGCACATTGAGCTGGAAGAAGCAACTTGGCCATCCTCCTAGGGTCTGCAAAGGTTATGAGTCCTCCCTGGGCCTCCATTTCTGAATCTGAGTAGATGCTCCCCCCCTCCCCATCTGTTGTCCAGGACAAGCCAGTCGCTACCTTCTCTATAGTTACCGTTGGATCCAGCATTCTTTTGCTCTTGGGAAGTCCTGCTGCAGGTCTAACTAAAGCCTCCCCTGCTCTAGAGGAGTGTCTGACTCACATTGCCTGTTCTCTCTCCAGAGTGAAAAAGCCAGAGACATACCTGATGCCCAAAGACAAGAATAATGCAGCTGGTAAGAGGGTCAGAGGCATGGAGGTAGAGGGCACCCAAGGGTCGGGATGCCCTTGGGGCTAAGGGTAGATGCAGGGACTTGGAGCATGATGTGTGTGGAGACATGGCCAGAGCAACACTGAGGAGCTGGGGCCTTGGGAGTCACCTTGCAGGTTGGGGTGTGTCCTTGCCCCCACAGCCCTCCTGTAGGAGGATCAGGAGTTTAAAGTCAATCTTGGTTACATAGTGAATATGAAGCCAGCCTGGGCTATGTAACACCATGTCTCAAAGAAAAGAAACCCAAGGGGCTGAAAGATGGTTCTGTGATTAAGAGCACTCTGGCTGCTCTTACCAAGGACCCCAAGTTCGATTCCCAGCACCTACATGTCAGCTAACAACCACATGTAACTACAGTTCCAGAGATCCAATGCCTCTCGGCTCCTAGGGCATGGCACTCACATGCATGCATGCATGCATGCACACACACACACACACACACAACTAAAAATAAAATGTTTGTTTGGGTTTTTTTTTTTTTTTGGTCTTTTTGAGACAGGGTCTTCCTGTAGCCCCAGCTGGCCTTGAACTCACAGAGATCTGCCTGCTTCTGCCTCCCGAGTGCTGGGATTAAAGGTGTGTGCCTCCATGCCCGGCTCATGTTATGCTTTTTGAGACAGGGTCTCACTGTAGCTCCAAGCAGGCCTGGAACTCACCATTCAGACCAGACTGGCCTTGATCCCACAGAGATCTGCTTGCCTCTGCCCAGCCAAAATAAACCTTTTAAAACAAATGGACAAAAGAACAGAGCAAAACAAGAAAACACAGGCTGGAGAGATTGCTCAATAGAAGAGTTCATACTATGGCCAAGTGTGGTGGCACATGCCTTCAACCCAGGCAGACGCAAGTGCATTTCTGTGAGTTTGAGAGCATCCAGGCCAGTAAGGGACACACAGTAAGACCCTGTCAGAAAGAAAGAAAGAAAGAAAGAAAGAAAGAAAGAAAGAAAGAAAGAAAGAAAGAAAGAAAGAAAGAAAGAAAGAAAGAAAGAAAGAAAGAAAGAAAGAAAGAAAGAAAGAAAGAAAGAAAGAAAGAAAGAAAGCAGTATCGGGAGTTCCAGGCCTGATGGGCTACAGAGAGATCCTGTCTGAGAGAGAGAGAGAGAGAGAGAGAGAGAGAGAGAGAAAGAAAAAAGAAGAAGCAGGGCGTGGGGTAGGCTGAAGAGATGGCTCAGAGGTTAAGAGCACATCCCAGAGTGCACATGATGGCTCACAACCACCTGTAACTTCAGTTCCAGAGTATCAGACATTATGTTCTGGTCTTTGCCAGAACTGCACACATGTGTTGTGCCTACATACACTGAGGATCACACACACATACACATCAAATAAAATAAGTAAAATCTTAGGGAAAAAATAGAGTGCATACTGCTCTTACAGAGGACCCAAATTCAGTCTCTAGCACCCACATTGGGGTTAGGTACTCAGTACATGCAGGGCCAACATTAGCTGGTCTTTGCTGATTTCCAGTCTGCAGGGCATGTCCATAAGAATGGAGCTGAGCAGGTGCTGGTGCTCACCCTGGTGACCCCACAGGGGACTGTCTGCCCTGCTGTGCCCACTCACCCTCCCCTCCCTCTGTGCCAGACATCAGCGGCCCCATCATCCTTCAAACTTACCGGGCCATCGCAGATTATGAGAAGAGCTCGGGCACAGAGATGACAGTGTCTACAGGAGACGTGGTGGACGTGGTGGAAAAGAGCGAGAGCGGTCAGGCCTCCCACATGCCTCGGGCCTTCTTCCCCTTGGGCTGGGATCCCACAGCCACAAATTCCTTTTGGAGGACCAAGCAGCCTGTGGCCTCCATCTGAGGCCAAGACTGCACTTAGGGGTGTGGTCCAACCTGCTCATTGCAAAGGGCTCTGGCTAGCTTGTATTGGGGAGTTGGGTGTCACACTTGGGTGACATTACTGATTGTATCTGTGATCTGTTTCTGTGACCTCACCACACTCATGGCTGAGGAAGGCTGCTAGGTACCGCCCCTCACGTACCTTTCCACACCCCTGGCACAGGCTGGTGGTTTTGCCAAATGAAGATGAAGCGAGGCTGGGTCCCTGCATCCTATTTGGAACCCCTGGACAGTCCTGATGAGGCAGAGGACCCAGAGCCCAACTATGCGGGTACCTCCTGCCCTCCAAGTCTAAGGGTGTGGGAGAAAGGGGAGGAGGCCTATGGGGACATTTGCAAGCCAGTGTGCTTTGGGGGTTCATTCATGATTTTTAGGTTGGAGAACTGGATAGATGGTGATGTTGTTGGTCAGGATGGAAAAGTAGGCAGAGCAGTGGGAGGAAGAGTGAAAGATGAGTCAGGATCATGTGAGCAGTCTGGAGTCTGTCCAATGGGACCAGAAGGCTGAGCTGGCCCATGCTGGGAGTACAGTGATGTCTGAGGGGGAAGCTGGCAGCTCCAGGGCTCCATGTGGCCTGTGTTGAGTTTGAAGGTAACATTGGTGGGTCATGTTTTAAAACTGAGATTTCCTCTGTCATCCCAGCTGCTTAGGAGGCTGAGACAGGAGGGTCTCAAGTTGAAGGCCTGCTCAGGCCACAGAGTCAGTTCCAATCTAAAGCCTTAATGAGACTGTTGGAAAGAAAAAAAAAAAAAAGATTTAAAAGGGTTGGGGTGTGGCTCAGTGGTAGAGCACCTGCCTAGAATGCCCTAATGAGGTAAAGCACTTGCCTGGAGTCCCCAGTGGGGGCCTGGGGTGGGAGCTCAGAGGCTGAATACTGAAATAGCATGTTCAAGGCCTAGGGTTCCATCCCCAGTACTGAAATAAATAAATATATAAAAAATTTAAAACACCTAGAGAGGGAGACTGAGGGGCAGATTTGAGGGGGGCAGACAAGGGGGTTGTGGGTTCCCAGTGGTGACTGGGCAGCTGGAGGAAGCCTGAGGCCCAGGGAGGAGAGTGGGGTGGAGTGTGGGAGCCACACTCTCTCACCCACCTTGTGCTCCCTCCCTGGACCAGGTGAGTCATATGTGACCATTAAAGCCTACACTGCAGTGGAGGAGGATGAGGTGTCCCTGTCCCAGGGTGAAGCCATTGAGGTTATTCATAAGCTCCTGGACGGCTGGTGGGTGGTCAGGTAGGAGAGCCCTTCTCCCTGTGCACACCCACCTGAGTGTGCTGGGGGGGAGGGCGGGACAGAGCTTGGGCTCCGCACTGATTTGACTGTGTGGTTCTTGGGAGGGGGTTCTTCTTCCCTTCCTGGTCCCTGAGTTTCATCCTTAGGACCAGAAACCAAACAACAAAAGTAAAACAAGGAAGAAGGGAAACTGACACCTAGAATTTTGCATGTCTCTCTCACACACACACACACACACACACACACACACACACACACAGATACACAGATAAGGAAACTGAGGTGGGCCTGCGGGGTCTAGGTGTTTGCAATCTCCCAGCTTGCATTCGGCCCCAAGGGAGGAGGTGCTCAGAAGCCCCCAGCTCTGTGCACAGCCCACCACGTCTGCCTGAGCCTCCAGAGCAGCCTATCTTGCAGGAAAGGGGACGCCACCGGCTACTTCCCATCCATGTACCTACAGAAGGCTGGGGAGGAGATAAGCCAGGCCCAACGACAGATCAGGAGCCGAGGGGCGCCACCGCGCAGGTGAGGGGCAGGGCTGGGGGTTGCCCACCCGGATGCCACCGGTTCCTGGTAGGGTGGGCCCCAGCAGGTCCAGTGCTGTGCCTTCTAGCTGCTGGGTGTGACAGACGCAGGGTGGACATGGGGCAGGCGGGTCTGTCCTTCGGGCTGGTGGGTGAGGCCCGGGGCGGTCCCGACAGGCTTCCCCGGAGTGGGGATAGGCTGAAGACCAGCGTGGGCGTGGGAAAGTGGCCTGGGCTCTGCGTCTACAGAGGGGCAAGAGCATCAACCACCACCCCCATCCATGCCCTTGCTGCATCCCACTTGCAGAGACCAGTCTTAGAACTTTATGGGTGCTACTGTCCCCCGGTACCCTACTTTCACGCCCAGGGGTGCGCACCCGAGTTCCCTGACGCAGGGACTCCAGGGTATGACGACCTCTGCGTGCTCCTTGCAGGTCGACCATCCGCAACGCGCAGAGCATCCACCAGCGGTCCCGGAAGCGCCTTAGCCAAGACACCTATCGCCGCAATAGCGTGCGATTCCTGCAGCAGCGCCGCAGGCCTGCGCGACCAGGGCCGCAGAGTTCAGAGAGCACGCAACGTGAGCCCCGCGGGGTGGGGCAGGAACTGGGAAAGTGGCCACAGTGTGCACCGGTGGGGCCAGAGTGGGCCTGCAGTCAGGGAGCGGGCCACAGCTGGAGGCCGGGAGAGCGGGAGAGGGCGTAGCCAGACTACGCAGAGGCGGAGCTGAGGGTGTGGCCAGGGTTAGGGGCCGAGCTAACACTGAAGGGCCTGGGCTGCGGGGAAGGTGCAGCACCTGGAGGGTGTGGCTTGAGGAGCTCGGGGCAGAGTGCCCTCTGGGGACCAGACCCGAAAGGTCCTGATGGAGCCTCTGGGCAAGTCTAGATAATGGAGCGGAGCCTGGGACTTGGAGGCGGAGCCAGATGACACGTGGACTTCTGACGCACCTGTGTTTGCAGAGAATCAGTCTTCTCCGCGCTCCAAGCCGCAGCCGGCGGTGCCCCCAAGACCCAGTGCGGACCTCATCCTGCACCGCTGCAGCGAGAGCACCAAGAGGAAGCTGGCATCTACCGTGTGAGGCCCGGGAGCCGCCCCCATCCCTGTATATAGCGCCAGGGGTCAGAGGCTGGAGCGCCCCCCCCCCCCCCCCCCCGGCCTTCTTCAATATATGGAGTGGACAGAGTTTCTGCAGCTAAGAACCAGGCTGCGCTTCGCCTCAGGGGTCAATTGCCCAGGACCTGGGGATGTTGCTCAATGGTTTGAACATAGGCCACACTGGTCCGCGTAGAGATGAGAGAAAGCTAACCAGGGCGAAGGACTGAGAAGCCGCTGGAGCGCACTGGTGGGATTTCACAGAAGGCCTGCAGGGAAAGGACAGCACCAACACATAAAACTGGAAAAATCGAGCGCAGACCCAGCCCCTCCGTTGTTCACTTGCTCATTGTTGTTTAAATACATTACAAAAATACTTTCTGCACTTTTGTTTTTGGAAGCAGGCTCTCACTATATTCCAGGCTGGCCTTGATCCTCTGGCCTCAGGCTACTGAACGCTGGGATTAGAGCCCACTTTTCCTTCCGCTGTTTTTTTTTTTGTTTGTTTTTTTTTCCCCCTAAACTGAAATCCTGATGAAACGTTTCCCTTGGTTGTTTTTGGACAGGGGTGGGGGGTGCGTGGGAGGGATGTTGATTCAGGATCTCATGAAGCCAAGGCTGGCCTCCAAGTATGTAAGGGAGAATGACCTTGAACTCCAGGTCGTCCTGCCAACACCCTCTGGGTGCTGAGATTTCGAGTGTGCCACCACCCCCCCGGGTCCCAGTTTCTCTGTTCGCGGTCTTGTGGTAGGCGCCTGTCCCCGCCTCAGCATCTCCAAAGGGGTGGGGAAGGTTGGCCGGGCAAGGGTGCTGTGAAGCCTGCCAGAGAGCCTGGGATGAGCACGCCTGCGGGTGCCAGCCGGTCGGGGCACCCGTCTGACGATCCAGGCGTCGTGCTGGCCTTGCTCCAGGGTCTCTGGTTTTGAGACAAAGCAACCAATGCCAAGCAAATGCAGGCGTTTCTCTTAGGGTCATACTGCCTTTGAGGAGACGGAGCCGATCCGAGACTCAGACTGCCACAGTGCCCGGGCGCGCATGGTCTATAGATCACGTTTGAAGCTTGGTGCCAGAGGGCTGCTTAAAAAGGGCATGCGCACACAGGTGCTGGCGCAGCGGAGTAGCGGTAGGGAGACGTTGGCCTGACCAGCAGCTCTTTATCCTGCCCATACACACATACCCTGCCCCGGGGAACAGCACCAAATCCTGCCCCAGGCCCCGAACTGTCCCCGCCCCATCCACCCCACCTAACCACTCCCAAATGTTCGGGTCTGCGGACATCCCATTCATTGCCATGGCTACTGAAGCCCACCCTGTCAATCACTCCACCCTTTCTCGCAGTCTGGCCTTAGTCACACGGGTGGTCGCGAGTGTCAACGGCCACCGGGTCCCAAATCACATTCCAGCGTAAAGGAATCTGAAGCCAAGCTTGTTGGCCGAGCCCATGATCCCAGTGCTTGGAGGCTGAAGCAGGAGTGTCTAGATTTCTAGGTCAGCCTGGCCTGATTAAAGAGGAAGTAAGGAGATGGGAGGTGACAGAAGGGAGGGGGGAAGAGGAGGAGGAAGAAGAAGGAGGGGGAGGAGGGAAGAGGCCTCAAGGTGCCTTGTCTCTTCAGTCTGTGTTACTCATTGTGGGGTCTGCATTTTACCCGACCTGTCCAGCACCAGGCACACTGTCCTGGCATTCTCTACATGAGTGTCTCCATTTGACTCTCCTTAAACTCCGGTGTGCCTGACCACAGCGCATGACAGGATAAACTGGGGGAGACACCTGTGTGTGCACTGCACCCCTCAACAGACACATCTGTCTTCCTCTGTGGGTTGACTGAAACTTCAAGGGTGCCAGGCAGCTACATGTGAAGGAGCCACAGGTAAATCAGACATAAGAAACGTGAATGATGGGAAATACAGCAATTCTCACTTTTGTTTTAACTGAATTACAGCCAGGCACAGAAATGTCATACAAACGGGTATGGTATTGCAAATTAGGTTTCCAAAGTGGAAAAACATGGGGAAAACTGAAAGATTTCAGTCTGTTCTCATCTCACAATCTATTATTGGACCTGGAACATTCTAGGTTTCCACACCACATGATACAGGGATGAGGCCACATTTTCTGGTCTTTCTCTTTTCTTTCCTTCTTTTTCTTTCTCTTGTTATTTTTCTCTTTTGATCAAGACAGGGTCTTACCATGTAGCCCAGGCTGATCTCAGACTCATGATCCTGCTGCCTCTGCCTCCCCGGTGTTGGGATTACAGGCTTGGGCCTCTGCGGCCAGCTAGTTTTCATCCATCACGTTTTACCTGGAGCGAGGTGCCCCACTGCACCTCCTTCTTGCTCAGCTTCATGATGGAGAAGAGCTGCTCACAGATGTAAGTGCTGCCGAACATGGACAGGATCCTGGCACAGTGGCTCCTGTACCTGGGGTAGCTGCTCCATAGGTGCTTGTGGAACTCAGGGACCCCCAGCTTGTCATATTTGCTTCGCAGCACTGTGTTGCACTGCAGGTCAATCACCTCCATTTGCAGCTCCTCGCACACGCTGTCGATCTTGGTAGAGAACGGGGAGCTGAACAGGGTGAGCTCGCTCTCATACACTTTGAAGTCTGACAGGCGCTTCTGGAAGTCGGCTTTCAGTTCAGCAATCTTAGGGATATAGTTGAGGCCGTCACTCTCACTCTGGGACACAGATCTCAGTGTGGGGAAATGCGCCAGGTTGTTCCTGGCCAAGTGTGTCTCCCACAGACACAGCTTGGCCAGGAAGGCACGGATAAAGTCGTACATCTGTGTCACAACCTGTGAGTGGCCTTGGAGAGAGACGTCCAGTGTGTTGAGATGCGTGGTTATGTCCACGAGGAAGGCCAAGTCCAGGATCCAGTCTCGGGAGCTGAGCTGTGGCACAGGTTTCCCTCGGGAAGACATGAAGGAGTCAATTTCTTCCAAGGATTCAAAGAATCTCTGGAGGACCAGGCCACGGCTGAGCCACTTGATGCCAGTGTGGTACAGCAGACTGCCATACTGGCTGTCCAGCTCATACAATAGTGTGGTGAACTCGCCATGGTTGAGGCCCCGAGAGCAAATCCAGTTCACAGAGTCTACCACCACGTCCATGACATGGCCCATCTTTAGCCTCTGGGAGCAGAGTGCCTCAGGGTGGATGATGCAGCACACAGACTTGAGGTCGGAGCCCTTGCAGCTCATGGCTGCCCTGGACCTGAGCTTTGTCACCAGCCCACTGTTGGCATCCACCATGGCTGGGGTGCCTGTGGAGGCCACACTCACCAGCTTAGACCAGTCGATGTTGAATTTCCTCAGACTCTTCTCTACTCGGGAAAATACCTCATTCCCTGATTTGACACCTGTCATGGGTACTGTGTCCAAGAGTTCCTCAGATGCGTCAAAGCTGTCATCAACACCCCGAATGAAGATGGCCAGCTGGGTGGTGTCATTGATGTCTGTGATCTCATCAATGGCGAGAGAATAGGCCACAAAGGAGCGGATTTTTTCTCGTAACTTCTCCCACAAGCTCCCGGCTGTGTCTTCCATGGGCTGTGCCCCAGAGTTCCCATGTGGGCCTCTGTTGGCAATGGCTGGCTTTGGCTCAGGGCCTGGAGCTTCTGAGGACCCCAGGAGATATCTGTGCAGTGTCCTCTTGAGCTCTCGGAGCTTGTCCTCCCGCATCTGCTCTGTGTACTGGTCATAGTGCTTGCTGTGGTTGGTCTGGTAGTGGCGCCTAAGGTTGTACTCCTTAGACACAGACATGCTCTGCTTGCAGATTAGACATGTGGGGATGTTCTGCACCTCCACAAAGAAGTAGGCCCGCTCCCATTTCTCCTGGAAGATGCGGCCCTCCTGGTCTATCTTCCGTTTCCCTACTTTGGAGAGACATGGAAATGGTAGTTTTGCCTCTCCTTTGCTCTGTTTTGTTGGTTTGTTTTTGACACAGGGTCTCATGTAGCCCAGGTTGGCCTCCAACTCTCTGTAGCCAAGGATGATTTCAAACTCCTGGTCCTCCTGCCTCCACCTCCCAAGCGCTGGGATGACAGGCGTGTACTACCACACTTGGTTTCTCTCTGGTTTTTTTTTTTTTTTTGCTTTTGCTTTTTGAGACAGGGTCTCCCTATGTAGTTATGTAGTCCAGGATGACCTTGAACTCAAGATTGGCCTGCCTCTGCCTCCTGAGTTCTGGGATTAAAGGTATGCACCACCGTGCCCAGCTTCTCTTTCTTTTTAAAACAGGGTTTGGGGGCTGGAGAGATGGCTCAGCAGTTAAAAGAGCAATGACTGCTCTTGCAGAGGACCCGGGTTCGATTACCAGTACCCACATGGCAGCTATGAACTGTCCTTAACTCCATTTCCAGAGGAATCTGAAGCCCTCTTCTGACCTCTGAGGCATTGCACAATATGGGTGCACTCACATACATGCAGGCAATACATTCATACACATTAAAAAAAAAAAAGACAGGGTTTTACTTTGTAGCACAGGCTACAGATATGTAGGGAGAATGACCTTGAACTCCTGATCCTCCTGCCTCAGTCTCCTGAGTGCTGGGATCACAGGTGTGTGCTACCACACCCAACTTCCAAGAGAAGTCTGAAGTAACACAGATGGGACCAAGCAGAGGCATAGGCTTACCTGCTGAAAAGACCCAGGAGCCATGTTCAGAACCCACCTAATTCATGTGATAGTGTGTTTGAGTGTGCATATGTTGCTGGGGTTTGTGTTTGTTAATCTCTTTTGGCTCTTTGAGACAGGGTCTCACTCTGTAGTCCAGGCTGGCCTAGAAATTACCAAAGCCTCCAGGCTCAACATCACTAGTGCTGGAATTACTGGTATGAACCATATGTGGGTGTTTTGAGAGACCCTAACCTATGAAGGGAAGCAAAATAGTTCCTGAGAACACAAATATGAAAATTTATTTTATGAAAATGTAGCTGAGGGCTGGGGATGTGGCTCAGTTGGGAGAATGCTTGCTTGGCATTCATGAAGCCCTGGGTTTGATCTCCATCACCCCAGAAAACCAGGTAAGGTGTCATAAGTCTAATCCCAGCACTCGGGAGGTTGACACAGGAGGATTATTTTGAGTTTGAGGCCAGTCTGGCTTACTTAAGTTCTAGGCCAGGCTGGGACTGCAGGACTGAGATACTATCTCAAAAAACCAATCAAAAAGGAAATAAAATGCAGACCAGACCAGGGGGGCTGGAGATGGCTTAGCAGTTAAGAGCCTGCTGTTCTTCCAGAGAACCTGAGTTCCATTCTCAGCACCCATGTCTAGAGGCTCATGACTGCCTGTTACTCCAGCTCTAAGGGATCTGATGTCCTCTTCTGGTCTCTGCAGGCACTGCATGCACATAGACTTGTAAATTAAAAAATACACATGCAGACTAGGGCTGGGGATACAGATCAAGGGTAGAGCAGTTGCTTAGCCAGTGTGTAACCCTGGGGATCATGCCCAGCCCTGCAAAAAGAGAAACCAACAAAAAGGAAAACATTTTAAAGCCCCCATTCTTGACTGAAAGGCTCCAGAGTCCAGAAGTGAAGGCTCCCTGGTGAGTGCCCACCACGACACTCCACACCAACAGGTCCACAACCTTCATACTACGCAGTGTACTCACCGTTACTAAGTTCAAGTCCAGGCAGTGGTCTGCAGAGAAAGAGACACATGTGAATGCCACAAGGCTTGCTTTCCTTTTCCTGTCCCTTTAACTCCCACACAGATTTCTAATTAAGTGTCAATACAACTCTAGGTGTAGTAGGAGGTTACACTAAGGGGGGCTGCCCATGATGGCCTGTGAGATGGCTCAGCAGGTAAAGGTGCTTGCTGCTAAGCCTGATGACTTGAGTTCAACCCCCAGGAACCACATGATGGAAAGACAGAAGTTGACTCCCAGAAGATGTCTTCTGACCTTCACACATGCGTACCATGACATAAATAAAATGATAATAAGGGGCTGGAGAGATGGCTCAGCGGTTAAGAACACTGGCTATTCTTGCAGAGGACCCAGGTTCAAATCCCAGCACCCACATGGCAGCTAACGACTGTCCATAACTCCAGTTCCAGGGGATCCAACAGCCTCTTCTGTCCTCCGTAGGCAGTCCACTTACCTACACGCAGGCAATACACACATACACATAAAATAAAAATAATAAATAAAATAAAAAATAATAAAAATAAGAAGCAGGGACTGAAGAGATGGCTCAGCAGTTAAGAGCAGTGGTTGCTCTTAACTGTTTCCTTTTCCAGCACCCAAATGGTGGCTAACAATTGTACATAACTCCAGTTTCAGGGGATCTGATGCCCTCTTCTGGTCTCCATGGGCACTGCACACACAGGTGCACTTATATACAAGCAGGTAAAACACTCATATACATATAATAAGAATAAATAATTAGGGGCTGGAGAGATGGCTCTGTGGTTAAGAACACTGGTTGTTCTTGCAAAAGACCTGGGTTCGAATCCAAACACCCACATGGCAGCTAACAACTGTCTGTAACTGCAGTTCCAGGGGATCTGATGGCCTCTTCTGTCCTCCAAGGGCACTGCATGACACGAGTGCACTTACCTACATGCAGGCAATACACTCATACACATAAAAACAATAAATAACACTCCCATCCTCAGACCTCTTGGGAACAACTCAGTGCCTTTCTTGGGCCCCAGGAGCACCGCTTCTGGACCTGGCCCCGCCCTCACCTCTCTCTGCTTCCCGGGACCTG
>NW_008354022.1:3809068-3816520 GCF_000622305.1 Nannospalax galili | reverse complement strand
CAGGGTTTATACTGAGTTCAATATTGTATAACTGTATTAATTAACTGTGAAATCTAAAAATTTACAGCCACTTTTGAAAGAGATGTACCCTTGCTCTGGAATGTGTTACTGAATATGTTAAAGTTGTAATGAAATGCTTTTTTTAAAAAAAAAAAACTTGAAAATAAAATTTGAAAATTAAAAAAAAAAACAATAAATAAAATCTTGGCTGGGCGTGGTGGTGCATGCCTTTAATCCCGGCACTTGGGAGGCAGAGGCAGGCAGATCTCTGTGAGTTCAAGGCCAGCCTGGTCTCCATAGTGCATGCCAGGACAGCTGGGGCTACAGGGAGACCCTGTCTCAAAAAAGACGAAAAAAAAAAAAAAAGGAATAAAAGAAACAAGAATAGATGTAGAAGCGGAAGACAGTGAGGGGCATTTGAGCACCATGGCTCTGAAACGAAGTGCAACTTCACCCCTGCCCCACCGCCTGGACTAGCCCCACCTGGCAGCTCTAACCTGCAGCTTCCTTCTCACATGGGAGCCTGGGACTCTCACTCACCTGATGACTGTGAACTTGATGAAGTCCGCAGCATCCAGAATCCTCTTCATGGAGCTTATTTCCAGGTACCCAGGGGCTTTGAACACCACCCCTGGGGGCAGGCCATCAATCACCACGCAGCCAGGGTTGAAGGTGATCTTTCTGTAGGGAACCTTCACTGGGAAGTCCACGCCTATGGCCTCTCCTGTGGTCAGAGGTCAGAGGTGCAGCACAAAACAGGATCTTATCTTTTTTTATATTCCTGTCTTACATTTCTTTTCTTTTTTTTGAGACAGAGTCTATATAGCCCAGGCTAGCCTTGAATTCACAGCAATCCTCCTGTCTCAGCATCCAAAGTACTGGGGTTATAAGTGTGCATAGCCATGGCTAGCTGACCACATTTTATATTTCATGTCAAGATTTAATGCCAGGCATGGTGTTGATGCCTTCAAATCCAGCACTTTGGAGGCAGAGGCAAGAGGATTTCTGTGAGTTCCAGGCCAGCCTGGTCTATATAGTGAGTTCTATGCTAGCCAGGGCACACAGGGAGACCCTTTCTCAAAGAGTAAAAAAAAAAACTTAAGCTGGGCCTGGAGGTGCACACCTGTAATCTTATCTAGTTAGGAGGCTCTATTAGGAGGATCGCTTGAGCATAAATGTCCAGGCAACATAGTGCTATGCTGTTTCTCAAAATAACAAAAATAAGGAACTGGAGAGATGGGGCTCAAGACCACTGGCTGCTCCTGCAGAGGACCTAAGTTCAATTCCCAGCATGCACATGTCATCTAACAACCATGTAACTCCAGTTCCAGGTGACCTGACTCCCTCTTCTGATCTCTGTGAGCATGGCACACACATGGTATACTCACACACATACAGAAAAAACACATACACAAAAATAAATAAGATCTTAAAAACATAACAAAACAAAATAGGAAGGAAGGAAGAAGGAAATATTTTGAACTGGGTGTAATGGTGCAGGCGAGTAATTCTGGTACTTGGGGGGCTGAGGCAGGAGGGACTTGAGTGCAAGACCAGCCTGGGCTGTATAGCCACACCCTGTCCCAAAATAAATAAATAAATAAAAAAGTATTGGGGCTTCATGTCACAGTCCAGGGGCACAGCACTTTCACAGCTCAGCACTCAAATAAAAAGGGGGAAGGGTTGGAGAGCTGGCTCAGTAGTTAAGAGCACTGGCTGCTCTTGCAGAGGACCTGGGTTCGGTTCCCAGCACCCACATAGCGGCTAACAACTGTCCATAACTCCAGTTCCAGGGAATCTAATGCCCTCTTCTGACCTCTGAGGGCACTGCATGACACTGGTACACTTACACACATGCAGGAAATACACTCAATACACATAAAATTAAAAAAATTTTTTTTTAAAAAAAGGAGGGAGTAAGTTCATAAATCATGGATATACAACAATATTTGTTTACCAAATTTCCGACTGAAGAGGTCATTCACTTGTTCTCGAAGCTGCTTGATTTTTTCCATGTTTGATCCTCTCTCCTTCTCATTTTCTAAGGATAATTGAAGAACAAACCAGGCTTATTTATGCACCTTCCCCAAAAAAGGATAGGAAAAAAAAAGAAGTATACAGGAGGAAGTGTCTGTTAGCACTTTGCCTGTCTTACTATTCAGTTTCCTTTGGGCAATAATGGAGCATTTAGGAAATTTACAGATGGAAGTCATTATTGATGATAACTTTCTAAATGGCAATCCTATAGAAACAAGTTCCATCTACTTAAAAAGCACATTTCATCCCAGCACTTGGGAGGCAGAGGCAGGCGGATCTCTGTGAGTTCAAGGCCAGCCTGGTCTGCATAGTGAGTCCCAGGACAGCTGGAGCTACAGGGAGACCCTGGCTCCAAAAGACCAAACAAAAACAAAAAAACAAAACAAAAAAAACCCCACATTTCTATTTATGTGTATCCCTGTGTGGTTTTGTACATGAATGCACTTGCCACTGTCTGCCAGAAGAGGGCGTCAGATCCCCTTAGGCTGGAGTTAAAAGTACAGGTAAGCTATCTGATGTTGGTGCTGGGAACTGATTGGGTCCTCTGCAAGAGCAGTCTAAGCTCTTAACCACTGAACCATCCTCCCTAGCCCCATCCTCACATACCAGTTTTGGGAAGGTCTTCAATGCAAGGATGCTCACCTTTACTACCATGCTTCAACATCATAACAGAAACTTAGCCAAAGCAACATAACAAAATAAAGGAATGAGATACCAGGACAAGTAGGAAACGTTTTTCAATATTCTAAAATTTAATTACTTTGTATTTATCTATTTATTTGTATGTGGGTGGGCATACATGCTATAGTACACATGTAGAAGTCAGGAGACAACTTGCAGGAGTCAGTTTTCCCTTTCAACCACATGGATTCTGAGGATTAAATTCAGGTTGTCAGGTCAGGCTTTTCAGCAAGTGCCTTTACCCAACTTGCTGGCTCTAATTGTATTTTTGTATAACTAAAACAATCACATGGCTCAAAATTCAAGAGGTATAAGAGTATATTTAAAAAGGGACTAATGTCAGGCATAGTGGCTTACGCCTTTAATCCTAGCACTCGGGAGGCAGAAGCAGGTGGACCTCTGTGAGTTCAAGGCCAGCCTGGTCCTACAGCTGGTGCTACAGGGAGACCCTGTCTCAAAAAGACCAAAAAAAATTAAATTAAATTAAAAATAAATAAAAAGGGACAAATGCCAGGGGCAGTGGCACACATCTTTAATCCCAGGACTCAGGAGGCAAAGGCAGGCAGATCTTTGTGAGGCCAGCCTGGTCTACATAGCAAGTTCCAGGCTAGCTGAGGCTACAGGGAGATCCTGTCTCAAACAACAAAACAAAACAACACAACAAAAAAAAAAACAACAAAACAAAACAAGGTGTGGGGGGAGGGGTTGGAGAAGTGGCTCAGTGGTTAAGAGCACTGGCTGCTTTTACAGAGGACCCAGGTTTGATTCCCAGCACCCATATGGCGGCTACGAACTGTCCTTAACTCCAGTTCCAGGGGAATCTGAAGCCCTTTTCTGAACTCTGCAGCATTGCACAACATGGGTGCACTCACTTACATGCAGGCAATATACTCATACACATAAAATAAAGATAATAAATTTTTTTTTTCTTTTTGAGACAGGGTCTCCCTGTAGCCTCAGCTGGCCTGGAACTCTCTATGTGGACCAGGCTGGCCTTGATCTCACAGCGATCTATCTCTTTGCCTCCTGAGTGCTGGGATTAAAGGCGAGTGCCACCTGATTTGTGTGTGTGTTCTTTAATATACTCTTTTAATTTTTTTGTTAATATTTTATTTATTGGGCTGGGCGTGGTGGCACACGCCTTTAATCCAGGCACTTGGGAGGCAGAGGCAGGCGGATCTATGTGAGTCCAAGGCCAGCCTGGTCTACATAGTGAGTTCTAGGACAGATGGGGCTACAGGGAGACCTTGTCTCAAAAAAAAAAAAAAAAAAAAAAAAAAAAAACAAAGACCTGGGGCTGGTGAAAGGACAGCAGATAAGGGTGCTTCTCAGCAAATCTGATGACCTAAGTTCGATCCCTGGGACCCACATGGTAGGAGAGAACCAACTCCCACAGGTTGTCCTCTAACTTCCACACATGGCTCCCTCTCTCAAATACACACACAGAAAATAAATGTAATAAATACTTCCTCTCTCCCTCTCAACAGTTTCCTACTTGGAGAAATCACATGACTAGATTGTTTGGTAACTTTCTACACAGAACTTAAGCAGGCATATGGAGAAGATGAGATTATTCTAATGACAGCACATAAAAGCCACCTCTAGGGCGGGCATGGTGGCACACGCCTTTAATCCCAGCACTTGGGAAGCAGAGGCAGGCGGGTCTTTGTGAGTTCAAGGCCAGCCTGGTCTACATAGTGAATTCCAGGACAGCTGGGGCTACAAGGAGACCCTGTCTCAGAAAAAAAAAAAAAAAAAAAAAAAAAAAAAAGCCAGCTCTAAAGTCATCTGATTCAGTGGTAGCTGGTACTGGAAAATGACTCTAAGAATGGACTGACCAGGTAATGCCTGGGCGTGGTTGGAATAAGCCACACATCCAGTTAATATTCGCAGTTAGAATGACATTTGGTGTGTGGTACTGCAGGGTGTTATACACCCAAGTCATCATCCCTTAGTGTTCTGGTGCAACAGTACCATGAGACTCACTCATGTCATAAAATGGTTCAGACAAAATGCAAAATATAATAGAGGTCTAGGGCTGGTTCGGTGGTTAAGAGTACTTGCTGCTCCTACAGAAGACCCAGGTTTAGTTCCCAGCACCCACCTCAAGGAAAACCACCTGTAATTCCAGGTCCAGGGATAGATGCCCTCTTCTGGCTTCTGCAGGTCTACACTCATGTGACATACACACACAGAGGTAAACATAATTAAAAATTTTAAAAAGAGAAAGAAAAATATTTAAAAGAAAAAGTACAACACACGTTAATCAAAGTAAATCAACGTTCCTACCTGGAACTGTCACCTGTATGATCTTAAGCTCTTCAACACTTGCTGCTGAATTTATAATGTTAGATGGATTTACATTTCCTTAAAAGAGAAATCAAGGGTTAGAATTAATAGAGAATGAAGCCAGATCTCTAAAAATACGAAAATGAGTCCAGTGTGGTGGTGCATGCCTTTAATCTTAGCACACAGGAGGTAGAGACAGTGAGATTGAGGCCAGCCTGGTCTACATAGCAAGTTCTAGGCTAGCTGGGGCTACAGAGCCCTGTCACAAACAAAACAAAACAAACGAAATCAACCAAACAAAGTATTACTTTCCTCAGAAGCACAGACTGGATTTTTTATCCAGAAAACAGTAAGTAATGTACCTGACTGGATCTGGAATCACCTGGGAGACATACCTTGACATGCCTGTGAGGAAGTTTCTAGACTGGGTTAACTGAGGAGAGAAGACCCGCCCTGAATGTGGGCAGCACCATCCCACAGGCTGGGGTCCTAGACTGAATAAACAGGAGAAAGCGAGCTGAGCACCAGCATTCATCTCTCTCTGCTTCCTGACTGTGGACACAATGTGAGCAGCTGCCTCACATTCCTGCCACCATGCCTCCCCACCATGACGCACTGTGTCCTCAAACTGTGAGCCACATAAACCCTTATTTAAGTTGCTTTTCAAAAACAAAGATTAATTTTATTTATGGGTCTGTGTCTGCGAGAATGTGTACATGAGTACAGTGCCCTTGGAAGACAGAAGTTATCATCTGTAACTCCAGGTCCAGGAGATCTGATACCCTCTTCTAACCTCTGTGGGGACCTGCATACATGTGGCACATACACACGCAGACAAATACACATAAATTTTAAAAATTAATCTTTTTAAAAAGCTGCCAGCAAGATGGTTCAGTGAGTAGAGGTGTTTGCTATGTAAGCCTGTGATCTGAGTTCAGTCCCCAGGCCCCACATAAAGGTAGAAGGAAACCAACTCCACAAAATTGTCCTCTGATCTCCATGTTGTGTGCCATGTGTACACACACACACACACACGCACACACACACACACACACTTCAGTCCCCTTCCCACAATAATCATTTCAGACACAGTGACAGCCACCCCTGACAACATGACAATCACACGTGCTTGGGCAGCTCACCTTCCATCTTCACATCAGCCTCAGGGTCCTTGTTTGCCTCTGAAGAGACCAGAGGAGTAGACTCTAGGAAAACAAAATTACTACATGACATTCATTATTAAGAAATCTCAGGTTCTGCCAGACATAGTGGTGTATGCATTTAATCCCAGCACTAGGGAGGTAGGGACAGCAGATCTCTATGATCCCAAGGCCAGCCTGGTCTATGTAGTGAGTTCCAGCCCAGCTGGGGTACAGGGAGCTCTTGTCTCAAAAACAAAACAAAAGCAAAAACAAATCTGACACATCCTGGTGGGTGTTTTGTTTCACTTTGAGGCTGGCCTCATCTTGGAATTTTAAGGAGGCATTTTATACATAATAAACACAAAGTGAATTATAATTTTTTACAAGATCATCATAGGGCACCAACAGATAATTTCAAGATAGGGGCTATGGCTCTGGGTAGAATGACTGCCTAGCACACAGAAAGCCAGGTTCCAGCCCCAGCACCACATAATGACCATAAGATGAAGGTCATCCTTGGCTACACAGGAAATTTGAAGCCAGTCTGGGTTACATGAAACCCTGTGTTCAAAAAGGAAAAAATGAGAATTCTATACAGCATCCTCTTATGAAGGATGAGGGGAGGCAGAAATTTCTAGGTACTATCAAACAATAGACAGAGCTCCTCAAATAAATCCACAGATGCTGAGTCTGTTTGGGGGCAGAGGGAATCATGCAGCCATAGTGCTTTTTGGAGTTATAAGGAATTACTAGAGGGGCTAGAGAGATGGCTCAGCAACTAAGAGCACTGGCTGCTTTTGCAGAAGACCTGGGTTCAGTGTCTAGCACCCACATGGTGGCTAAGGACCATCAGTAACTCCAGTTCCAGGGAATCTGATGCCTTCTTCCTGCTTCTGCAGGCACTGCATGCATGCAGGCAAAACACTCTTATACATAAAAAACAATTAAACATACTCTTTAAAAGAAGATGTAGGCCACGGTGGTGATTCCTGTCACCCCAGCACTCAGGAGGCAGCAGCACTACCTCGTGCACAGGCCAGCCTCAACTACACAGTGAGCCCAACGCTTGAGCTGAGACCTCTCCAAAGACACGCTGCAGGCACTGCATGCATGCAGGCAAAACACTCTTATACATAAAAAACAATTAAACATACTCTTTAAAAGAAGATGTAGGCCACGGTGGTGATTCCTGTCACCCCAGCACTCAGGAGGCAGCAGCACTACCTCGTGCACAGGCCAGCCTCAACTACACAGTGAGCCCAACGCTTGAGCTGAGACCTCTCCAAAGACACGCAAAAAAGAC
>NW_008354022.1:3803442-3809004 GCF_000622305.1 Nannospalax galili | reverse complement strand
TGCAGCACAGGGCTAGGGGTGGGGTGGGGTTGGGGTGGGGTTTGGGTGGGGGTAGTGAGTGAGAGGTTCCCTAGGAAGCCACTTTGTTTCCCAACATCTGTGTTAGGGGAGGGGGATGTATTTCATCTTACTAACCCTCCATCGGAACTTCCATTTCTATGACTTCATTTCGTGTGGAGTGCTGGCTTCCTGAAAGAATGAATGCACATGACACCAGAAGAAACACGGTGCATAAAGAAGCCACTGAGGCTGGCAAGATAGCTCAGAGAGTAAAGGTGCTTGCAGCCAAGCCTGGTGACCCGACTTTGATCCCCAGGACAAACATGGTAGAAGGAGAGAGTGGACTACAGCAAGTTGTCCTCTGACCGCTACACACATACCTTGACACTCTAGCACCCCGCCCCCCCGCCAAATGTATAAAAACGTAGTAAAAATTTTAGAAAAAACGGGGCTGGAGAGATGGTTCAGCAGTTAAGAGAACTTGCTGCTGTTGCAGAGGACCTGGGTTCAGATCCCAGCACCCACATGGTGGCTAATAATCGTCTGTAACTCTAGTTCCAGGATATCTAACACGCTCTTCTAACCTCTTCTGGTATTAAACACACATGGTACATATACAGACAAGCAGGCAAAACATTCATACAAGTAAAATAACAAATAAAAGCTGGGTGTGGTGGTGCACGCCTTTAATTCCAGCACTCAGGAGGCAGAGGCAGGTATAACTCTGCGAAATCAAGGCCTGGTCTACATAGTGAGTTCCAGGCCAGTTGGGGCTGCAGGGATACCCTGTCTCAAAAAAACCCCAAACAAACAGGGGCTAGAGCGCTGCCTGCTCTTATAGAGGACCCAGGTTTGGTTCCCAGCACCTACACAGTGGCTAACAACCATTCACAACTCCAGTTCCAGGGGATCCAACACCCTTTTCCTACCTCCGTGGGCATTACACGACACAGGTGCACTTACAGACACAGGCAATACACTCATACACATAAAAATTTTTAAAAATATATTAAAAATACCCACAAACAAACAAAAATCCCCAAGAACAACAAAAAAAAACAAAAAAAATTTTGGGAGGGGGGTTAGTTTTTTTTTGAGACAGGGTCTCACTTTGTAGCCCTGGCTGGCCTAGAAAATTTGCCATGTAGACCAGCCTGGCCTTGAACTCACAGAGATCCTCCTGCCTCTGCCTGCCAAGTACTGAGATTAATGGCATGGGCCACCATGCCCATCAATAAACAAAAGTTTTTTAAAAAATTTAGAAACAAGAAGTCACTGAATACAATGGAAACAATTCAAGGGCTGGTCTGTAGCTCAGTTGGTAAGAGTGCTTGCCTAGCATGCACAAAGCCCTGGGTTCCATCTCTAGCACTACATAAACTTAACTCTAGCACTATGGAGGTAGAAGCAGGAGGATCAGGAGTTCAAGGTTATCCCAAGCCATATAGCAAGTTTGAGGCCAGCCTGGGCTACATGAAATCCTATATCAAAACAACAACAAAAACAAAAAACAAAAAATACCTGAAGTCAGGTATGATGTCACATACCTTTTAGCCTAACATGTGAAAGGCAAAGAAAGGCAGATCTCTGTGAGAGCAGCCTGGTCTACATAGCAAGTTTCAGACCAGCTAGGGTTACAGGGAGATTCTGTCTTAAAATAACCAGCCCCCCCGAAAATAAAACCCCCCAAACTGAGCAGTCACTTACAGTAGTGTGCTGGATAGCTTTAGTGTCAACTTGACACACCTGGGTTGAGGGAGCCTCAATTGGGGAATTTCCTCTATTGGACTGGCCTGTTGGACATCTTCTTGAATATTGAGGGAGTGATGTGGGAGGACCCAGCCCACTGTGGGTGGTGCCACCCCTGGGCAGGTGGGCCTGTGTTGTATAAGAAAGCAGGCTGAGCAGGGGCCACAGGAGCAAGCCAGTAAGCAGTGCTCCTCCATGGCCTGTGCTCCAGCTCCTGCTTCCAGGTTCCTGCCCTGAGTTCCTGCCTTGGGCTCCCTGATAAACTGTGACCTGGGATATGTAAGCTAAATAAACCCTTTCTTCCCAAAGTTGGTATTGGTCAGAGTATTTTGTCACAGCAATGGAGAACAAACTAGGACAAGTAGTATGGATGACTACAAACACCTGCACCACTGCAAAGTGAGATTTCTTTTTCTATATTTTAAAAAAATGTATCTATTTTATGTGTATGAGTGTTTGCCCGCATGTATGTAAATGTACCTGTGTGCACAATGCCCACGGAGGTCAGAAGACAGCATCAGATCCCCTAGAACTGGAGTAAGGATGGCTGTTAGCCACCATGTGGGTGCTGGGAACTGAATCCAGGTACTCTTCATAACAGTCAGTGTTCTTAACCACTGAGCCATCTCTCTAGACCGTTTTTTATAAATTTTGAAGGCAGGGTCTCATGCAGCCCCAGGTAGCCTTAACTTACTATGTAGCTGAGGATGACCTTGAACTCTTGACCCTCCCACTTCCATCTTCTGAGTGCTGGGATTACAGGTGTAGACCACCATGCCCCATTGAAAGTAAGCTAAAATGAATTTGCCCTATAACTTGAAAGGCAGCATGCTAGATCTAGTCAACACATATACATCCTCTCTGTGGGGTGTGTGTGTGTGTGTGTGTGTGTGTGTGTGTGTGAGTGGTGTATGTGCACATATGTGGCTGGTGCAGCTGTCTGTGTGCACTTGCAGACACCACAGGAGGACAAGGGGTGTCCTGTCCTGCTCTGTCACGCTCTACCTTATTCCCTGAGACAGGGTCTCTCACTGAAGCTGGAGCTGGGCTGGTGACCAGCTAGCCTCAGCGATCTTGTCCCTGCCACAGCAACACTGGGGTTACAGGTGCACACAAGACGACACCCAACTTTTACTTGGGTGCTGGGGATTTGAACTCAGGTCCTTATGCTTGCACAGCAAGTGCTCTTATGCACTGAGCCATTCCACCACGTCCCTTTGCTCGTCTTTAGCAGTTCTCAGATGGGTAGCGATTGCCATTTTCCATCATGATGAAGTACCAGTCAAACAGCATTACCTTGCCTACTGCATGGATCGTAACTGGGGTCCTCCGACTCTTTCTTGATTGATATGGCTGCTGCTTTCACTGAAGTACCTGTGAGTGCAACGGAGATCAGTCAGGTCAAAGCAGCCACAGCCAGCTAGGAAACATCAGGTCTGAGGGTATGGTGCTCCACGTCTGCCTGCCCACCACTCAGGGTCTCTCACTGGAGCTGGAGCTGGGCTGGTGACCAGCTAGCCTCAGCAATCACATCCCTGCCACAGCAACACTGGGGTTACAGGTGCACACATGAGACCACACCCAAGGCTGAGGCTGGGGTACCAGAAGTTCAAGATCACCTTTGGCTAACAGTGAATTTGAGGCCAGCATGGGCTACATAAAACTCTATCTCAATAAGGGGAGGAGGAAGGGAGGGAAAAAGAGGGGAAGAGAGAGCAGAAAGGTTTTGCCTCACTGATTTGGAACCAGTCCATGATAGCCAGTACTGCTCCGTGCCTGTGATGAGGCAGAATCCCATGGCAGAGAACTGCTCATGGTCATCACCAGGAAGGAAAAGCTAAGGATGTGGCCCAGATCCCACAGTCCCCTTCCAGGACACACCTCCAATGACCTAAGACCTCCCAGTAGGCCACCCCTCCCCACAGTGCATCACTGGGGACCTTTTGGGGACATTCCAGGTCATACTACAGCAGTAGCTCTGAGAAAATCCAGCAGAACAAAGAGGAATGCAGCTGAACAGACTGAGCGGTGGAGTGCCGTCTTGAAATCTCGCATGGTTAGCCCTGATGCTGGAGGCTTCACTGGTCTCAGTTGTTTGGCTTGGGTCTTGGTCAATTTTTTTTTTAATCCAAAAACAAGGGGCAGGAGAGATGCTCAGTGCTTAAGATCACTGGCTGCTCTTGCATAGGACCTGGGTTCAGATCCCAGCACCCACATGGAGGCTAACCATCTGTAACTCCAGTTCCAGGAGTCCACTGCCCTTTTCTGGCATCTACAGAGTACACATACTTAGATGCAGGCAAACACTCATACTCATAAAAGTAAATCTTTCTAAAAATCCAAAAGCCGTATGGCGGGTGGAGAGATTGCTTAGTGGTTAGAGCATCTTCTGTGCAATCATGAGAACTGGTGTTCAGATCGCAGCACCTACACAAGCTAGGCATCACATGCATGCCCACAACCTCAACTCCAAGCAGACTGAGAGGGAAGGACTGCCGGGGGGCTTGCTGCCTTCCAGCTTAGCTAATAAAACAGGAGTCCCAGGTTCAGGGAGACCCTGCCTGCCTCAAAGGAATAGGTGGAGTGGCAGAGGACACCTAACACCCTCTTCACACACACACACACGTGATGATGTTTCACACCTGTGCTCTATCTCAATACTTCAGAGGCTGAGGGAGGGGGATCCATTTCAAGCCTGAGACTCTGTCTCAGCCTGAAAAAATGTTCCCAAATCTGACAAAATCCAAAATTGGTGGCACTTCTGGAACCAAACTTTATTATTATTATTATTATTATATTTTAGTTATTTATTTATCGTGTGTGCATGTGTGTATGTCACAGTATACATGCGGAGGTTAGAGCACAACTTGTGAGTCAGTTCTCTCCTTCCACCATGTAGATCCCGGGGATCAAACTCAGGTCATCAGGCTTGAAACACAGCTTTCCTTGCTGAGCCATCTCACTGGCCCGGGAGCTGAACATCTTATTACATTTATTCATTTACTCTGTGTGTGTGTGTGCGCGTGCGCGCACGCATGTGTGTACATTCGCCCTGGTGTGTGGTGAAAGTCAGAAGACAACTTGCAGGAGTTGGTTCTCTCCTTCCACCATGTGGGTCCTGGGGATTGAGCTGAAGTTGTTAGGCCTGGCGGCAAGCTCCCTTACCTGCTGAGACATCGTGCTGGTCTGAGCCAAACATTTTCTATCAGGGATACTCACCTTGTATTATGTGAGTAAGGTCCTAGTTATTGCTAATTAGTATCTTAGTACTCATTTTCTAAAAAGTAAATAAAAATCAGTCAAAGAATAACCCATTAAATACTTGAATGTGGGGCTGGGGAGACAGCTCAGTGATTAAAAGCATATTTGTTCTTTCAGAGGACATGAGTTTGGCTCCAGCACCCACAGTGGGCAGCTCACAACCAGGTGTAACTCCAGCTCCTGGGGATGTAATGTCTCTTCTGTCTTCTGCAAGCACTGCACTCACATACATATACCCTCCCATATACACATAAGTAAATAACAAAATAAATAACAAAAATAAATTAAAAATTTAAATACTCAAGAGTAAAAGCATTAGTATACCCACCAGGATCTTCCATGGGCTCTGTTTTCACATTGATGGGGCCACAGCTGCAAGGAGAAGGGGACCCTGGTCAACACAGCAATGTGAAGACTGAACACAGGCTCTGGACTTGCAGAATGCAAATGTCCTGGACCTGAGTGGCACTAAGTCCCCTTCCCCATCCACCAAGTGCAAATTACCTTAATTCTGACACTAATGCCCACTCTGTCCACTCTCTCTCCCTTTTT
>NW_008354022.1:3794268-3802739 GCF_000622305.1 Nannospalax galili | reverse complement strand
CCCTAAAGCCCCCTCTGTCCCCTCTCTCTCCCTTTTTTTTTTTTTTTGGTCTTTTTGAGACAGGGTCTCCCTGTGGTCCCAGATGATCTGGAACTCACTATGTAGACCAGGCTGGCCTTGAACTCACAGAGATCCACCTGCCTCTGCCTCCCAAGTGCTGGGATTAAAGGCATGTTCCACCATGCCTGACTGCTCTCTCTCCCATTTATTAAAATTTAGTTTTATTTCAAGTGTATGAGTGTGTTGCCTACACGTATGTTAAGTACAACCAGTGTCATGCAGATCCCCTGGAACTGGAGTTAGAGGAAGTTGTTAGCTGCCATGTGGGTGCTGGGAACTGAACCCTGGACTTTTTCAAAAGTAGTCAGTGCTCTTTAACTGTTGAGCTCCTCTCTAGCCCCACCCCTTTTTGAGATATGGTCTCCCTATGTAGCTCAGGCTGGTCTCAAATACTATGTAGCCAAGGTTGAGGGGCTAGGGGTCTAGTTTAGTTGGCAGAGTGCTTGCCTACAATGCAGGAAGCCCTGGGTTCCATTCCAACACTGCATAAATTAGGTGTAATGATCAACAGCTTCTAACTCCGGCACTGGGGAGGTGGAGGATGGAAGGTCAGAAGTTCAAGGTCATCCTCAGCTACATAAAGAGTTTGAATCTAGCTTGGTTTTCAGGAGACTCTGCCGCCACCCCCACCCCAAAGCAAAGAAATGAAAAGAAAGAAAACAAAGTTGGCCTTCCACTCATGATCTTCCTGCCTCAGCTTTCTGGAATTACAGGTATGAGCCACCATACCCAGGTACAAATTAAGTTTGGAATGCTTTGTCACATAATTAAAGCTATCAGTAGCATACACTCTTGCAATTCTTTTGACTAAGACTATTCAAAATCAGGAAGAAGAGCATACCAACCTTTCTATTGTATCTTCTTATTATTTAGGGGGAGGATTGAGACAGGGACTCCCTGTAGCCCTGGTTGGCCTGGAACCTGCTATATAGAATCCACCAGCCTTAAACTCACAGGGATCCACTTGCCTCTGCCTCCCAAGTGCTACCATTTTTAAAAATTTTTATTTTTATTTTATGTGTATGAGTGTTTTGCCTGCATGTAAGTACACCTGTGTGTACAATGCCCATTGAGGTCAGAAGAGGGTGTCAGATCCCCTGGAACTGGAGTTACAGATCAGGTTGTTAGTGACTACGTGGGTGCTGAGAACCAAATCCAGGTCCTATGCAAGAGCAGCCAGTACTCTTAACCACTGAGCCATCTCTCCAGCTTTATTTATTTTTTTATTACATGCATTTGTTTTATTATTAATTTATTTGTCGTGTGTGGATGTGGGTGTGTGACTCAAGGCCCATGTGAAGGTCAGAGGACAACTTGAAGGAGTCGGTTCTTTCCTTCTACCATGAGTGTTCCAGGGATTAAACTCAGGTCATCAAGAATGGTGGCAAGCACGTTTCCCTAATGAGCCATCTCCCTGGCCCTATTATTTACTCTTTTCCTTATTATTTATTCCTTACCTGTCATTTGGTGGCAGCTCCAGCCTCTGGGCATCTGTCCCCATCCCAGGGCTGCCTGTGCAGGAACAAAACAACACACACTGTAGTCTCTCCAGCACAGCGGAGGGCGACATCCAAAGGCACCTCAATTGAAAGCAAATACAGAGAAAACAGAACTCCCAGTTGAAGCCCACCATGAAATAGTAACAGGGAAGGACAAAGCTCAGAGCTGTAAACCCTGGGACCCTAGGTATGCTCAGAAGGTGTGTTGGGGGCAGGGGAAGAGGAGCAGACAGGAACAGGAAGGATATGGATCCTAGCCTGGCAGCTCACCAGCTGGGTGAACCTGACAAGTCAATAAAATGCTCTCTGTCTCTGTGTGCTGAAAACAGGAAAGACAGCAAACTGCATCCAGTGTAACCCAACCCACGGGCTGAACAGATTCAGGAAAAAATGAATGTCCTGAACACAAGCTTCTTTGTGTCATCATTCCTTAAATAGGGTAGAACTTTGTTTTTTAAATATTTATTTTTTATGTATATGAGTGTATTACTTGCATGTGTGTAAGCACATCCATGTCATACAATGCCCATGGAGGTCAGAAAAGGGTGTCAGATCCCCTGGAACTGGAGTTACAGATGGTTGTTAGCCATCATATGGGTGCTGGGACTTGAACCTAGGTCCTCTGCAAGAGCAGCTAGTTCTCTTAATCACTGAGCCGTCTCTACAGCCCCCACTTTGTTTGCTTTTTATCTTTTAAAAAGATATAGTTTAGCTGGGTGTGGTGGTGCACACCTTTAATCCCAGCAGAGGTTGGTGGATCTCTCTGAGTAGGAGGACATCCTAGTCTACACAGTGAGGTCAGCCAGGGCTACATGGTGAGACACTGTCTAAAAAAAAGAAAAGGGAAGAAAAGAAATAAAATTTAAAGAAAAGTTTTTCATTTATTTATTTTTATTTTATGTTTTGCCTGCATGTATGTAAGTGCACCCTTATGTGCAATGCCCGCAGAAACCATAAGAGGGTGTCAGATCCCCTGGAACTGGCATTAAGGACAGTTGTAAGACACCACGTGGGTGTCAGAAATTGAACCAGGGTCCTCTGAAGAACAGTGCTCTTAACCGCTGAGCCATCTCTCCAACCCTCTATTTTTATTATTTTTTAATTATGTGTATGTGTGTGCCTGTGCGTATGTGTACATGTATGTGCATACGAGTGAAGGTGCCCTCAGAGGCCAGAGGCCAGAGGCATTGAATCCCCTGGAGCTGGAGTCAGGGCTGGAGTCACTGAACCTGGTCCTCAGGAAGTGCAATATGTGCTCCTAACTGCTGAGCCATGTTTCCATGGCTGTTTGAGACAGGGTCTTGTTTATCCCAGGCTGGCTTCTAACTTCTTGGGTAGCTGAGGATGGATGGTCTTGTACTTCTGATTGCCTTCACCTCCAAAGATAGAGGATTTCTTTCTTCCTCTTTTTTTTTTTTAAATTTTATTTTATTTTTGGTCTTTTTTGAGACAGGGTCTCTCTGTAGCCCCAGCTGACCTGGAACTCACTATGTAGACCAGGCTGGCCTTGAACGCACAGAGATCTGCCTGCCTCTGCCTCCCAATAGCGAGTACTGGGTTTAAAGGTGCACCACCACGCCCAGCTCTTCTTTTATTCCTACTTTATTCTTTTTAATTTATTTTTAGTTCTGAGGATGAACCTAGAGTTCTATACACGACAGGCAAGTGCTCTAGCACTGAGCTCCATCTCCCCGAGTCCTTATATGTTTGTGATAAGGTCTTATTATGTAGCTTAGGTTGGCCTGGAATTCACTCCATGGCCCAGACTGCCCTCAAACTTGTTATCTTCATGACTTAGCCTCCCTAGCGCTGGGATGACAGCCCTTGGCCATCACCTAGGGGCCAATATAACAGCGTTTACATGCGTTCCATGTCACTAGGTGTTATTAGTGTGCCAGGGAGTATGTACAGCATACAGAAGGTACAAAGGCCACAACTGGCTGGTCCTGTCATCTGAACATCTGGACATCCTGGTGATAGTGGCCCAAAGAGACTGAGAAACAACAGAACAGTGTCTGTCACTACAGGTACAAATGTTAACTGCTACGACACTTTTCGGTAAAAAGATACAAATCATTTTTTGATGACAGTCACATGGTCACCTGCGATATAGCCCATTCAAACATCTGATTTTTGTTGTCAGTGGTGGTGGCTGATTTCTTTCTCTTTGGGGATTTTTTGAGACAAGGTCTTGCTATGCAGCCCAGGCTGGTCTCGAATTCTCAAACTTCCTGCTTCAACCTCTGGAGTACTGGGATGACAGGTGTGTGCCAGCCACTGCCTTTTTTGTTTGGTCTTTTTTTGTTTTTGTTTGTTCGTGTTTTTGGGGGGGGGCAGGGTCTCCCTGTAGCCCCAGCTGGCCTGGAACTCACTATGTAGACCAGGCTGGCCTTGATCTCAGAGAGTCTCCTGCCTCTGCCTCCAGAGTGCTGGGATTAAAGGCGTGCACCACCACACCCAGCTTGTTTTTTGAGTCAGGGTCTCCTTGTAGCCCCAGTTGGCCTGAAACTATTTATACCTCTGCCTCCTGAATGCTGGGATCATAGACATGCTCCACCATGCCCAGCTACCACTGCCTCCCTTAACGTGAGCTAGAGGACCACAGGACTTCACAAAGGCCCCACAAACAACTGTGGCTCATTAGACCTGGATAAGATTACATGGCTTTGTTCTGACTTTTTTCTAGTTCCCTGTCTAGAACTTATAATGCTAATTACTCTTGCCCTTACTTCTCCTTCATATCTCCTAGTCTTGATACAAGGACTTTCTTTTCTCCCTAGAGATAAGAGTTATGCAATTTGGGAGTCTTTTAGATAGACCCACTGAAGGGGTACTCCAATTGCCTCACCCTGCGTCCCTGTTCAGCATGGAAGAAGCCAGAGCCGTCTGCATCCCAATTCCCTATCTGCAAGCTGGGCAACCTTTTCAAAGGATGGTGTGATAAGAATAGGAGGTAGGAATTGGCTAGGTAGTTAGGGTAAAAAGACCCCAAAGAAAAGTAACCAATTTCTTGGCTAAAAGTCAAAATGTCCTTGGGCCTCTTAGCAACATACTCTGTTCCAAAGGCCAAAAATGTCAAAAGTATTTGAGAGCTTTTATCAATCCTTAAAAGATTTTAGGGTTACTCTTCAGAGGGGGGAATGTTAGAGTAGCCGAAAGCCCCATAAAAATAAATAAATCAAAGAAGAAGGGAAAAAAAAGATCACACGGCTTACCCAGCAGTGTGTGTGGAACAAAGCAGTTCTCACCACACTGAC
The DNA here is from genome assembly GCF_000622305.1 of Nannospalax galili. Classification (NCBI taxonomy): domain Eukaryota; kingdom Metazoa; phylum Chordata; class Mammalia; order Rodentia; family Spalacidae; genus Nannospalax; species Nannospalax galili. The sequence goes on along the minus strand of NW_008354022.1, from coordinate 3,797,923 downwards.
TGTCACCTTGACATTTTTTTTTTTTTTGGTCTTTTTGAGACTGGATCTCCCTGTAGCCCCAGTTGGTCTGGAACTCACTATGTAGATCATGCTGGCCTCGATCTTACAGATATCCACCTGCTTCTGCCTCCCTACTGCTGGGATCAAAGGCCTGTACCACCATGCCCAGCCAACATCCTTTTTTGTGAACCACTAGGAGCCCAGGGTTCCAACTACATTCCAAAAATAAAAAATTAAAAAAATAGGAGTTGGTTGGGGGCAGTGGCATACACCTTTGATCCCAGCACTCAGGAGGCAGAGGCAGACAGAGTTCTGTGAGATTGAGGCCAGTATGGTCTCTATAGTGAGTTCAGGCCAGCTGGGGCTATAGGAAAACCTTGTCTCAAAAAAACAAAACAGAACAAAAATGAAGTAAACACAGGTGGAATTATGCCTCTGGGAGGTATATTTGGCATGGAGGCCCCTTGTCATTAACTGAGGGGTAGAGGATATCTGGGCTCCCATATGGCCGTGTGCACACTGACACACAGCTTTTTACTCTCCAGGGAACCAACATAATGGGACCTTGCTTATTAGCTTTCTTTTATTATTATTATTTTTATTTTATGTGTATGAATGTATTGCCTGCATGTATGTGAGTGCACCCATGTCATGCAATGCCACGGAGGTCAGAAGAGGGCTTCAGATTCCCCTGAAACTGGAGTTAAGGATGGTTCGTAGCTGCCATGTGGGTGCTGGGAAATGAACCCGGGTCCTCTGCAAGAGCAGCCAGGGTTCTTAACTACTGAGCCATCTCTCCAGCCCCCTTATTATCTTTGAAAATTTTTTAACTTTGAGATAGGCTCTTGTATGTAGAACAAGCTAATCTTGAATTTACTACCTAGCCCAGGGTGGCCTTAACTCCTGACCCTCCTGCCTCAGCCTCCCTGCTTCAGCACTAGTTTGATTATTATCATGGGCCACAACACCCCTCGAGTCCCTACCTGACAGCTATGTCCCCTTGGAGCTCTTTAATGAAGCCATGCTTGTCCCTTCCCAGGCTTGCCAATGACTCATATCCTAAGACCATCAGTCCCATGGCTTTCTGCCAAACAGTCATTCCTTCTCCTAGATCTGAGTCTCAGAGATGAAGGAACACATCCTAGACCCCTCCCAAACCCAGCCACGCCTAGCACATACATGGCTGGTACTCACAGACCAGCCAGTGCCTCCCAGAACCCCCATACTCCTGTGAACAAGGAGGAGTGCTCTCACTGAAGAAGCTCCCTGAAATAAGCTGGGTCTTAGGTCTCTGGCTGGTGTCTCTCTTAAAGCTGCAAGTCCTTTATAGAAATCCACCTAGTCCTGAGGTGCTCTACTATGTTTTTCCTGTTTTTCCCTTTGCAGTGCTGAGCAGGGTACCCAGGATCTCATGCATGCCCCTCACTGGGGGATTCTAGACAGGTGCTCTAGCACCTAACCACACCCCCAGCCCCTCACTGGAGGATTCTAGGTAAGAGGTCCACTGCCAAGCCAGCCCCCCAGGCCTGGCTGCCTCCTCAATGTGAAAAACATGAATCTTCATTATAAGAAGCGGAATGAGTTGGGTAGTTCTGGTGGCCACAGGGTCAGAACTCGTCACTTACCCAGCTGGCTGTCTGCACCTAGGAAAGGTCTGCAAGAAAACCAAGAGCATTACCCAACACGGACACAGCAGAGCAGGCACACAGCGAACAAGAAGCTTCATTCAGCTGCAGTGCTGGGCACGGAGCCCAGGGCTTTGTGTATGCCAGGTGAGTGCTTCATGACTCAACTGTGCCACGGGTCCATAATGATTTTAAATTTTTATTATTTTTTTACATTGAAATTTTTGTTCTATGTGTATGAGTATTTGCCTACAGGTATGTAAGTACACCACGTGCATGCAGTGCCCTTGAAGGCCACAAGAGGGCATTGGAGCTGGAGTTACAGATGGTTGTGATCTGCCATGTGGGCACTGGGAACCAAACCCTGCCTCTGCAAGAGCAACAAGTACTTTTAACCACTGAGCCATCTCTCCAGCCCCAATAATTTGTTTTTGAGGCAGGAATTCAGTATATATACCATGCTGCCATTAAACTCACTATGTCGCCCAGGCTGGCCTCCAACTTTCAGCCATCCTCCTGTTTCAGTTTCTGGAAGACTGGGACTGCAGATGTCTGCTGCCATGCCTAGCTCAGGCCAGCATATCTTAAATGAACCATTAGGAGGACAAGGAGCAACTCACCTGTTTATGACAAATGAAATCCGGGCTTTGTTCTGCAGAATCCACTTTAGGACTGGAAGATCATAACTGTCAGGGTGCTGAAAAGTCAGGCCTTCCGGAAGCCCCTGCACCATCACAGCTGCCTGGTCTTGATTCATCTGCTCATAGGGAACAGGGACCATGGCTGTTTTCCCTAAAGCTTTACCTGGAAGAAGAGGTATGGGATGGTAAATGGTATGCACAGACAATCCTCCAGGCTTTTATGTTATTATGTCTAGTATAATAAGTAGGTTTGAAAGTGTGGCTTGGAAGATACATTAATGTAGGAATGACTTATGCAATATGGGCATAATCTGGACTAAAGACTTTTACTTAAACTTCTAACCAAAAAGTTACTATTTATAATGTAAACCAGCTCACTGAACCTTGTGTTCCACTTGTGACCTGGGTATGTGACCTTATTCCTCAGGATCCCACTTTGCCCTTCACCCAAGATAGTGAATGAATATGGATGTGCTTGACTAACATATCAACATGCTAAAAGCAGTATGTTATTCTCATTGAAAACAGTGAGAAAAGTTGAGAAGTCTGACTGAAATTGTGTGTATGAACCAGGTGTGGTGGTGCTTTGATCCCAGCACTTGGGAGGCAGAGGCAGGTGGATCTCTGTGAATTCAAGGCCAGCCTGGTCTGCATAGTGAGTTCCAGGACAGCTGGGGCTATAGGGAAACCCTGTTGCTCTATCTTCCCCACCATGATGGACTCTATACCTCTGAACTGTGAGCCAAAACAAACCCTTTCTCCCTTAAAAAAAAAAAAAAAACCAAAAAGCACGAAGTATCTTATTCCTCTCTATCTTAAAAGATGAATTCAATTCCCAATCAAAGATGAAAAATTGGTGTTGGGGATGTGGCTCAGTTGGTAGCATGCTTGCCTAGCATGCATGAAGCCCTGGATTCCATCCCTAATACTACAAAAAATAGGTGTGGTGGTACACACTTATACTTCTAGCACTTGGTAGATAGAAGCAAGAGGATAACACGTTCAAAGTCATCCTTGGCTACTTAGCAAGTTAGAAGACAGCCTGGGTAGGTACATGAGACCTTGTCTCAAAAAGGAAAACAATAGGCCTTTTCCTCCATACTTTCGGAGATTGACAATTTGCAGAGTATTGGACTCTGAAGAGGGCACTGTAACTCAGACCTTAACTAACTTACTATGTGAAAACACAAGTTGGGCCAAGTCACTAGTGCAGAAAGTCAGCACGTCAGTCAAATGTCAACTCGCCCGTTGGTGCTCAGTCAGACTCAGTAGTGGCTGGGGGCCCCAAGGAACTTGAACCCTATTTCTTTTTTTTTAAATTTTATTTATTATTTTTATTTTATGTGTATGCGTGTATTGCCTGCATGTAGGTAAGTGCACCCATGTCGC